>NC_041411.2:76101533-76451533 GCF_900747795.2 Erpetoichthys calabaricus | reverse complement strand
GGGGACTCGCATGTCACAGCACACACACACACGCAAGACGGGGACTCGCACATCACAACACACACACACATATGCAAGACGGGGACTCGCACGTCACAGCACACACACACACACACACATGCAAGATGGGGACTCGCATGTCACAGCACACACACATACACATGCAAGACGGGGACTCGCACGTCACAGCACACACACACATACACACACATGCAAGACGGAGACTCGCACATCACAGCACACACACACATACACACACACACACATGCAAGACGGGGACTCCCACATCACAGCACACACACACACATGCAAGATGGGGACTCGCATGTCACAGCACACACACACACATACACACACACACACACACACACACACACATGCAAGATGGTGACTCGCACATCACAGCACACACACACATGCAAGACGGGGACTCGCACGTCACAGCACACACACACACACACACATGCAAGATGGGGACTCGCACGTCACAGCACACACACACACACATGCAAGATGGGGTCTCGCACGTCACAGCATACACACACATGCAAGACAAGGACTCGCATGTCACAACACACACACATGCAAAATGGGGACTCACACATCACAGCACACACACACACACACACACACATGCAGATGGGGACTTGCACGTCACAGCACACACACACACACACACATGCAAGATGGGGACTCGCACCTCACAGCACACACATGCACAATGCTGTAGTACACAGTATATGCTTGTACGGATGTTGACTATATGAATGAGGCACACCAACTGAGACGGAGAATAGGAGACGATTTCCCACAATCCCACAGTGAGAGAGAACCATCAGCTCAGTTGTGATCACATGACGCTCAGCAGACAAAGCGTATACGTACTCCTCGTATTACAAGACCTCGCTCGTTTATCAAGTCAAAATTTATTAAAAATTTTAGCTTGTCTTGCAAAACACTTGTAAACCAAGTTACTCACAAACCGAGGTTCCACTGTGTTTATTTTTATGGTGGTGATTCCAGGGACGCACCCAGCCTTGGCCCGACCCGCACACACTCACAAGCAGAGACAAGAAACAACAGGTAATAAAACAATTAAAGAAGGTTGCCGGTTCGAATCCCGTAACATGCCAATAGGGACTCTGCTCTGTTGGGCCCTTGAGGAAGGCCCTTAACCTGCAATTACTGAGCGCTTTGAGTAGTGAGAAAAGCACTATATATAAATGCAAAGAATTATTATTATTATTATTATTATTATTATGAAACACTAATAAATGAAATCTAACTACACCGTAAGTAGTAGTAGATCCACAGGGCACAATTGACTTTTTTGACGACCCTTTGGAGAAGATACACAAAAAACACTGAACTTCTTTTTGCTCCATCAGGCCTCCCTTTTCAACTTTCCCGCTGGCATCTTTCGTCCCCAGCAGCCCCTACCTTTGTTCCCATCATCCTATACGGGTAACCCCTTGGGCTGCTGGGAAGTGAAGTTCTCCCCACGGTAGCCCTGCTACACACAGTAGTCTGATAACAGACAGGAGGACTCGCTAACGGAGCCCACAGATTAGTAGATTTATGAGGCCATTATAGTCACACTTTTGAAATTCTTATCATTATGTCACATGTCACCACTCCATGGTGCCACAATTTGTGAGGGGAATGACCTGGATGCTAGGAGACTGTGGGACATCCTTCATATCTTCTACAACTCTTCTGATGGTCAGTGCGACTTTCTGTGCTGTGGTGTGTTGGGCTGGTAACATCACTTCACGAGAGGCCCACCGAATTAAGAAGCGAATTAAAAGGGCAGACTCACTTATGGGACACAGTCTGGACCCCCTGGAGGTCGTAACAAAGGAGAGAATGAAACGAAACTGAGTGCCATTATGAACAAAGCTGCACATCCTCTCTTTGAGACACCAACACTGAGGAGCTTCAGCCAGCAGAAGTGGGTCAAGAAACGTTATGGGGGGGGGCTCCTTTATACCAACAGCAATACGTTTGTATTAGCGCCTCACTGGGACTGTGATAGCAAAGTCAGAGCGTTCTTTTGGAATTTATTGCTTTACAGTCATTTCAGTGTGTGTATGTATTTATTTATTTACTTACTTATCTACCTATTCATGTATTTATTTATTCTGTAAAAAGCCACATTACCCCCCAAGGACAAATAACGTTCACTCTATCGATCTTACCTTGAAAATTCCTTAACTCACAGAGCCATCTTATCAGAATCATTTCAGTTAACATTCACTTTCTCATAACTCTCATGACATTCTATTACAAAGATTTAGTAAATTTGGGGATACACACGTGGGTTTAGTGGTCAGTATACAAGGGGGGACACAAAAATTCTCAAGATTAGTTAATAGCAGAAAAGTGTCAATCTCAAATATGCCGCTAAGTATTGTGGGCCTACAGTCCACAGTTAAGTCAGTCATTATCCAACCCCCTATATCCTAACACAGGGTCACGAGGGTCTGCTGGAGCCTATCCCAGCCAACACAGGGCACAAGGCAGGAAAGAAACCCCGGGCAGGGCACCAGCCCACCACAGTGCACACACACACACACATCAAGCACACACTAGGGACAATTTAGGATCACCAATGCACCTAACCTGCATGGGAGGAAACCCACGCAGACATGGGAAGAACATGCAAACTCCACACAGGGAGGATCCGGGAAGTGAACCTCAGGTCTCCTAACTGTGAGGCAGCAGCGCTACCACTGTGCCACCACTGCTGCCCTCATTAGAAATACAAATATTTTGTTTATCAAGCTATGTTTGTTTATACTCATCCTACATAATAGACCAGCTTATTTGTATTGCAAAAATAAAGATGGCATCCATCCATTTTCCAAACATCCAGAGTTACAGCACAATTAAAAAGATTCATTCTTCAAATTGAAATTCCTCTTTTCACATTCAAATGTTATGGTGACTAATAATTAAGAGAGGATTAACTGGAAAGCCATTGCAACTTTTCAAAAGGTATTTCCTTTAAGTCCTTCTAATGTCTGCTTTTTTGTTCTAATAGCTCTTTGAATTTTTTTTTTGTAGTCTGTTCCTTTTTAAAATTGGAATCATTTATATTTGGAGAATGTTTTGTTTATTTTAATATTGCGCCATTAATTAAAGACAAACAAAACATCAAAGCCGGAGCATTCTCAGTTCTCCATGACGCTCTTCTGTGATCCGACTGAGCTTTCCTCCCTTTGAGTTTGTTTCCTTTTTCTAACCCTTTTTGAGTTTGTTTTTCATTGCAGTGCCAAAATATAAACATATAAAAGAGTTTTTTTTCTAATTATTCATATAATTATCTTTCTATCTATCCATCTATGTAGTACCACCACTACAATCTACCTGTACACAGTGCAAATCCTGCCAACTATACCAAGTGCTTTGTTGTACAATCACACCACAATCCATCCATCCATCCAATCTATCTATCTATCTATCTATCTATCTATCTATTATATTGTAGAGGTCGTGGGGACACTAAGATTCACACAGTCCATAATTTGTTCATTTTATTGTGGAGACCCCTGGAACACACCCAGTCTTGACCCAGTTGCACACACTCACACACAGAGACACAGATAAGTGGAACAAGGAATCAATAAATAATAATGAATATATTAAATAAATAATAAGACCAAATAATATTATACAAAAACACATACTCCAGAGTTCTTCCAAGAACTGCAATGGCGATAATAAATTTCAACAACACTATACAGCAAACAATAAGCATTAACAACAATGTCCAACACTGTCCAGTAAAGCAGAAGCAGGTGATGGCTAATGTGTGAAATGGAATCCCTGTGAACAGCTCTCTGAAAGTAATCTAAAGTTTTGTCCTACCACATTCCAATTGTGGCATGAAGATTTGGCATGATTGAGAGTGCTCGCCAGATGAAGATGTATCCAACCAAGATGAACTCACATGGGCAATCAGGCACAGGACAGCACATACAGTACATCCAGATAGGAACTGTAATCCACTGGGTTGAGTCGTAATCCAGTTGTGTGTGTGATGTCTAGTAACAAACAGATGGACGATCACAATCCTCCCAGCGTCTTTTAGACTCTGTTTTAAAGAGCCTACCTACTTAGTCTTCCTCCCAGCAGCCTCTGTGCCCCTCAACTCTGCCCAATAACACTATGCCACCGTGGCCACTGGGAGATGTAAGATATTTTAAGTAGTGCTCCTACAATATAGTGTGTGATAAGAAAGACACGGGTACATCAAAAAAGGTTTGAGGCAGCCACCCATATATTGTGCCCTGGCGGCAAAAGGTTACATTTTGATGAGTTGTGTTCAGGTTGAAGTCCAAAACAGAATTAATTTGGTTTGACAAGATGTCAGTTTTAAAGGCCATGACAGGAAGTGACATCACCTGAACAGGAACCGGAAGTGACGTCTTCGGGGTCCAGAAGTGACCTCATCTATGGCGCTGGAACCGGAAGTGTCCTCATCTATGGGGCCAGCACCTAGTGGGATTTCCCGGAGAGTCTGCAGAGGACGGAGAGAGAAACTTAATGCAGCTTGCCACCCCCTGGTCTGGTGTGGTACTACTATCATTAGGCCCTCTACCTGCCTTCCAATCGCACGTGTGTGACAAGTGCCATTCCTGTCTATCTATCTATAACTTTTATATTTTGCCTTTTACATCTATCTATCTATCTATCTATCTATCTATCTATCTATCTATCTATCTATCTATCATCTATCTATCTATCTATCTATCTATCTATCTATCTAATCCTGCCAACTACGCTATCTACCTCTATTATACAGTGCCTTTCACATCTATCTATCTATCTATCTATCTATCTATCTATCTATCTATCTATCTATCTAATCCTGCCAACTACACTATCTATCTATCTATCTATATTATATAGTGCCTTTCACATCTATCCTGCAAGAGTTTTTCTTTCCCTGACCCTCGGCCGATCACCACATAGGCACTCCATCCCAAACCAAATGCTTTATTTGTGTCTACTGTAATACATCCCTATAAAAACCACCCATGTCATACATTGCTTTGAATTGTGGACGTTTTCATTGTGGAAGCTTTGTAACAGCATAAAGTTAAGAATTACATTTTCTCAGTGAGAGTCTTTTAAGCACTAATGACAGAGAAAATAAAAGAGAGGAACTAAGTGCTCTACAAACACAAATCAATGAAGCTCCTCACTGTGCTGTTATGGGCATTTATCATTCCTAGAAACGCTGTCTTTTTCTACCTTGATTAACTGGCATTTACAACGTGCGCCGCCACCCTTCTTACTGTGCCTGCACATTTGACTTTCTAGTTACTCTCCTCTTACACATTTCCACCTTCCTCCTTTTTAAACTCAGCTTTTTATCCTTGAAGGCCATGCCCTAGAGTTGAGTTCTCTCCAAAAAAAAAAAAAACAACTCACCTTGAGTAGACATTCTCAAAGATGAAGAAGTCTCTGGTTCAAGCGTTAAATGTTCATAAAATCTATATTACTAAACCACAGTTAATTTATGCACGGCGGACGCACCGAAGAGCATGCACACTGCGGCACGGCGCCCCAGAGTCAAACGCAGCGGCTTCCCAGAGTCAGTAGGTGGCGCCCAAACAACACAACCTGTAAACTACACTTGCTCTACTCCACTGTGCCAGGAGGCTCCCACAACGCGCTTCACACACACCAGAAGCAAAGACATCACGGCTCCACAATGAAAGAGCTCAACTTACGGAAATACATAACGAGCCCGTATGGATAAACACAATGAACGAGCGAGAGCTCAACGATTAGTAATACAAACACGAGCCCGTATGGCTATGACCTGTAAACGAGCCCGTATGGATAAACAAAATGAACGAAGGCGCCCACACAAAGAAATCGCTTTAGTTCAAATAGGGTTATTGAATTAAATGGAAACTTTACCATGCCTACGACCTGTGAACTAAACCTGAGGTAAAGCGTGCACGCCAGGTTCTACAGCTGCCCGGACGCGACCGCCCACACCACCGCATATACGACGACACAGCCATAAAAAAACAAAAACGAGACTGCATGAAGAAGGACAATAACAGAAGCGCGCTGAAATGAACTTGTACCGCTGCCCTGGGAGAAACAACTAAACCCCGGGATAAGCACGATTAGAAAACTGCTAATGTAAAGCAATTCAATATATAAAATCTATCGGGCAACGTGACCAACGCTCGTCCTCTTATTGATTTCCCCACCACTAGTCCCAGCTTAGCATTAACAACAAATCATATTACAACACAAAGAAGAAGCAAAAGAATAACACATATATTATCTTACATGAAAAAAAACAAACAAACAAATACATAACAATCAAACCCCCCTCCTTTCTGGTTTAAACGCGCAATGTTCATAAATCATAGAAACCAGTTCAACCAAACGGAATTACTGTCCTTATTGTGCAGGGCAAAGAGAAACCATACGGGAATACGCCGGCCGTCGAGCCGGTAACAAAAAAGTTCAATCCTACCAGTCCAAGTATTCCGGCGAAATCAAAGGAAGAAAAAAAAAGGTCCGTCTTCAGAGACGCGTCTCCCTTGTGTCACTGAGTCTTCAAAGAAAAAAAAGAACTTGTTCCAGTAGATATTTTTTCTTGGCGCTACCTCGTCTCTTCTCTTTGCTCCACCACAAGATGTCTCCCTTTCTCCCCTTCTTTTCCGGTTTTTAACCGCCTTGACCGAGTTATAACCTCCCCCTTAAAGGTGTATTTACAGTATTCTTCTTTCCTGAAATGCACCCAAAGAGGCAGCAAAGTGCCCCTGGAATAAAGCACATGTGGCATCCGCTACAAACTGTCGCAGGACGCACCCACCCTCCATGATATTTCATCACGCAGCGGCTTCCCACCGAAGCATATACGTACTGCGCCGTGGCGCACGCCCCAGAGTCAAACGCAGCGGCTTCCCAGAGTCAGTACGTGGCGCCCAAACAACACAACCTGTTCACTACACTTGCTCTAATCCACTGTGCCAGTAATATAGATCACATAACGGTCACAGACTCAAACCCAGCGGCTTACCAGACTCAGTGGCTGGCACACGAACACCACAACCTGTAAACTAAACTTGCTGTGCTCCACTCTGCCAGCAGTCGGTGTCAGCACAGGCAACGGAATCACGCTTTAGTACAGATATGCTTATTTAATTAAATGACATTTCCCCAGACGTACCCACCCTCCATGATATGTCATCCATCCAAATATCGGACAGAACAGAAACTGATTGCCATTCTTGGATCTACAATTCTCTAGAGAACCACGGGCTTACTTGTTTGAGAAGAAGCAACAGCGGCAGCAGCAGCAGCAGCAACTCCATCCCATGAAAACAAGTGAACCAGAAAGTGGAGGTTCTGGCATTGCACTTGATAAAACATCTTATCATCCTGTAAAGAGGAAATCCAGACTGTTAAATGAGGGAGTCGATGGACCCTAGCTTTAAACAGAACAAACGGAATCTGACATGTGAGGAAGTTTTTAGTCAAAAATGAGAAATAAGAAACAATTACCAGTGACGTCTCTTCATTAAGGTCCAGTGGGACACAACCTCACTTATTATTAAATCGTATTATTAAAATGTTTATAAAACCCTAATCTTCATCTTCTGTCATGGATGGGTTGTGTAGATAGATAGATAGATAGATAGATAGATAGATAGATAGATAGATAGATAGATAGATAGATAGATAGATAGATAGATAGATAGATAGATAGATAGATAGATAGAACTTTATTTGTCTCTTGGGGAAAACATGATTCTTACAGAAATTCTTTAAATAAAAGAATAAAAAAGTAGATTAATAAATAACTATACACACACGCACACACAATATGGTCTGAATACACACCAGAATGACTTTTAAAGGAAAACAATTTAAAAAGTATAATACCTTTTGACTTGGCAGTCCCAGTCCCAGTGAGGCGCTATACAGGCGTATTGCAGTTGCCATAAAGGAGACCCCCATAGTGTTTCTTGACACCGTTCTGCTGAATAATCCATTGTCAGAAAGTCCTCAGTGTTAGTGTGTCATGGGGAGGATGTACATCATTGTGCACAATGGCCCCGAGTTTTCTTTCAATTCTCTCCTTTGCGCCAAACTTCAGGGGGTCCATAGTGCATCCCCCTAACTAAGCCCACCCTTTTTCATCAGCTTTTAATTTTTTGATTCATAAAGTCTCTGTGTTTGCCCTTATTAGTAGCTTATTAGTGACTGTGGTCACCCCCTTTAGTTGCCATTTTTGGGATTCTGTGTTTTGGGACCCCCTAGTTCATGACAGGATGTTCTTTTTTACATGAAGAGTTGTGGGAATCTGAAATAAATTTTCAAGGCATGGAGCTGAAGCAGATACCTTGACAACATTTAGGAAGAATCGGGATGAGATAATGGGACAGCTTAGTTGCTGGTTGAAAAAAACGCGCTCGGTGAACCGAATGGTCTCCTCTTGTTTGTTAAATTTCTTATGCTCTTATAAATTTCTGCCACAGTCTGAACATGTGAAAGTGCATGTTGCTGATTCACTACCAGATGTGTCCTACTCTGGTCATAAAACAAATTGATCAACCCTGAAGGAACCTTTATTGGCTTTGAGCACCAATCTCCCGTGGCGTAGGCCATGTGCAGCATGACACAGTGATGATCGATGACTTTGTTGTAGACACAGTGAACTGTCTTGGACTTTTCAGATAAATGAGGCCAGGAGCTTGGGAAGCTGTTAGAGAAAGTTAGTGCTATTAATCATGCAGGGCGTTTACTTTTGCTACATTCTGAAGCCGTCAGGTTGTAGTGAATGAAGCAGCTGAAGCTTATCAGTTTATAAGCCAGCATTTGTGTCCACCATTGGAGAAAAGAGAAAAACCAGCGATGAAGGTGTGGCTTCTACAGAGACAGAGACTGCAGAAATTGCAAACAGGGCGTGTGAAAACTTTAGGCCATAGGTTCTTGTTGTCTGAATTTGGGTCACGCAGAATCGTGAATAACAATAGTACTGACAATGGGAAAGAGTGGCAAACAGTTTGCAAAAGGCCTTGTGATGAGTTGCCATGGACAGCTAAAGTAAACGTTAGTGCTCTGCTGCGACCCTCACCTGTGATTCTCTAAGGGTGGACCCTGATGGTGTCACAAAGTCACAAAAAAGGCAAAATTGGTTGCGAGAAAAAAAAGATTATGAACACTGCTTTCGGCCAATGAGATATTCAAAAATGTTGTTCAAAAGTTCATACAACATTCCTGGCTACCAAAGAAAGATAAGGGGAGGGCAGGAATTCAAATCAGGCCCAGGAGATGCTTTGGGCCTGCTGAAGTAGATGCAGCTTCAATGATGGGTTTCCAGGTTTTTAGCCTTTTGGAACTCCCACATTAGGGCCCTGTTTATGGTGCTCTGCTCAGACGGTTGAAGGATAATTAGAAATCGTCAAAAGAAAATGAAATCTGCATCCACTGCCTGTTGTGAGTAGAGTCTCAGACCTAATAAAATGGGTGTGAGGCTTCCAAAATATAGCAACTCAGCAGGTCGGGACCTTCACTGGCTAGCCCAGAGGCTACTATGTGGAGATCATTTCCACCAGATAACCACGGTGCAGAACTTAACCTCTGCTTCATCACTGCTTGCCTATTGTATGAGAGGGCATGAGAAGTGCAGGATGTGATGAGGATAGTGGTGTTGGGGGTCCAGCAGGCTCAGAACTTTCCTCTTTGACCTTTTTGGAAGTAAGCATTGACACCAGCCCAGCTCCCTTTTTTCTTGTCGTTCGATCGAGGACCCGTCCAATTTGTATCTTATCACAGTAACCACAATGCTAATCACTGACGTCATGTGGCTAAACACGGGTCAAAAAATAAACGTAACATAATAATTAATACCAAAGAACAAGATGTAAACTTTAACAACACGACATTGACCATTACAGACATCATTAATGTAGGTATTCGGAGAACACAGGTAAAGATCCACAAAGCCGTCAAGCTACCCTCCTGAGTTTTCTTATGACTGGATTACTTGCATGAACATCAGCCTGTCGTAAGTGGAGACGCCATGGAATTTTTGCATGTGTTACCCAGTCATATCTTTCTATAAAGAAATAATCAGTTCTTGAGTAGCAATGATGTACTGCTGAGAAAAAGGAATATGCTCTTAAGTATGGATTTAGAAATATCCATGGGTCTGATAAGTTATGATCAGTTAAAAACTGTGTGATTATTTTTGCAGTATTAGGAGTCCCCATGGACTATGATGTTTACTGATGACACTGTGGTCTGTAGCGAAAGTAGGGAGCAGGTTGAGGAGACCCTGGAGAGGTGGAGATCTGCTCTAGAGAGGAGAGGAATGAAGGTCAGTAGAAACAAGACAGAATACATGTGTGTAAATGAGAGGGAGGTCAGTGGAATGGTGAGGATGCAGGGAGTAGAGTTGGCGAAGGTGGATGAGTTTAAATACTTGGGATCTACAGTACAGAGTAATGGGGATTGTGGAAGAGAAGTGAAAAAGAGAGTGCAGACAGGGTGGAGAAGAATGTCAGGAGTGATTTGTGACAGACGGGTATCAGCAAGAATGAAAGGGAAGGTCTACAGGATGGTAGTGAGACCAGCTATGTAATATGGGTTGGAGACGGTGGCACTGACCAGAAAGCAGGAGACAGAGCTGGAGGTGGCAGGGTTAAAGATGCTAAGATTTGCATTGGGTGTGAATAGGATGGATAGGATTAGAAATGAGGACATTAGAGGGTCAGGCCAAGTTGGACGGTTGAGAGACAAAGTCAGAGAGGCGAGATTGCGTTGGTTTGGACATGTGCAGAAAAGAGATGCTGAGTATATTGGGAGAAGGATGCTAAGGATAGAGCTGCCAGGGAAGAGGAAAAGAGGAAGGCCTAAGCAAAGGGTTTATGGAGGTGGTGAGAGAGGACATGCAGGTGATGGGTGTAACAGAACAAGATGCAGAGGCCAGAAATATTTGGAAGAAGATGTTCCGCTGTGGTAACCCCTAACTGGAGCAGCCGAAAAAAGAAGATGTCATCACCCCAGTAGCTGAAGACCTATTCAGGTCTGTTTTTAAAACACAATTAAAATCTCCAGCTATTATAATTTTATGAGTATTCAAGTTAAGAATGGATGCAAATACGTTTTAGATGAAGTCTCAATTATTCACATTAGGTGCGTAGATATTTATCAAAATCACTTTACAATTACATCTGATACTGCAAATTAAATTGTTCTATGAGTTAAGATTCCCACACCTCTAGTTTTCTTTGTATAGCCGGAGTGAAATATTTGGCCAGTCCAGTCTCTTTGCAACTGAAACTGATCCTTGCTGATTAAGCGAGTCTACTGAAAAAATTCTATCTTGGTGTTTAGACCTGTTAGGTGAGAAAATACTTTCTTTCTCTTTAATTCATGATTGAAACCTTTGACATTCCAGCTCTCAAAATTCACTATTTGGTCTAGAGAGATTGCTTCTGAACTTTTGTTATCATTTTATAGTCTTAAATTAAGGTAGTACATTATTACATATTAATATTAATGAATTATATGAATTATATATAATTTATTAATAAGGTTAATTAATATTAAATTTTATTTCCAATATTGCCAAGAGTTATGGCCTATTGTTGTGTTGGCACTTACAATTGTGGGGATATAAATGATAGATCAGAAACAGCTTGCTCTCTTTCTCTCTCTCCCCCCCCCCCCCCCCCCCCCCCACCCAGTTTGCCTCCCCAAACCCAGTCTCACCCAGTCACTTTCTAGCTTTGCTCACACGTTCTTCTGTCAACGTTGAGACATGGTGAGAACCAGAAGAAATAGACCAGAAAATAAGGAAATGAACAAACAATCTGTTTGTAGCACTCACGGTGACACTAAGATTCACACTGTCAGAAAGACAGATTTATTTATTTTATGGTGGGGACTCCAGGAACACCCCTAGCCTTGACCAGGCACACACATACTCACTCACATAGACACAGTTAAAAGCCCAAAAAATCAATAAATAATAATGAAATATATTAATCAAATGAAGGATAAAGAACATGCAATATAGCAAACAAATGAAGGCAACAGCCCACCCCAGTTCCCCCAACGGTGATAACAAATCCAAGGACAACACAACAAACAATCAACGATGTCCAAAACACAGTTCAGTGTAGCAGGGGAAGTTGACGATGAATGGGGGAGTGGAAAATCCTGTGAACGGTTCACGGTACGCAATGTCAGGTTTGTCCTACCAGTTTCCTGATGCAATGTGGGGGTGAGGTGACTGAGAGCGCTCCCTCTGATGAAGACGCGTCCAATCCGTACAAACTCACAAGGCAGACTGTATGTCCAGACAGGAACATTAATCCAAGGTGATCAACGGGTAATCCAAATGGGTGAACAGCATATGCACAGACAGACGGACGATCGCAAGCCCCTCGGCGTCTTGCCAGTTCCTTTTTAAAGGTCCTGCCCTCTCAATCTTCTTCCCAGCAGCCCCTGCACCCCCCAAAGCTGTCCAACGGGGCTAAGTAGCACTGCTACAGACTGAATACAAAATTTGGGGTGATAATTTCCACACAACATTTCCGGCTGTTAAAGAAAGACAAAGTGAGGGCTGGAATTTCAACGCAGGCCCAGGGGATACGTTGGGCCAGCTGAAGGAGGTGCAGCTTCACTGATGGATTAACAGTTGGTCAGCCTCTTGGAACTCCCACATAAAGACCCTCTTTGTGGTGACTACTCGGACCTTTGAAGGCTCATTAATTGTCAACAGAAGGAAATGAACTGTACAGCCACTGCCATCTTTACGTTTTATTTATTTAATTTTATGCTAAACCGTAAGACAAAAGCTCCATGCACTACTGAACAGAATGGGTGTCTGAAAAAATTCTCATCTCATCTGAAAGGGTAAATGAACTTTAATTAATGTATTCAATACAGTTTGAAATTAATGAGCAATTAATCAACGCAAGTGTAGTTTGCTTGGTCTCATGCATTTTACATTTCTAATTCAGATACAGAACATTAAATAAACGTCATAAATAGACCCATTACTCAGCAAAAGATCTAACCTGCAGTGTGCACCACGTCCCGAGCGAGAGCCTGAGACAATGGCAAGCACAGAGCCAAACATTTATGTCGCCATATGAAGTGCACGTACTCAGTCGGACAGCTCAATGTTAGGATTGCTGCCGTGCCACGTCCATCCATCCATTGTCTTCCGCTTATCCGAGGTCGGGTCGCGGGGGTAGCAGCTTGAGCAGAGAAGCCCAGACTTCCCTCTCCCTGGCCACTTCTTCTAGCTCTTCCGGGAGAATCCCGAGGCGTTCCCAAGCCAGCCGGGAGACATAGTTCCTCCAGCGTCTCCTGGGTCTTCCTCGGGGCCTCCTCCCGGTTGGACGTGCCCGGAACACCTCACCAGGGAGGCGTCCAGGAGGCATCCTAATCAGATGCCCGAGCCACCTCATCTGACTCCTCTCGATGCGGAGGAGCAGCGGCTCTACTCTGAGCCTCTCCCGGATGACTGAGCTTCTCACACTATCTTTAAGGGAGAGCCCAGACACCCTGCGGAGGAAACTCATTTCAGCCGCTTGTATTCGCGACACCCATCAAACATCTCATGCTCTCTTGTATTCTGATATTTATTAGACTCAGACACAGATGGTCTGCCATTTATAGAACCAGAAATATGATGGGACATAGCAAAGGATGCTAGCCTCGGTCATCTACACTGGACAGGAGTGACCATCAGAGTATCGTACTTTGTGTTTGCATGTTAAAATACTTTTCATCCACAGTTATTTGTTCTCGATTTTACTCCTCTAACACACTGCAAAGGTTTCAGTTCAATGCAGGGCAGCTCAAAATTGACTTCTTTATGCACTGAATAAGGAAAAGAGCGGCATATGCCTTATGTGGCTCATTACTGGAGCATGTCTAGCTGGCGCTTTTGATGTAGGCCTTCATATTTTGTGCATTGAGATTATTTCACATTATCAAAGCCAGCTGCATTCTGAAGTCGCGCCTCATTAGCAACAATGTGCTTATCTATAAATAAGCAGCTTCAGCTGTCCATCAGCAGGACGCCCTGCTAAATGGCTCTGGAGAGACCATCCTGGAAAATGTTTACGCTGGAATGCAAAAAAAAAAAAAAGACACCAATCCGCAGTTGAAAACTTTGCAAATTATTTTGCATGTAGTTTAGACTTTCTGTTTGTGACTGAAGTTTTAAATTGTGGTCGGGTGAGTGCCCAGTGATGGACTGGCCGTCGGTCCAGGATTGGGACCTGGCATCGCACCCAGTTCTGCAGAGATGGACTTTGACTCCCAGGAACCTGAACTGGGTTCACGAGATCTGACAATGGATGGATGGAAGTTAGAAAAATGGTTAGATATTCCTATTCTTATCCATTAAATAGCAATTGATTAATTACCTTTTAATTGTTTTATTTTATTTGTTTACAATTGCAGGTGTAGGTGCAGTTAGAAAGTATGCCATTGTTGGGGAAAGTAATGCCAGCCTTGTGCCTTATAGTCTCACAAGCCGTGCTGCCCTTCTAAGACGGGTTGAAATCCAAGTAATCAACGCACAAAATATTTCCTTGTTATGTGACATTTGGTATGGGATTCGTAAAAAAACAGGGCTGATGTTTATGATGTACCATCTGTTGGAGTGACAAATACAAAGCATATTACTCGGTTATGTACCATTTGGTATGGGAAGTATAAAAGCAAGGTCAATGTTTCCTGATGCGCCATCTGCTGGAATGACAAATGCAATTCATTTGTGTCTGCTATATGTCATTTGGTATGTGATTTCTGAAAACAGGGAAGTAGATTTGTCTGTATTATATGCCATTTGGTATGGAATTCATAAAAACAGGGCTGATGTTTGTAATGCCACTATGATGTTTGTAATCTGTTGGAATTACAAATACAATGCATATATCTCAGTTATGTGCCATTAGGTATGAAATTTGTAAAAATAGGGTTAATGGTTGTGATGCTCCATCTGTTGCAATGTCAAATGCATTGCTGATATATTTGTTATGTGCCATTTGGTATGGGAATTTGAAAAGCGGTGATAATGTTTTTGTGGCACCATCTGTTGGAATGAGAACTTAATGCATTTTATTACAAGAAATGGTTGTTATGAGTTATCTGCTGGAATAACAAATGCAATGTATTTGTGTCTGTTATATGCAATTTATAATGGGATTTGTAACAACAGTGCTGATGTCTGCGATGTACCTTCTGTTGGAATGATAAATGCAATACATTTGTCTGTATTGTATGTCATTTGGTATGAAATGTTTGTGGCATGCCATCTGTTGAAATGACAAATGCAATGCATATGTCTCTGTTATGGGCCATTAGGTATAAAATTTGGAAAACAGGGTTAATGGTTGTGATGCACCATTTGTTGGAATGTCATATGCAATGCTTATTTCTTTGTCATGTGCTGTTTGGTATGGGAATTGGAAAAGCAGTGCACATTTTTCTGAGGCACCATCTGTTGGAAGGAGAAATGCAATGCATTTTATTACTAAAAATGTTTGTGATTTGCCATCTGTTGGAATGACAAATGCTTAAATCCCATTTAGTATTGAATTCGTAAAAACAGCCGATGTTTGTAATGCTCCATCTGTTGGAATGACAATGCAATGCATTTTATTACTAAAAATGTCTGTGATGTGCCATCTGTTGGAATGACAAATGCTTAAATGCCATTTGATATGTGATTTGTAAGAACAGGGCTGAAGTTTGTGATGTGCCATCTGTTGGAATGAAAATGCATTGCATTTTATTACTAAAAATGGTTGTGATGTGCAATCTGTTGGAATGACAAATGCAATACATTTGCCTCTGTCAGATGCCATTTGGTATGTGATTCCTAAAAACAGGGCTGATGTTTGTGATGCACCATGTGTTGGAATGAAAATGCAATTCATTTTATTGCCGAAAATCTTTGAGATGTGCCATCATTTGGAATGATAGAGACATAGCAACTGGACAGACAGACACTTCTCCTTTTATTAAGATGGATAGAGGACCCCAAGAATCGTGCAAGGGGTCATTCCCAGGGTAGTTCAGTAAGGGCATGTCCCCATTAGCTTCTTCATCCGGCTGCCTCTTAAGTCACACTATAATCTGTCACATAAACTGAAGCTCATAACGCATACAGTTTACAGAGATTTTGTTTTAGGCCATAAAGGTGTAATGGATGCTTCAAGCAAATAAAAAAAAATAAAAAGAGAATGGCCTACTCATTTGTACTTCTGCGTTTGCGCGTGTGACTTCAATCATCCTCTCTGCTGCTAAACTCCATAGTAATGATTGAAAAAATGCTGATTTATTACTTTAATTCCTCCTTCTCCTCTGTTGTTTCCAGCCTGATGCAAACAAAAATGACACTGAAGCCCTACAATATTATTCCGTAACATGCTTGTCATTATTTGTGCTTATTTCTTATTTTATTTTATTTTATTGGCTACATTAATCTTTGTGCCTCATTCAGTATGCGATAGAAATCATTTGCGAAGCTTAGCTGGCTACTCTAGTAGCAGTTAATAAAAGCCATGAATAAAATATCAAGCTAATCTTGCTCGGCTCCTTCCAGCTATATAAATGTCAGTGACACCCGGGCTCTGCTAAATGTACGTTTTCTAGTGCCATTTATGGATGTCAGCAATCCCAACATATTAGCGGAACATCTGCGCTCCGCATTTGTCATACGAGTGACTGCAATTGCTCATCCGTAAAGCCTTTTGATTTTCACGAGATTAGATGGGATAGAAAATGCAAATATATGGGATGAGACTCCATACACATAACAGACCGGGCGGGCTGAGCGACCCCTCCGAGGGGGCCATCTGCCGGATTTGGGGCGGAGAGGCTGAGCTGTAAGCGTTGCGTAGGACTTGCACTTCCGCCATTTTTACAAACTTTTTTTTTCTCAGTTTCGGGTTCAAAATAACTGTGAGAATTGTGGAACAATGTGCCGTGATGAAGCAATCTGTGTGACGTTTTTGGTGACATTGTCTTGTCACGTTACTATGTTGTGACATATCGTGCTGCATTATATTAAGTTATATGATATTATGATGCCCTTCTCTGTTTGCTTTTAATGAGGGCGGTGACATCCTTCACTTCTTCTGCAGCTCTGTGATGGCCAGTGTGGTGTGCATTGTCACTTCAAGAGAAGCCCACCAAATCAACAATCTAATTTTAAGGGCAGGTCAATTATGGGATGCACTCCAGACCCCCATGGAGATGGTAGCGAAGGAGGGAATTAAAGGAAAACTGAGTGCCATCGTGAACAATGCCACACATTCTCTCTCTGTGACACACCAACACTTTCAGCCCAGAAGAAACGCTGCGGGGGGCTCTTTTAAACCAATGGGATTACGCCCGTGTAGCGCCTCACTGTATCTGGGACTGCCAAGTCAGAATCTTCCTTTCTTTTTAAATTTTCTTCCTTTTCTAGTTATTCTGGTGTGTGTTCAGACCATTATGTTTGTGTGTTGTCACACACATGCCCATTGGAGGCAGCTGAAGGGCTCACAAAGGGATAATTCCATGCCAGGCCAGGGGGTGGCAGAGTGCACTGATCCTTCCTCTATTTCTTCAGCAGACCAACCACAGGAAATTTCGCCAGGACTTGATGATGTCACTTCCAGTTCCTGCCCCAATGACATCACTTCCCCTGCCCCAATGATGTCACGTCTGGTTTCTGACCCAATAACATCACTTCCCCTGCCTCAATGATGTCACTTCCGGTTTTTGGCACCAATGACATCACTTCCCCTGCCCCAATGATGTCCCTTCTGGTTTCTGGCCCAATGACATCACTTCCCCAGCCTCAATGATGTCACTTCCGGTTTCTGGCCCAATGACATCACTTCCCCTGCCCCAATGATGTCCCTTCTGGTTTCTGGCCCAATAACATCACTTCCCCTGCCCTGCCATGTTTGCCTGGAGGAAGTCAAAGAAAAATCGCTGCAGGCGTTGGACGAGGTTCCTCTTCAGCGATTCCAAAAAATGGGACAAGTGCACCCATTCACTCGGAAGGAGACTAAAGTTTCAAAGCACATTTTTTTTTCAGTTACGGTTATTGTTAGTTACCCCCCCACCCCAACCCCGTCATATATCTGTATGCACTTAGGGGGCAACTTGAGGGCACTGGTGATGGTAGTTACCTGCCGATCCAGGGGTTGGCACTGTGTTGCCAATGTCTTCTCTGCTCCCTCCTCCGTCATCCATCATCCCCTATTAAATGTCCATCAAGTTGGACGAAGGCCTCTCCCGTTGACTCGTAGTCTTGGAGCCGGAAACTGGGCGACAAATTAAAATGTCGAATGTTGGTTGACAGACTTGGGAATGAGAGCGCTTGTTCTCCCAGCTGAAGAGTAGGGGTTGCGGCGTTAAAAATGTACATCACGCTAGCAAATATTTTCAAGGGAACTGAACAAAAAACCTGGTTACAGTGTTTCCTTTAAACTCATTACAAATGGATTTTCTTTAGGCAATAAAATATGTTGCACGAAACCAAAATGTCATCTTTGATTAACCACTAGGTAAATTACACATGCTGGGGCCGTTGTCTGAGAACTCCCCAAATCCTTTCGCATTTTAACTAATTGCTTTTTCATTTTGCTTTTTTTCTCTCTCGCCATTTAATACTGTTTCAGATGGCAGCGTTATTGGAAGAAACAAATGATGGAGGAAAAAATAAAAAGTACATGATATGAAGTCGTAGAATGTGACGGCCGTGCCAGACATTACTGAGGAGATGGAGCTTATCTTTACTACGAGATTCAAAACGTTTACCTGCAGCCTTAGAGGGGTCTTCAAGATGCGGTAGCCTCGTTGCGGAAATCCTTCATGAGTTCGCTCTCGAAGTGTGTGTGTGTTTTATAATCTTACAGTTTGTAAATCGCACAAGTGGAAGCAGCCGTACCACCTGCACTTCATACGAGGTCACCCACCTGCAGCTAAGCACATTCAGGCCCGGCCAGTACTTGGAGAGGGGAGACCATCTTGAAAAAGTTTGGGTTGCTGCTGGAAGAGGTGTTAGTGAGGCCAGCAGGGGCCGCTTACCCTCTGGTCTGAATGGGGATCCCCATTGCCCCCCAGTGCAGTGATGGTGAACACTGTGCTGTAAAAATAGCGCCATCCATCCCATGAGATGTGAAACCCGAGGTCCTGACTATCTGTGGTCTTGTAAGATCCCATTTATATATACAGTGGAACCTCGGGTCACGACCGTAATTCATTCCAAAACTCTGGTCGCAACCCGATTTGGTTGTGACCCGAAGTAATTTCCCCCATAGGATTGTATGTAAATACAATTAATCCGTTCCGGACCGTACGAGCTGCATGTACATATATTTACGCTCGCTCGCGCTCTCTCTCTCTCTCACTCGCTCGCTTGCTGCACAGGGAATGCACAGGGAGAGACTGAACACGTGCGGAAATCATCGGCGCGTACGAACCGGAAGGGAAAAGAAATAGAGCACAAAGAGTTCACAGCGAATGCACAGGGAGAGACTGAACACGTGCGGAAATCATCGGCGCGTACGAACCGGAAGGGAAAAGAAATAGAGCACAAAGACTTCACAGCGAATGCACAGGGAGAAACTGAACACGTGCGGAAATCATCGGCGCATACGAACCGGAAGGGAAAAGAAATAAAGCACAAAGAGTTCACAGCGAATGCACAGGGAGAGACTGAACATGTGCGGAAATCATCGGCGCGTACGAACCGGAAGGGAAAAGAAATAAAGCACAAAGAGTTCACAGCGAATGCACAGGGAGAGACTGAACACGTGCGGAAATCATCGGCGCATACAAACCGGAAGGGAAAAGAAATAAAGCACAAAGAGTTCACAGCGAATGCACAGGGAGAGACTGAACACGTGCGGAAATCATCGGCGCATACAAACCGGAAGGGAAAAGAAATAAAGCACAAAGAGTTCACAGCGAATGCACAGGGAGAGACTGAACACGTGCGGAAATCATCGGCGCATACGAACCGGAAGGGAAAAGAAATAAAGCACAAAGAGTTCACAGTGAATGCACAGGGAGAGACTGAACACTTGTGGAAATCATCGGCGCGTACGAACCGGAAGGGAAATGAAATAGAGCACAAAGAGTTCACAGCAAATGCACAGGGAGAGACTGAACACGTGCGGAAATCATCGGCACGTACGAACCGGAAGGGAAAAGAAATAAAGCACAAAGAGTTCACAGCGAATGCACAGGGAGAGACTGAACACGTGCGGAAATCATCGGCGCATACGAACCGGAAGGGAAAAGAAATAAAGCACAAAGAGTTCACAGCGAATGCACAGGGAGAGACTGAACACGTGCGGAAATCATCGGCGCATACGAACCGGAAGGGAAAAGAAATAAAGCACAAAGAGTTCACAGCGCATGCACAGGGAGAGACTGAACACGTGCGGAAAATCATCGGCGCATACGAACCGGAAGGGAAAGAAATAAAGCACAAAGAGTTCACAGTGAATGCACAGGGAGAGACTGAACACTTGTGGAAATCATCGGCGCGTACGAACCGGAAGGGAAATGAAATAGAGCACAAAGAGTTCACAGCAAATGCACAGGGAGAGACTGAACACGTGCGGAAATCATCGGCACGTACGAACCGGAAGGGAAAAGAAATAGAGCACAAAGAGTTCACAGCGAATGCACAGGGAGAGACTGAACACGTGCGGAAATCATCAGCGCATACGAACCGGAAGGGAAAAGAAATAGAGCACAAAGAGTTCACAGCGAATGCACAGGGAGAGACTGAACACGTGCGGAAATCATCGGCGCGTACGAACCGGAAGGGAAAAGAAATAGAGCACAAAGACTTCACAGCGAATGCACAGGGAGAAACTGAACACGTGCGGAAATCATCGGCGCATACGAACCGGAAGGGAAAAAGAAATAAAGCACAAAGAGTTCACAGCGAATGCACAGGGAGAGACTGAACACGTGCGGAAATCATCGGCGCGTACGAACCGGAAGGGAAAAGAAATAAAGCACAAAGAGTTCACAGCGAATGCACAGGGAGAGACTGAACACGTGCGGAAATCATCGGCGCGTACAAACCGGAAGGGAAAAGAAATAAAGCACAAAGAGTTCACAGCGAATGCACAGGGAGAGACTGAACACGTGCGGAAATCATCGGCGCATACGAACCGGAAGGGAAAAGAAATAAAGCACAAAGAGTTCACAGCGAATGCACAGGGAGAGACTGAACACGTGCGGAAATCATCGGCGCATACGAACCGGAAGGGAAAAGAAATAAAGCACAAAGAGTTCACAGCGAATGCACAGGGAGAGACTGAACACGTGCGGAAATCATCGGCGCATACGAACCGGAAGGGAAATGAAATAGAGCACAAAGAGTTCACAGCGAATGCACAGGGAGAGACTGAACACGTGCGGAAATCATCGGCACGTACGAACCGGAAGGGAAAAGAAATAAAGCACAAAGAGTTCACAGCGAATGCACAGGGAGAGACTGAACATGTGCGGAAATCATCGGCACGTACGAACCGGAAGGGAAAAGAAATAAAGCACAAAGAGTTCACAGCGAATGCACAGGGAGAGACTGAACACGTGCGGAAATCATCGGCGCATACGAACCGGAAGGGAAAAGAAATAAAGCACAAAGAGTTCACAGTGAATGCACAGGGAGAGACTGAACACTTGTGGAAATCATCGGCGCGTACGAACCGGAAGGGAAATGAAATAGAGCACAAAGAGTTCACAGCAAATGCACAGGGAGAGACTGAACACGTGCGGAAATCATCGGCACGTACGAACCGGAAGGGAAAAGAAATAAAGCACAAAGAGTTCACAGCGAATGCACAGGGAGACACTGAACAAGTGCGGAAATCATCAGCGCATACGAACCGGAAGGGAAAAGAAATAGAGCACAAAGAGTTCACAGCGAATGCACAGGGAGAGACTGAACACGTGCGGAAATCATCGGCGCGTACGAACCGGAAGGGAAAAGAAATAGAGCACAAAGACTTCACAGCGAATGCACAGGGAGAAACTGAACACGTGCGGAAATCATCGGCGCATACGAACCGGAAGGGAAAAGAAATAAAGCACAAAGAGTTCACAGCGAATGCACAGGGAGAGACTGAACATGTGCGGAAATCATCGGCGCGTACGAACCGGAAGGGAAAAGAAATAAAGCACAAAGAGTTCACAGCGAATGCACAGGGAGAGACTGAACACGTGCGGAAATCATCGGCGCATACAAACCGGAAGGGAAAAGAAATAAAGCACAAAGAGTTCACAGCGAATGCACAGGGAGAGACTGAACACGTGCGGAAATCATCGGCGCATACGAACCGGAAGGGAAAAGAAATAAAGCACAAAGAGTTCACAGCGAATGCACAGGGAGAGACTGAACACGTGCGGAAATCATCGGCGCATACGAACCGGAAGGGAAAAGAAATAAAGCACAAAGAGTTCACAGCGAATGCACAGGGAGAGACTGAACACGTGCGGAAATCATCGGCGCATACGAACCGGAAGGGAAAAGAAATAAAGCACAAAGAGTTCACAGCGAATGCACAGGGAGAGACTGAACACTTGTGGAAATCATCGGCGCGTACGAACCGGAAGGGAAATGAAATAGAGCACAAAGAGTTCACAGCGAATGCACAGGGAGAGACTGAACACGTGCGGAAATCATCGGCACGTACGAACCGGAAGGGAAAAGAA
Organism: Erpetoichthys calabaricus; assembly: GCF_900747795.2. Classification (NCBI taxonomy): domain Eukaryota; kingdom Metazoa; phylum Chordata; class Cladistia; order Polypteriformes; family Polypteridae; genus Erpetoichthys; species Erpetoichthys calabaricus. The sequence continues at coordinate 76,428,781 of NC_041411.2, read as the reverse complement.
ATAAAGCACAAAGAGTTCACAGCGAATGCACAGGGAGAGACTGAACACGTGCGGAAATCATCGGCACGTACGAACCGGAAGGGAAAAGAAATAAAGCACAAAGAGTTCACAGCGAATGCACAGGGAGAGACTGAACATGTGCGGAAATCATCGGCGCGTACGAACCGGAAGGGAAAAGAAATAAAGCACAAAGAGTTCACAGCGAATGCACAGGGAGAGACTGAACACGTGCGGAAATCATCGGCGCATACGAACCGGAAGGGAAAAGAAATAAAGCACAAAGAGTTCACAGCGAATGCACAGGGAGAGACTGAACACGTGCGGAAATCATCGGCGCATACGAACCGGAAGGGAAAAGAAATAAAGCACAAAGAGTTCACAGCGAATGCACAGGGAGAGACTGAACACGTGCGGAAATCATCGGCGCATACGAACCGGAAGGGAAAAGAAATAAAGCACAAAGAGTTCACAGCGAATGCACAGGGAGAGACTGAACACGTGCGGAAATCATCGGCGCATACGAACCGGAAGGGAAAAGAAATAAAGCACAAAGAGTTCACAGTGAATGCACAGGGAGAGACTGAACACTTGTGGAAATCATCGGCGCGTACGAACCGGAAGGGAAATGAAATAGAGCACAAAGAGTTCACAGCAAATGCACAGGGAGAGACTGAACACGTGCGGAAATCATCAGCGCATACGAACCGGAAGGGAAAAGAAATAGAGCACAAAGAGTTCACAGCGAATGCACAGGGAGAGACTGAACACGTGCGGAAATCATCGGCGCGTACGAACCGGAAGGGAAAAGAAATAGAGCACAAAGACTTCACAGCGAATGCACAGGGAGAAACTGAACACGTGCGGAAATCATCGGCGCATACGAACCGGAAGGGAAAAGAAATAAAGCACAAAGAGTTCACAGCGAATGCACAGGGAGAGACTGAACATGTGCGGAAATCATCGGCGCGTACGAACCGGAAGGGAAAAGAAATAAAGCACAAAGAGTTCACAGCGAATGCACAGGGAGAGACTGAACACGTGCGGAAATCATCGGCGCGTACAAACCGGAAGGGAAAAGAAATAAAGCACAAAGAGTTCACAGCGAATGCACAGGGAGAGACTGAACACGTGCGGAAATCATCGGCGCATACGAACCGGAAGGGAAAAGAAATAAAGCACAAAGAGTTCACAGCGAATGCACAGGGAGAGACTGAACACGTGCGGAAATCATCGGCGCATACGAACCGGAAGGGAAAAGAAATAAAGCACAAAGAGTTCACAGCGAATGCACAGGGAGAGACTGAACACGTGCGGAAATCATCGGCGCATACGAACCGGAAGGGAAATGAAATAGAGCACAAAGAATTCACAGCGAATGCACAGGGAGAGACTGAACACGTGCGGAAATCATCGGCACGTACGAACCGGAAGGGAAAAGAAATAAAGCACAAAGAGTTCACAGCGAATGCACAGGGAGAGACTGAACACGTGCGGAAATCATCGGCACGTACGAACCGGAAGGGAAAAGAAATAAAGCACAAAGAGTTCACAGCGAATGCACAGGGAGAGACTGAACACGTGCGGAAATCATCGGCGCATACGAACCGGAAGGGAAAAGAAATAAAGCACAAAGAGTTCACAGTGAATGCACAGGGAGAGACTGAACACTTGTGGAAATCATCGGCGCGTACAAACCGGAAGGGAAAAGAAATAAAGCACAAAGAGTTCACAGCGAATGCACAGGGAGAGACTGAACACGTGCGGAAATCATCGGCGCGTACAAACCGGAAGGGAAAAGAAATAAAGCACAAAGAGTTCACAGCGAATGCACAGGGAGAGACTGAACACGTGCGGAAATCATCGGCGCGTACGAACCGGAAGGGAAAAGAAATAGAGCACAAAGAGTTCACAGCGAATGCACAGGGAGAGACTGAACACGTGCGGAAATCATCGGCGCATACGAACCGGAAGGGAAACTGGCTTGTTCGTCACCCGAGTGTGTGGTCGTGAACAGATGCAAAAGTTTGGCGAACTTTTTGGTCGTAACCCGATTTGTACGTGGTCCAAGATGTTCGTGACCCGAGGTTCCACTGTATATATATATATACTAGGGGGCTTCTCCCCCTCTCACACTCGTGTTGTGAAGGGAATGGCTGAACACATGCTTTGGAGATGCGGACGGATCAGCTGCTGTCTTGCTGCTGCTCCTCCTGCCGTGCTGCGTGTCGATCATTTCAAAGCCTGTACAGCAGCTGTCCTTGCTTCGCTTGCTTACCCCATCCCCCAAGACCAAAACCCACCCCACCCCCCTCGGGGCATCCTAAGCGGAAGTGGAGAGGCTGAACACACTCTAACGAAAGGCGGACGATCATCTGCTGTCCTGCTGCTGCTGCTGAGCTGCGTGTTCTGCATGTTGCGCTGCGTGTCGATCATTTAAAAGCCTGTACAGCACCTGTCCTTTGGTCTCTCTGCTTTGTCTTGTGGGAAGTCAAAGTGTCTCTGGCGGGACGTCCGGGCTGATTATTACTTGCCTTATTTTCTGAATTTGCACATAGATTATTGTTGTTCTCTTGTGCATTCTTTTTTGCCTTCTTTTCTCTCCCACGCTTTCCTGTCTCTTTCTTCTTCGCTTAGTCGTTCACGTGCCACATAACATTTTTAAGAGCTGGAAGCACAAGAAGTGTGTCTGCCAAAAGCATTCCAACAACTGCGAGGTTAGATGTCCGGGAACTTGTTTTAAATTGTTTGCAAGTTGGGCGTGACATGCAAAAGTCACCATGTCACGGGTCTTGCTTCCTAAGGTTGTAATGTCAAGTCTCGCGTGTCGTAAAGTGTCTCTCCCTGAGATATTTTTTATATAATATACTAAGGCACTTTGCCCCCTGCTCGCTTTGCTCGCCCACCCCCTATGCGCCAGCCACTTCGCGTCTCTGCCGCTCGCATTGTGAATAGGGGCTGAACGCATGCTAAGGAGATGTGGTCTCTCCTCCAAAACCCCATCATAAACGGTGATACAATGGGAAACAAATACATTTTTTTTACCTCCTCTTTGCTCAGCTGCTGGCTTTCTGCTGCTGCTGCTGCCATACACATTTAAAATCTTGTACAGCAGCTGTCATTTTGTCTCGCGGGACATAAAGTGTCTCCGAGAAAATCACGTCTCGTCTCCTTTCAAGCCTTCCCTGATTTTTTTTTATAATAGAGAGATAGATTTATTGTGAAAGGAAACACAGAGACCAGGATTAAGGGTTGGGGATTCCATCCCCGCATACTATAAAGCACTCTGCAGGATAGCAACACGGTCAGTCGTGGGTTACACAAAAGACAACCAGTAGGGAGAACACGGACATTTTATGAGGTGGGAATGCTGAGAAACAAGACGCTGAGGGTCTTGGGGTGGTGGTGACGTCATCAGTGAAGGACTTGGAGGAAGCGAAGAAACCTGAAAGCGGCCCGGACGTCTGGCGAGGGTTTTGGAGTGTGGACGAAGGTTCGAGGCAAACAGCAGGCAGACAGCAGATGTAGAGTAAAAAGCAATTTCTTTATTCTTGGTGAGCAGAGAGACTGTGCAGACCTTGTCAGCTTGTCACTAACAGTATCACGTCACAGCCCCCTTTCCAATTTTCACAGCAGGCTTTTTATATTCTTTCAATCACGTACACATCATGCCAACCCCTGAGTAACAGACACATGACTTAGATAAAATCATCACTTCTAGCTTAAAGTTTACACAAGCATTTCTGATTATTATTGAGCGATAAGACTTCTCCCGGGCGGCACGGTGGCGCAGTGGGTAGCACTGCTGCCTCGCAGTTAGGAGACCCGGGTTCGCTTCCCGGGTCCTCCCTGCGTGGAGTTTGCATGTTCTCCCCGTGTCTGCGTGGGTTTCTTCCGGGCGCTCCGGTTTCCTCCCAAAGTCCAAAGACATGCAGGTTAGGTGGATTGGCGATCCTAAATTGGCCCCAGTGTGTGCTTGGTGTGTTTGTGTGTGTCCTGCGGTGGGTTGGCACCCTGCCTGGGATTGTTTCCTGCCTTGTGCCCTGTGTTGGTTGGGATTGGCTCCAGCAGACCCCCGTGACCCTGTGTTTGGATTCAGCGGGTTGGAAAATGGATGGATGGCTGGACTTCTCCCTTGAAGCGTGCATTTTAAAGATTTTTTCTTTGCATATAAAGTTCGCCTGAAAGACAGTTACTGGTAATCTTTTGTGGTTAGGCCTACTTCCCAGTTACTGGTAATCTTTGTGGTTAGGCCTAATTCCCAGTTACTGGTAATCTTTGTGGTTAGGCCCACTTCCCTTTATTTTTGAGATATGCTGTTCTTGTTTTATCTATTTTCTACATCTAGGCTTTAATGCTTAATAACCCTTAACTTTCCCACATCACATACTTTAACAATCTTAATGCATTCATATGATTAACACAAAGAACTCTTATACTTACATTTTCTTAGCAATCAGCTGGTTTCCATAACATATTTTCCATCCACCCAAACGCACATAGATAGTAATCATCAGGCGTTTTAGACTTGTTCATCTAAGTACAAAAATATCTTTTGCACTAAGGTGTAGTCACGAGATCTTCTTCCCCTTCCTTTGACTAGGTCAAAAGGCCCTCAGCCCAAGATTCTTTGTTCAACTATTATTTAATAGTTATTCAAATTTTTATTATTCCACAGGAGACAAATTCAAGGTGGTGTCTTCTCGTCTTTCCTGTTAAAATAAAGAGAGGGCGGTTAGTACACCATCGTAGTCCCCCTGTCTTGCGGTTTCAAACTGCTCGTCAGGTCCATTAGCTGCTCCCTAGTCACTCGTGTGTGACAATATATATAATCCAACGTCTGTCTCTCTGTCTGTCCGCTTTTTACGAGAGAACTACGTAACGGATTTAGATTGTGTTTTTTCTATAATTTGCTTGAACATTTCGGTTGATTTTGCGACTTCACTCATTGCATTAAGCATCATAGTTCACTTGTGGTCCCGATTTATTTGAGTAAATCCGAGAGACACGTGGCGGGCCCTCCTCACTCATGAGTCAGCCTCGGGGCGTTCCTTACCTCCGCTTAGGTAGTAAGCAAGACAACTACTTCACAGATTTAGATCGTTTATTTTCTAGAATTTGCTTGAACATTCCGGTTGATTTTGTGACTTCTCTCGTCGCACTAAGAATCAGAGTTCACTTGCAGGAGTGATATATTCATGCTAACCCGAGGGGTGGGGGACGCGTGACGTCAGGAGTGGGGAGCCAGGCGGGACCCTCCTCAATGTCCCGTTTCACTACTATGAGGGCAAGTTCTTCATAAAGAGTAATCAGATGTCCGGGACAAATAGGCCCACCTCACGCTAGTCATTCTGGCCCCCTAATCATCCCCTGTCTCTAATTGTCTCTCTCTCTCTCTTGTAAAATCCTGAGGTCCTGACTCTCTGTGGTCATCAAAGATCCCTGGGCATCCTTCATAAAGAGTCGAGGGTATCCTGAATGTCCTGGCTAAACTGTCCACCATGGCGTCATCATTCTGGCCCCCTAATCATCCCCTATCTCTAATTGGCTATCTCTGTCACCACTGCACCAACTAAAAGCTAATGTGTGATGAGCATACAGGCGCAAAAATAGCTGCCGTCACACCATCCAGGTGGATGTTGCACATTATTTGGGGTTGAAGTGGTAGTGCGAGAAGATGCTATGTAAATGTAAAGAATTAAAGTGCAGTGATGGTGGACACTGTGCTGTAAAAATGGCACCATCCTTCCTGTGAGATGCAAAACCCGAGGTCCTGACTCTCTGTGGTCCAGTAAGATCCCGAAGGCATTCTTCATAAAGAGTAATCTGATGTCCTGGCTAAATTGCCCACCACAGCCTGGTCATTCTGGCCCCCTATTCCTCCCCTGTCTCTGATTGGCTATCTCTGTCATCACCGAAAGCTAATGTGTGGTGGGCGTACTGGCACAAAAATGGCTGCCGTCACATTCTCCAGGTGGATGTTGCATATCAGTGGCGGTTGAAGTGGCTCCCCACTCATTGAAGTGCTTTGAGTAGCGAGAAACGACGCTATATAAATGTAAAGAATTATTATTATTATTATTACAGTCATTTTTTTAATATCCCAGGTCCCTGATTATCACTGATATCCCTTAGCGCGTGTATCACATGCAGCTTTGATTGTGGCGGGCCATCCTCTGTGTGGTATTTGTACGGTGGGTGGGCAGCACAATCAGCCAAGACAACCGTGATTTTATGAAATAATGTATCCCAGAAGGTGGAGCTGTCATTCTGTGCAAGCCTAATTAGAATTATTTTATTTGTCTTAATGTATTGATTTTGTCAGTCCACCTGACGCTAAGCCTGTTCAGGCCCGGCCAGTACAGAAAAAGCTGGGGTTGCTGCTGGCAGAGGCGTTGATGAGGCCAGCAGGGGACGCTGACCCTGTGGTGTGAATATGTTCGGCCTTCAGAAATGAGAGACAAGGTGGAGACTTCAGCTACTTCTCTGGATCTAGTGGTGCCAGTTTGGGGTGGGCAACCAGTGAGTATGCCATCTAGGGTGTGCCCCCTATGGAGGGTTACTGGGCACAGCCCATTCAGAGGAAGATCCCAAAGATTTTTTTTGTCATCTGGGCTATGAGCACTTTGAAATTCCCCACTAGGGTCATGGGGGGGGGGGCAAGCCCCTGCTTGGCCTGTTATTGCAGTAGGTGATGTATGGTAAGCGAGGGAGGATTTGAGAAAATGTGTCGCGTTAGCTTATTTGAGCAGGAGGACCCTGCCGAGCCAGCACTACTAAATAATTGCACGCGTTTAACCAACAGCCGAGGTCAGCTACCATGGTGACTGACTTGTGTGCCTCTCTGTGAAGGAACTTTTTATCATAATGCTGCACCGGTAGCAAAAAATAAATAAAAAAATGTCATCCAAGTTAAACATGAACATGAAAAATGGGCCTGACATGGTGGCTTAACCACCTAAATCTTTTCCTTGAAATAAAGTGGGTTTTTTTTTATTATTATTGTATTTATGTATTGTTTCGTCTTTGATCTTTTTTCTTTTCTTGAATGATGATACGCCAGCATCTCTTTATCAGTCTTTTCAGTCAAATATTTAATTTTTTATCATCCGTTATTGGTGTTTTCACAGTTTGGCATCCTCCTCGCATAATTTTCCATTTTTTTCTTTTTTTATTTTCCGGCCTGCACTTTGATGTGCACATTGAAAGTTAATCCTTAGCTGCAGGCTTTGAATGTGCTGCTCGCTCACAGGAGGATCGCCTTCAAGGCTCCACCATTAACCTTGAATGTGCCGTGCAGAGCGGAGACACTGCTGGCAGGGCTTGGGTACCGGGCGAGCTTCAGTTTTATGGGGAGGCCTGGGGTGGCCTTTGGGTGCCACTCTTGTGTCAGAAAACAAAAGGGTATAAAATGACGCACACGACACTGCAAAAAAGGGTTTGGTGGCAGCCACCCCCGTGTACTTGTGAACTGGCCGTAAAAAAAGGCAAAAGGTGACAGACAAAAGCAGGGGAAATGACGTCATCTGGGCAGGGACCTGAATCCAGCAGGGGGCGCTAGCTCCCTGGTTAGAATAAGTTCTTTTGTAATTGCGGCATGTCACATAACCCAAAACAATATAGATATAATATAAAAAGGTGAAACCCCTCCCTTAGTGATACAGCGGTAAGAAATCACATAGGAGAAAAAACTTTGCTTTCTTTAATGACGGTTTAAGCTCCAAAACAGACGGGAAGCCATGACAGGACCTTTGTGTGGAGTGTGCCATTTTCGTAAGTGCCCTGGAAGGATTTTCCAGATCGGATGACGTTATCTCCCATCCGTCCATCGGCTTCAAAGGTGTGCCGGGCAATGTGCCAAGGTTTTAGGTTTAGGTTCCAATGTGCAGGACCCCCACTTAGGTGAATGATGCCATTCCAAACAAGGAAAAGAAGATCCAATGTCATGCTGACTACGTCACACAGAAATAGTATACAAGGCCCATTTGTGTAGTTGTCCCTTTCATGTCTTCTAATGCTTGTCTAGCAGTTCTAAATGATGAGTCCCTGTCTGCTAAATCTGGTCTCATGTTAGCTGTACATGTGAGTGGATTTATAACATTTTTTTTTGTACAGAGCACAGTGGCATATTAAACTTATGTACTTATTACAAAACCGGAAGTGATGTCATCGGGCCTGCAACTGGACGTGATGTCACTGGGTCTGCAACCAGACGTGATGTCATCGGGCCTGCAACTGGACGTGATGTCATCAGGCCTGCAACCGGACATGATGTCACTGGGCCTGCAACCAGACGTGATGTCATCGGGCCTGCAACTGGATGTGATGTCATCAGGCCTGCAACTGGACGTGATGTCACTGGGTCTGCAACCAGAAGTGATGTCATCGGGTCTGCAACTGGACGTGATGTCATTGGGCATATGACTCCTAAATTCTTTTCATAAGGTGTACTCTCGATTTTCCGACCACCCATTGTGTATTCCAGCGTTTATCAACCTTTAAGTATTTGCGACCCGAGTTTTCATAGCAGTTTTAATCACGCCCCCCTAACGTTTTTTTGAAAGGAGCCCACTAATACCAATTTATTCTTTTTTAATAAATGATATATCATAGAAACATACTTTATTATTCCTACTTAACTTTTATCAACATTTATCTAACTATATTTATTTTTCTAGTATCGGAATGTAGTTTAAGTTAATTTGTTTTGGTTTCAATAGATGTATTTTTCATATTTGCGATTCTTGTTTTCTTTTTTTCACATCTTCGCGCCCCCCTTTTGTTACTTTGCGCCCCCCTAGGGGGGCCCGCCCCACAGTTTGAGAACCACTGGTATATTCAAACCTCACATTGTTACTTTCTATGTGTAATTCTTTACATTTACTGACATTAAATTGCATCGGCCACAAATCTGCCCAAGCCTGTATGCTATCCGATGATATAACAGATTCCAAATTATCTGCTAATCCACCTACCTTGGTATCATCTGCAAACTTCACCAGCTTGTTATTTAAATTCATATCTAAATCATTCATATTTATTAAAAATAGCAGTGGCCCCAGCACTGCCTCCTGCTGGTCAGCACTCTTAACATCATCCAATTTTGTAAGATTCCTCTCACCATCACCCTCTGCTTCGTGTCTGAGCCAATTCTTCACCCATACTAAAAGCAACACCCTGAACTGCCACTTCTTTTACTTTGATGCCCACCCTCTCAGGTGGCACCTTATCAAATGCCTTCTGAAAGTCCAGATCAATAATCTCATCTGCTCCACTCTGGTCGTACCCTTTTGTTGTCTCCTCATAGAATTCCAGCTTGTTAGTAAAACATGACCTCCCTCTTCTGACCCCACGCTGACTGTTCCTAATAACTCCTGTCCTTACCAGGTGTCGCTCAATCTTATCCTTAATAATTCCTTCCATTAATTTTCCTGTGATGCGTGTTAAGCTTACTGGCCTTTAGTTTATAGCTTGAATCTGCCCGGTCTGCCTTTTTATATAATGGGATGATGTTTGCCATTTTCCAATCCTTCAGAATCTCTCCAGTGTGCAGTGACTTGCAAGAAATATGTGTCAAGGGTTTATATCTGCACTCGATGGCCTTCTTAAGAACTCGAGGGTCAATATTATCTGGTCCTGGTGATTTGTTTGATTTCAGCCTTTTTAATCTGAGCAGCTCTTCTCTCTCTACGATTTCCAAATCCTTCAGTATCTCCTTAGTAGTCCCTGTTACTGCTCTGAGGTTATCCACTTGTTCACTTGTGAACACCTCAGAAAGATGTAAGTTTAAGGCGTCCGCTCTTTCATTGTCTGTATCTTTTAATTCCCCTTTACTATTTCTGATGCACTTCACCTCCTCCTTGACTGTTCTTTTGCTACTAAAATGCTGAAGAGAATCTCTTAGGGTCGTCTTTCACCTTATCTGCTATATTCCTCTCCAATCCAACTGTCTTTTAGATTCTAGGTGGACCGCGGTGGTTGTTACAGGGCGATGCACTCTGGTTTGCATGTCGTCTCATTGTAAGTGGTGAATGTTGCTGTAGGTACATCGGCTACACAGACGTGTTCGGTACCATAGATCAGCTGATGCTGGTATCTCGCTTTCATTTTCAGTCTCCATCTCCAGATCACTTGCATCAAAATCAGAATCCGATTCAGCGATAATACGCAAAACATCGTGCATGGAATATTTTGCTTTCTCTCGGCCCATCTGGAGTTTTTTCTTTGTTTCCTGGCCGTCGGCCCTTACTTTATTCTTTGTTACTTCGCATTGCCAAATCTTATTTCTGTTTCATATAAACCTTTCCTTCTTCGTCTTGTAAACCACTTTGAGCTGCACCACTTATATGTGCGATAGAAATTAATGAATGTTGTTTTTTCTCCCTTAATTAATTAAATTAAAACCGCCATCCATTATGTTTGGTGCAGATATCTCAGAATTTTGAGGGGCACTGACAAATGAGGGGCACTGTGACTCGGCACATCTCAAGATCAAATAATGGTGACACTGATTTGTTTGTTTTCTCTGCCAGAAAATGATACAGTTTAATTAAAATCACGCGTTGTCAGATTATGTCGATTCTGATCAGCCCCGTTAGATGGTACATAATTAAGCAGAAAAAAATGTTTTTATGCACTGGGAGCAAATTGGTGTACGGGGAGCGGCACCTTGAGCTGCGCTTCGCCGTGTTTGCTGCCTGTTTGAACTTCGGCTGATAAGCATCCTTATGAAATGTTAAAGATGCGGAGACGGCTTCGTCATGCTTACAAGTCATCGGCGCTAATTATCAACAAGTCACTGATTTAGAGGATGCTAATTATTCTGCTTGCAACTTGTTGAAACTCACCAGATTGACTGGAACACAGAAATCTCAGCTTTGTACTCTTTCAGCAATGCTGTATCTGTATAGACGTGTCTGGTGTTAAATCGATAAAGTGCAGTCTACAAGAAGATGGAAACCAGGGTACAGACAAGGGAAAAACTGGGTGACAACAAGTTAAGGTGCGAGGAATTGTAATTCAGGACTAACCCGACCTACCTGGCATTGCCAGGCTATATTTGTGGAATGAATTAAGGAAAGAAGGCAAAGGTGGCCCTGTTGTCACTGCTAGCTGTTCTGTCCGTGTCTCTATCAATGTCTCAGCTTGAGAGTTTGATCTTTTTGGGGTCCGACTGAATTCCTGAATTGCGGCAGTAACTGCTTGCTGGGTTGTAACTGTGAATGCTGTCCTGTCTGACTCGTCCTCTTAGTTCATAGTTCGTAGAGCTTAAATTATAAATGATAACAACTCATTGATTCTCCTTTGTGTTGCGCTGCCCTTCCACTCTCGATCACCCTGTCCCCCCCCCACAAAGCACATGATACTTCTTTTTAAAATCACAGTAGATTTGAGGCACCATGCGGCATTACCCAGTTAAGTAATGCTAAACTCGGGTCATTTTGTCTGCTTGTCTGGCATCAGTCTGTGCAAACAGTAGAACACAGGAAAAAAGAAACAAAAACAGAAAAAAACACTGGGACCCCCAGGGTCAAAATTGTAGGTTCCAAAGTAGTCTAACTTGTTTACTGTGTAAGGTCTGAGAAATAACCTTTGCAAAATTAGGCCCAGATCAGTCAAAAAGTGTAGGATTGTATGGGGACGAGACAGACAACAGACTTTCTATTTATTCTATTTATTTACTGTATTTGTACCAACTCTTTAATGCCCAATTGCTACTCCTCCCGCCTTCACCATTTCCAATGAAAATATAAAAGTGCGGAAACTTTGTGAACATTCCTTGTATTCTGATCTCACTGTTACATTGTAATAGAAAATTCAGGAAGCTAAACTTCTCCCTTCATCAATATGACGACCCGGAGACTGACTTGGCACGAGGTGTACAGATCTCCAGTTTATTAATAAAGAACAGGTGTGAAACTACAAGTAAAGAAATATAATATTTAGCATGCAAATAACAAACAGTTTGATAACAGATGTAAACTATAAGTAGCAGTATAGAATGGTAACATTTTACAAATATAAACTTACCGGCTATGCTACCCATAGGATTAAACAGGCAGGATGAACTTCACTGTATGTGTTTGTGGCATCGGGAACGCCCCACTCAGGAACATTACAAAGCATGCATATCTGAACACAACAACAGCCCACAAAAATGGAAATGGTCAATAATGAAGCACTTTACCCATCCCAACAAACATGACACCGTGTATATATATATATATATATATATATATATATATATATATATATATAATATATATATATATATATATATATATATATATATATAATGTATATATAAAGCTTCTCACAACTGAGGGCATCGTGGCGGATGTTAGCCGACTTGCTGGCCAACCACAAGCGTTACCTGGTAGGTAACCACCCATACAATCAGATTGTGATTCAGACTACGAATGCAATGAATGTAATTACCCCGATCTACATGCTGTCAAATAAACGAACCACACGCCGTGGTGCAGTGTTAGGGGCTTCGCCTCTGGCGCTGACGTCCGAGGTTCAATTCCCCGAGAGGGGGTGCAGTGAGTGTGTACGCCTGATGAGCCCAGAATTAGGGCGAAACACGTGTCGCGTACTCTTTGCATTATTTGACAGTAAACTATTTCAACCATATATATATATATATATATATATATATATATATATATATATATATATATATATATATATATATATATATATACACATTGCTAAAGGGCTTGAGTACATGTAATTCCATGCCAGACCAGGGGGTGGCAAAGTGCATTAATTCTCTCTCTCTCGATCTCTTGCAGACCATTCTAGGGAAATCCCGCCCGGCTCTGGGCCAGCCAATGACGTGACTTCTGGTTCCGGTACTAATGACATCACTTCCCTTACTGGCCTTTAAAGCCGCCATCTTGTTGATACTAAAGCAGTTCTGTTTTGGACTCAGTCGTGTGAACATGTCTGTCATATTGAACCAGTTTGGCAGCCGGGAAAAATTATACAGGTGGCTGCCCCAAACCTTCGCAATGTCTTATGGTGATTCTTGTTACAACATATACACACACACACATATATACAGTGCATCCAGAAAGTATTCACAGCGCATCACTTTTTCCACATTTTGTTATGTTACAGCCTTATTTCAAAATGGATTAAATTCATTTTTTTCCTCAGAATTCTACACACAACACCCCATAATGACAATGTGAAAAAAGTTTACTTGAGGTTTTTGCAAATTTATTAAAAATAAACAAATTGATAAAGCGAGAGTTGATTCTACAATAAAATAAAAAGAGGAATAACCATGGAGGACAATCATCACCCCGAAAGCGGACAGTAGACGTCACGTAGTATATATGTACCAAATTTCAGGTCAATAGTTCAAACGGTTTGTGAGCTACAGGTGATTTAAAATCCTGGAAAGACAAACGACCAGCCACGGTAGCATATTATTGGTTTCCACGATGATGAGGTGCACTTTTGCTAACAGTACATTGAGTTCTGTTTCTCCAAGAGTGCTGAGAAGACACCCAATGAAGGCAACTGAGCCAGAGAAGTCCCGTCACTTCCGGCTCAGCTGGTATAAAACCAGGTCTGCCCAGAAGTTGGTGTCTCATTTTTGATGTGAGCTGCCAAGGGTTGGGGCTCCTCCAAAAGCCAGACCCAACAACTTAGAAGCCTTAAGGAGGAATATGCAAGTTCTTTTGTTTTGATGTGCCAAGGAGTGCCTGTTTATATTGTCTTTCTTTCTTGCCAGCATTAAAAAGGATGGCCTTGTTGGCACGCAAACATACTTTGTCACTTGACCACAATGTATGCAATGTTTTATAAATTATTATTTTTTGCTTTTGAGTAACCATTTTTTCTTTATTGGAAACACACTATCATCTTCACCCTGTTTTTCTTAGGAGTGCTACATATTCAAGTCAGCTTCTCTTTGGAGATCAGTGAATTTCTGTCTGTCTAGCTAGCTAAACTCCTTATATCTACATATCTATTATATGGGTGGAGTCGTGGCTCTGAGGCTAAGGATCTGTGCTTACATCTGGAAGGGTACCAGTTCAAGTCGTGTTACTACTAGAAGGGATTCTAATCTGCTGGGCCCTACAGCCATGCTCTTTACCAAAAAAGTTGCTCCAGAAGTGTTTTACAATGGCAGACGCTGCACTCGGACCCCCAAATGTCATGCAAAAAACAGTTTCCCCTTGGGGACTATTTTCATATACTGTCTATCATATAACTACTTATACAGTCATATGAAAAAGTTTGGGACCCCCTCTCAGGTTGCATAATAATTGACTCTCCTTTTAACAGTAAAGATAACAGTGGTACAGTACGTCTTTTATTTCCTAAGAACATCTGAGTACTGCAGTGTTTTCCGAACAAAGATTTTTAGTGACGCAGTATTTAGTTGTATGAAAGTAAATCAAATGTGAAAAACTGGCTGTGCACAAATGTGGTCCCCTTGTCATTGTGCTGATTTGAATGCCTGTCACTGCTCAATGCTGATTACTTGGTGTGATGAGCTCGTTAAGCCTTGAACTTCGTAGACCAGTGTGTCCATCATGAGATATAAAGGTATTTAAGGTGGTCAATTACAAGTTGTGCTTCCTTCCCTTTGACTCTCCTCTGAAGAGTGACAGCATGGGACCCTAAAAGCAACTCTCCAAAGATCTGAAAACAAAGATTGTTGAGTCTCCTGATTTAGGGTAAGGCTACAAAAAGCCATCTCAGAGGTTTAAACTGTCAGTTTCAACTGTAAGGAATGGAATCAGGAAATGGAAGGCCACAGGCACAGTTGCTGTTAAACCCAGCAGGTCTGGCAGGCCAAGAAAAATCCAGGAGCGGCATATGAACAGGATTGTGAGAATGGTGACAGACAACCCACAGATCACCTCCAAAGACCTGCAAGAACATCTTGCTGCAGATGATGTATCTGTACATCGTTCTACAGTTCAGCGCAATCTGTGCAAAGAACATCTGTATGGCAGGGTGATGAGAAAGAAGCCCTTTCTGCACTCACGACACAAACAGAGTCGCTTGTTGCCAATGCTCATTTAGACAAGCCAGATTCATTTTGGAATAAAGTGCTTTGGACTGATGAGACAAAAATGGAGTTATTTGGTCAGAACAAAAAGTGCTTTGCATGGCGGAAGAAGAACACCGCATTCCAAGAAAAACACCTGCTACCTCCTGTCAAATTTGGTGGAGGTTCCATCATGCTGTGGGGCTGTGTGGCCAGTTCAGGGACTGGGGCTCTTGTTAAAGTCGAGGGTCGGATGAATTCAACCCAATATCAACAAATTCTTCAGGATAATGTTCAAGCATTAGTCACAAAGTTGAAGTTACACAGGGGTTGGATATTCCAATAAGACAATGACCCAAAACACAGTTGGAAATCTACAAAGGCATTCATGCAGAGGGAGAAGTACAATGTTCTGGAATGGCCGTCACAGTCCCCTGACTTGAATATCATTGAAAATCTATGGGATGATTTGAAGCAGGCTGTCCATCAAATTGAACTGAACTGGAGAGATTTTGTATGAAGAATGGTGAACAATACCTCCATCCAGAATCAGACACTCATCAGAGGCTATAGGAGGACAGCGTCGAGAGGCTGTTAGATTTGAAAAGGAGGCTCAACTAAGTATTGATGTCATATCTCTGTTGGGGTGTCCAAATTTATGCACCTGTCTAATTTTATTATGATGCATATTGCATATTTTCTGTTAATCCAATAAACTTAATGTCACTGCTGAAATCCTACTGTGTCCATAAGGCATGTTAGATATTCAAAGGAAGTTCAGCCAATGTGAAACAAAAATCCAAAGAATTCAGAGGGGTCCCCAGACTTTTTCATATGACTGTATCTATTATATAGTTCCTTTCAAATCTATATATGTATTATGTAGCACCTTTCACATCTATCTATCTATCTATCTATCTATCTATCTATCTATCTATCTATCTATCTATCTATCTATCTATCTATTATATAGTGCCTTTCACATCTACCTGTCTTCTATCTGTATATGTAGCTTTGAATCAAATTCATAATAAGCTAATATTTTTCAAAACAATACAATTTCTGAGTTTTGATATTTGTTATGTTGTCTTTATTCCGTTTGCATGATTTGCCAAACTTCACGTTCTCCTTTTATTTCCATTTAACACGACGTTCCCACATTTTCGGAGCCAGTCTTGTACCTGAAATGAGGATGCTGATTCAAAGCTGAATGTCCCACCACATGAATTTAAGTCCTCCTCCCTAAAAGTTGCCGTGAGGGTACACTTACTGCAGTCTAACACCCGGTGACCTCGGTGCAGAGTGAGCAGGTCTGCTTGATGGACGGGCTGACATTACTGAAATGCTGGCTGGTCACTGAGGATGCTACAGCAGGAGCAGGAAATCTGACAAAGCCATCGATTCTGACATTTTTTTTTTCTTTTAGCAGGCCTTGTCAGTATTTTTATGACAGTGTGCAATTATGTTTTTAAAACTTGCATTCATTGTTTAGCATGTCGACTCGTAATGAGGCCAATTTAAATAAATTAACAACACCCTCCAGGGCCCTTTCCCCGTCAGCCTGTGGAAGAAGGTCTCGTCTGCAGTTCGCCGAGTGTTTTTCTACGCCGACTTGTCGGCATTAATCTTATTAATTGATATTGCGTAATGATTCTCCTTTGCTTGGCTGCTTGCATTTCGGATGTCTCTTAGGAAGTGATTAACAAACAGACAGTCGCACATGGCAAAACATACAAGCAGAAATCCGTGACTCTCACATTCACCAAACCTCTAAATGTGAAGTAAAGCCACGTCTAGATGAGCACTTATTTCAGCAAGCCCACTAGGCCGCGTTTCCTCTTGCTTAGATTGTTTTGTATTGAAAGTTGGTAAAAAATGGTCAAGAATTTTGAGAACATTTGAGAAAAATTCTCATTCCAAGTTCCACCCAGAAAACTCCATCCAACATTTTTCTGTTTTTCTGTTTTTCCATTTCATGGTCATATTGTGATCCACATCCTAGCTTTGGGTGCAAAGCGGGGACTCGCCTGGGTAAGATGATGTCTAGTGATGTCATCTTCTAACCTGCATAGTACAGATCAGGGTTGCGGAACCAATCCAGGGTAGCGTTGGGTGAAAGGCAGGAACAAATCCTGGACAGGGTGCCACCAATTCACCTAACTTGCATGTCTTTGGACAGTCAGAGCAAACCCACGGGGACACAGGGAGAACATGCAAACTCCATACAGAGGGGACCCAGGAAGTGAACTCTGGCCTCCTTACTGCAAGGCAAAAGCACTCCCACTGTCCCACCACCCTTGCATCACTGTATGGCATAGCAACAGCAAGTTGACTTTAGATAAGAATTGTGGTCTTTGAATATACTACATGTTAAAACGCTCCACCTATTTTGTCATGGCACGTTTACATTCCCAATTAGACAGTATGGTTAACGTCCTGCAGTTATTTGATTAGATGTTGTGGCCTCTATGGGGTGTTGTAGCCCCCCAAACTCCAGACAAAACTACACAGAGAATAATAATAATTCATTACATTTATACAGCGCTTATCTCACTACTCAATGCGTTACCACACAGGACATGAACCCATGAGTCTCTTACTGATAGGCTTTAGCGTTACCGCTGCGCCACCTGTCCAAGTGCAATCAAAGAAGTTTAATGGAAACAATACCTTCTTACAATGGTCTCTGTTCCCCTCCCTCACCCACATCCAACTCTGACTTAGCCGTATTCCCCCGAGTTGAGTGGAGGGCCTGCTTTTAAACCCAAAGCCAGGAGAACTTTCGATGCATTACCCCGGATGAGCAATTCCGGGTCTCTCAGGACACCAATGGTACTTGCACCGTTAGTAATCCACAGCTCTTGCCTGGCAGCCCCCACAGAACCCAGAAGGGCAGACCCATGGGACCCTCAACTCCCATGCTGCCCCGCAGGTGCCCATACTGGGGCTGTCCAGACAGAATGCTGCCACCCGGTGTATGAGGGAAATGCTCTGCCCATAGTAAGCAGTCACCCACTGTCCCAGAATTCCCGTTCCATCGGACCAATCAGTGTGTCCTTTTTGTTTTGCTGGGACAGCCAACCCCAGTGTAGCTGCTGCTGCTGCGTCCAGGCACGGCATGAGGAATGTCTCAACTCCCCAGTTGTCCTTCTTTGCTCAGGGCATCCTGACCAGGTAAGGGAGCAGGACCCATCCCATTAGGGACGGCATCGGCCAATCACAATGTGCAGTCAGAAGGCGGATGCTGTGCTCTTGTTGTTGGGCCAATGCGTTGCTTTGGGTGTCTCCTGTGCCTCTTCATCACCATTTTCCTTAACAGCTCATCCAATTGATGGGGAGTGACCCAATGTATACATTAAATACTGTGGGAAGCAGCCCAGACACAGACAGACGGACATCGTTATGTCACCCAACACACGTTTATTATGTACAATATTTACAAAGTCTTTCAGTGCAAAACCCAGTGCCACAGCACCAATCACCCCAATAGTCCAGGCCACTGTCCACAATGCCTTTCTTTCCTTCAGGCCGCCTCTTTCTCTTTCTCTCAGACCTTGTCCTCTTCCACTCGACTCCAGCCTCGAATGAAGGGAGGCGGCCCCTTTTATAGTCACCCGGATGTGCTCCAGGTGGTTCCCGGCAATCTTCCACCGACACGCCCCTGTGTGGCGGAAGTGCCGGCTGTCTCCGGAAGCACTCCGGGTGTCTCTTCTCTTCTTCCCCCCAGCACTTCCTGGTGTGGCGGAAGTGCTGGGGTCCCAAGTCCTCCAGGCATGGGGACGCCCCCTGGCCCCTACAGGTTTGAGCTTCCAAGCCCTGTACCCGTGGCCCCCAATATAACCAGGGCAGTCGCCCCCTCGTGGTCCGGAGGAGGCATGAGCCCTCCTCCTGTCCCCCTGGGTGTCCCGGCTGGGTACCACCCCCAGCCGCGTGCCACAATACATATTATGCAATTCATATTTTCATGAATGTAGCTGCCAAAAATTTCAACCTTAGTTCAACTCCAACATCATCGTCTTAACTGAACGACAACTTAATTATGAGTACTTGTTGATTACTTGTCCATTGATGTGTTTGTTTTGTCTTGGTGCCCAGATGCCCAGAGGGGGCTGGGCGGTCTCGTGGCCTGGACCCCCTGCAGATTTTATTTTTTTCTCTAGCCATCTGGAGTTTTTTTTTTGTTTGTTTTTTCTGTCCCCCCTGGTCATCGGACCTTACTCTTATTCTATGTTAATTAATGTTGTCTTATTTTATTTTTCTTTTCTTCATCATGTAAAGCATTTGAGCTACTTTATTTGTATGAAAATGTGCTATATAAATAAATGTTGTTGTTGTTTGTAGAGTATTATATTGCTCTACTTTCCCCTTTTGTATTATTAATACGTAGCCTTTGTCAGAACTTCTCGAATCTCACAGACTTACCACTGTTTATAAAGTATTGTACCATATAACTCCCCACCTTCCCTTCTACATCTATAACCTCAGGCAATTAGGTGTAGTAAAAGACAAGCAGGAGTTAAGTTACACATAAAACAATGTATTATTGGTAATATTCATAAGTAATAACAATATGCAAAGTACATTTGAACATTGGCCATCATACAACCTGATTAAATGGTGATGTGTAGTGTCAGGCGGCACACAGACTTGTAGTTACTTAAAAATGTCTCCAGTTAAATCCTCATTTGTGGTCAGCTTTCTTCAGGCCGCATGACTGTCTCAATATGGCTGCCGAGCTGTGCTCTCCATTGTGTTGTCCTTTCAGTTCATGGTGTGAGATGGTCATTCATCAGTTTGGTAAGAGAGAGAGAGTGTGGGAGTGAGCAAATTTCTAGATGTTCTGTCCAACCCCTAGAACCAATAGGACGTCATGGTACTTAAAGGCTTCTGATACAAGCCAGTCCCAAACAGCCATACTTCAGACCAATGGGGGAATAGAACACCGTCACACCTGCCATCCCCGAAAACCGTATGTTAAGGTAAAGCTTGGCAGTTAGGCGGTCTGGCTTTGTGTGGGAGTAGAGAGACTTCAGAGAAATATTAGCTAAACTTGTTTCAGGCACTTCCTCCAACTCTCTCGTGAAATTCAAAGAGACTCAGTCCTAAAAGGGGGGAATAGGTTCTTAAACCATCAAACCATTGCTGTTATTATCAACTAGACATTAAGCCCGTTACAATAACGGGTGTTAGAACAGTAGTCCATAAACATTAGTAGGAACAGTCTGTATTAAATGGCATGGGACCTTTTACCTCATTAAATTTTTCCTGTAAAATGCCTGTAATTTTCTCTGACAGTAATACTGGCTTTGCTGTCTGTAATATGCGTTTAATTTTCTGTCTCAACAGTGGGCAATCAGCAGATTCTCCCCAGCAACTGTTACAATGTGCGCGAAAATAAATCTACTTTTACTTTACATTTTACCGGGCCATGCTTCTTAATCACAAATCTGACTTCCTCAGAGTGAACACTTGCACAACAATGGGGAAGCTGGTCTCCGCGTCTCAGTACCCTGTTTTCTGTTTTAGGTCTTACCTCATTTACCGAAATCCGATTGGATCTGCCGCGTGATATTTTATAGGTCCCGCCCTCTCTGTCTTGTGTGACGTGTCAGGCGGCCTTTGAAGCATTGCACCGTGCCCCGCGCATGCGCACTTAACCAGAAGACACACACACACGGACACTGGACGCACACAGGTGTTTTATTAAAGAGGATAATGTAACACTAATATTGCATTGTTTTGCCTAAGTTACAAAGTAACTTAGTTAGCCAATAAAAGGTGTTATTTTGCTTGGCTTTTCTCTACATTCAAAATGGCTAACACGGTACAACACCCTAGTACCTAAGTTACAAATAAAGGCATACAAAATATTTATTCAACTTATATGCAAAATCTCACATCACAACAGTGTTCAACACCAAAGCATAATCAAATTTTACAAAAAGGTTGTTCCCTTGTAACAGGTTATGTATGTTTGTTTTTAACACATGAAGTGTGCTTTCCAATTCCACAACACATATTTACTGTACATATTTAAAAGAGGTCTTTGAAGGAGACACTTAATGAGGGCACCTTGGCTTTTGGCAGTTGAATATCCCCGCACCTACTTTCAGCACCACCATCGTGAGTTATTTGATTGGTTTAGAAACGTGACACTCAGTGACCCTTCTGATTGTTCCCACCCACTTTTAAGCAAAATTGATTCCTGGTTATCTTCTGACATATGTAATATAAGAGACAAGAATATGAATCAAAACCAAGAGACCAAACTAATATAGTAAGCTGCACAAAACGTTCTTAGAAGATCTCTGCATACTCACATGATTCGGATATGCGCAATGGCCACCTTTATCCCGTTGCAGCAATAACGTTGCACGATGCACACTTCTGATTGTTAACCTTACCACCAGGTTAGCAGCAGCGGTGCAACAAAAATGTCAGCATTTGTATGAAAACAACGTGGCATTGTGGGAGAAAGAATTCAAAAAGAAAAGCTCATTAAAATGCATTCATTCATTGCTTACGCGATACCAGGTCATGAGGGCAATCGTCTTAGAAATGAGGCCCCAACGTCCTTTTCCCCAGCCACACTTGCCAACTCATACTCTGGGATCCCATCTGCGAGATATAATCCTCCCAAGTGAGCCCTGGGTCCTCCCCGGGGGTCTCCTCCCAGCTGGTCGTGCCTGTAAAATTTCCACAGTGAGGCGTCCAGGAGGCATCTGTATCGGATGCCTGAACCACCTCAATGTGAAGGGTCACCACTAAATTCCTTGACCTCAGAAGCTCCCAAAATGACAGCTTAATGATTTTAATCTGTCAGATTACAACATGGAGGAGACGAGAATCCACAAACATGACATTGTTCTGTCGTGTTTTCCGATATCCATCAAATCAGTCCTCTTAATTTAATTTCAGGGTGGCAACAAGCTACAGCCTTCACTAGGAGGTCCATATCCCAACCCGGGGGGGCCGGCCAATGGCAGAGCATTCAAATCATTTATTATATTCTTCATGTGCATGTTTTTAATTGTGTGACACCTAAGTGCAGCCTGAAATATACTTTATGACATTTCCAACTGACTGATCATAAACTGGATTATGATTAATGTATTTTCTCATCCCCACCTGAAATCAACATGGAAGAGGAAAATTTCAAAATACCTGTGCATTTGGAGTTCCTGATGTACATTCAGTTCATTTAAATCTCCTCAAAATGAATTCACTTCAGATTCAGTTAACTAGGATGTACTTCCAGCTGTTCAATCTTATGTATTGAATAAAATGCCATTGATTCTGACACTGGAGCCTCAGTAACAGGTAGAGTTACATAACCTGGCAGAGGACGATGATCCGTGCGCAGAAATGTCAGCAGACTGGTGCATAGGGTAATGCTCACAGGAAGTCAATTAAACTACTGAACGAGATCCTTTTGACAAGGCGGCTTAATGCGAGGACTGATAAGGTGGCCCCGGAGATTCTAAATGTAAAGCAAAACATGGCAAGGTAAACGGAACTGCATCCTGCCTAAATGGAGCCACTTGATGTAAGCAGCTGTAGAGGTAATTACTGCAGGTGTTCAATTCATTAAAATGCTGTGCTAAGTAAGTGAGACATAACTGTTCATAAAGGTGGCTACATACAGAAGGAATAGTCCGGGGATTGTACAGTTCAGGGCCAGCAGTGTAGGAAACGGTCGCACCAGTTTAGAATTTTAGCTAGTACCCATCACCTGTAGTCGGCCATACAGGGTATTCCAAGCAACTTAAGGCTATCTCACATTACGTAACTTTTCAGTCATAGCCTTCATTTGTATAACCTTAGCGAGTCGCAACAACCTGGGACTCACTCATCTTCCGAATCTTCGTAATCCTGCCGACTACGCCAATGTGAATGAGGACAAAGATAAAGATTTGGGGCCACACCAACACCCTGTATATTGTAAAGGCAAAATAATAAAGCTATTGCATCATCGAGCAACTGTTTTTTTTTTAATAATATTTAAGTTAGTATTAAATGGGGCCTTCTAACACTTCCTTGGAGTCCTCAAGTGTCCTTCTACTTGTCCACTATAGCTAGAAATCTTTCTAACGTTCTAATGATTCAAACCCAAGTCTTCTGGAGCCTCCAACTTTCTCAGTTGATTGATTGATGTCATCTACCTCAATTTTTACTTACTGTTGGTCGAGGGAAGTACTGCAGGTCCACAAGAAGAAATATTGGGGCGCCAACCCGGTTGTGCCCATTTAATAAATGAAAAACAATAAACAAAACACAAGCTCAATTTGTATGAAGAATTCTTACAGCTTGAGGTATAAAGCTATGGCACAGTCTGGGAGAATGTGACGACATGCTTTGATAAAAGCACAAAGTGGCCATTTGTCACGGGTCAGAACAACACTGTCACAATGCTGAAGGGCACTGCAATTGCAGCGTTGGTGGAAGATGTCCTGCAGTGAAGGTAGAGGCACTCCAATCACCAAATGTGATCACTCCAGTCACATTGTCCAAGTGTTCGCCGAGTTCTGAAGACTGCTCAGGATCCTTTTGATTTTTTTTTTTTTTGCTGCCTCCTCAGTGTCTGCCATTCTTCCAGTTTCACACTGGCAAATTTGGCTGCACCGAAGGGCCTGTTCACGTCAAAATCTTTCTAACGTTCTAATGATTCAAACCCAAGTCTTCTGGAGCCTCCAGCTTTCTCAGTTGATTGATTGATGTCATCTACCTCAGTTTTTACTTACTGTTGGTCAAGGGAAGTACTGCAGGTCCACAAGAAGAAATATTGGGGCGCCAACCCAGTCGTGCCCATTTAATAAATGAAAAACAATAAACAAAACACAAGCTCAATGGCACCAGAAAGCAACAGGATAAAAGATTTCAACAATTCAGGAATCTCTCTCAGGCTTGAGATGCCTGCTTTAGCCCCTTGTCTAGGAGCCCCGTCCTGCTTTGCACTCTTTTATCGTGTGGCACCGAGATAAATAGCTGGGGAACCAGGAGGGGTGGAGTCAGAGGTCCTTCTCAGCACTGTGGAAGGAAGAGAAGAGGACAAGGTTAGCTCTAGCGCCCCCACTCGACCTGGGGTGGTAGTACATACCTCAAATGAGTGCAGAGAGTGATCCACTGATGTTGTGATATCATGTAGGTCCTTCCCGAACCCTACTGCAAAAGGCAACACCGGGCACCTTCTGTGGTAGATTTGTTACCTTAAATATGAATATCTATCAATAAGCAATCTGAAGAACCAGGCAGGAGGAAGCTTGTCCGCCAACGTCTTTTATTTCTCTACATAAAGTGAGATACACTCCGTTACAGCAGCCTGTGATGGAATGATCACAAAGTAAAGACTGAGAGCTATCTTTATAGATAACTGAACTTTCATAACAGTGCTGAATTAATGCTTACCCTGATTGGTTCACTAGCTTGTATTCACTCTGATTGGCTAAAAGACATGGGGTGTTTTAGCAGAGAGCATTAACCAGCTTACATACCCCAAAATAAAATTCTCATTTCTACTACATTCTTGGTCCTTAACAATACTTTTCAATACTTCTTGCGTTCCTGTGTGTGTGACATCTGTCAAGTCTTACTGGGTATGTGATAGTCAGCCAACCCCTTGAACCATTACCCAGGATCCTCTTGTTCTTTGTTGTTCACTTGACCTATATCTGGTTTCCTGATCTGCTTGAACAAGTTTCTGACATTTATTGTCCCTTATATTAACCCCTACTTCTAAGATAGATGCTACATTTTAATGTGGAAAGTGTGCTGTGAGAGATGGCCTACATGGGCAGGCATCCTATCCGGAACCGAATGTGGATTCTTACCCGGGCAGGAGGCTGTTATAACAGAAGGACAGAGGGATGCAGTTAATTCATGCCGGTTCCTTCTCCAAGACACTGGAGGGCAGCCTACCCTCATGCAGATTTCTACAGGGGCTTGTTGGGTGTTATAGTCCCATGGGGCATCCCTGTTACGTTTCCCTGGGGTAGCTGCGGGGATGCTTTATGGGGCTTAAGTCTTACCCAGAAGTGCTTCTGAGCCACAGCCTCATGTCACCAGAAGTATTCCTAAGTGGGGGATAAAAGAAGCAGCACCGCTTCAATCTGGGAGCCAGAGTCAGGAAGAGGACGACGACGACGAAGCTTGAGAGAGGAGCGGAAGAGAAGAGAAAAAGATGACAGACTTACAATGTGGTTGTGCTGTGGGAAACTCTTCCTCAAAAGAGCTTCACATAATAAAAAGTCTTTGTAAAGACGAACCTGTGTATTGAGAATTTGGGGAGCCACAGCGCCCTGCCTAGGGACCACAGCACAATAACTCTATCACCCCTAAATGACTATGTGACCCCCTTCTTCCACGCTTCAATATGTAGCTTTGTGAAGTGCTCCTCCTCACCATGGAACAATAAAAGACAAGGGAAGAGTTAACCAGACAGAGCCACATGAGGCTGCTGCTCCCGCTTTCATCCAAAATACTGTGAGGCGCAGCTAAGGGGGTGAGGGAAAGGAGTGGGTAGCACATTCCACGGCAGTCAAGAAGAGGAGCTGACATGGCAAGCGAAGACAGCACTGTTAGCAGCGGTGACACAAATCCCTGCCTCTCTTTGAAAACTTTCCGCTTGTCAAGTCAGTCTCCAAGGCAAATAGGCTTAGACTTAGCAGTGACTGCTAAAGAATGGCAGATTATCATTCTGCTACAGCTCCAGCAGCAAAGAACAGTAATGTGAAAAATAATTATATTTACCTTTTTGATCGCTTCTCTTGGCGCTGATAGCATCTCACAAATTACAGATATTATTTGCTTAGTTATGCTATTTATGCTGTTTACACACGACACAGTGGCGGCGAAGTGCAAGAGGCTCCTGACACAAAGTGAAAAAAGGCCACATGTGTCTTTTTGGGAAGGTAATAAAATAAACAACCCGGTGAAATTCAGTCATTTCATTTACCTCCGGGCAGGTACAGGCAGGCCTGTCTGCAGTGTCGGCTGGTAATGAGCAGATATGGTGAAGGGGGACGCGTGACACTCAGTATTAGAGTGCGGAAGGAATATTCTATTTTAATCACATCTGCTCTACATGACAAGCGTGCCATGACTTCGATGACAAAATACACCTCGGTATTATTTCTCTGTATATAAAATCCAATGTCTGCCTGTCTGTCTGTCCAATTTTCACGAGAGAACTACTTCACGGATTTAGATTGGAATTTTTTTTTAGAATTTGCTTGAACATTCTGGTTGATTTTGCGACTTCTCTCATTGCACTATGTATCAGAGTTCACTTGCGGTACCGATTAATTTGCGCAAATCTGTGACAGATGCAGCGGGCTGAGGAGAGGGTACAGGGACCTCCTCACTCACGCGCCAGCCTTGGGGCATATCTTACATCCGCTTAGCTAGCGAACGACAGAACTACTTAACGGATTTAAATCGGTTTTTTTTTAGAATTTGTTTGAACATTCCAGTTGATTTTGCGATTTCTCTCATCACACTAAGTATCCTAGTTCGCTTGCAGGAGCAATTTAGTTACACGAATCTGAGGGAGACGCAGCGGGCCGAGGGGAGGGGGTTCAAGGCCCTCCTCACTCACACACCAGCCTCGGGTTGTTAAAATTCCACAATCAGTTTGTAATCGTTAAGTGACATTAAGATTCACGCCCTCCTCTAGTGGGCATTTCTAAAAGTTCTTCTGGAACATTTTGGGACTCTTAGCCTATGACACCACAATACTTCTCCATAACTCATTTCACTTGGTCAGGTCTCTAAGATTTTGTAATTGTCCGTATTTACGTGTATATTATGATTTATTTTGATTTTTGAGTTATTATTGTTCATAATAAATTTCCTGCTGGGTATAATGAGAGAAGGGTGCTAAGGATAGAGCTGCCAGGCAGAGGAACAGAGGAAGGCCTAAGCGAAGGTTTATGGATGTGGTGAGAGAGGACATGCAGGTGATGGATGTGACAGAACAAGATGTAGAGGACAGGAAGATATGGAAGAAGATGATCCGCTGTGGCAAACCCTAACGTGAGCATCCGAAAGAAGAAGAAGAAGTTTGTAGCAGTTAAGTTACACTAAGATCTATGCCCCCCTCTAGTGGGCATTTCTGAAAGTTCTTATGGAACTTTTAGGAACTCTTTAGTGCTTTGGGACTCCTAGTGTACGACACCACAATACTTCTCCATGCCCCATTTCTCTTGGTCAGGTCTCTAATGTGATTATAATTGCCTGTATTTATATGTATATTATGATTTATTGTCATTTTTGAGTTATTATTGTCCATAACAAAATTCCACAATCAGGTGGATGAGTTTAAATACTTGGGATCAACAGTACAGAGTAATGGGGATTGTGGAAGAGAGGTGAAAAAGAGAGTGCAGGCAGGGTGGAATGGGTGGAGAGGAGTGTCAGGAGTGATTTGTGACAGATGGGTATCAGCAAGAGTGAAAGGGAAGGTCTACAGGATGGTAGTGAGACCAGCTATGTTATATGGGTTGGAGACGGTGGCACTGACCAGAAAGCAGGAGACAGAGCTGGAGGTGGCAGAGTTAAAGATGTTAAGATTTATATTGGGTGTGACGATGATGGACAGGATTAGAAATGAGGACATTAGAGGGTCAGCTCAAGTTGGACGGTTGGGAGACAAAGTCAGAGAGGCGAGATTGCGTTTGGTTTGGACATGTGCAGAGGAGAGATGAGGGGTATAATGAGAGAAGGGTGCTAAGGATAGAGCTGCCAGGCAAGATGAACAGAGGAAGGCCTAAGAGAAGGTTTATGGATGTGGTGAGAGAGGACATGCAGGTGATGGATGTGACAGAGCAAGATGTAGAGGACAGGAAGATATGGAAGAAGATGATCCGCTGTGGCAAACCCTAACGTGAGCATTCGAAAGAAGAAGAAGAAGTTTGTAGCAGTTAAGTGCCGCTAAGAGCCATGCCCCCCTCTAGTGGGCATTTCTAGAAGTTCTTCTGGAACTTTTAGGAACTCTTTAGTGTTTTGGGTCTCCTAGCCTACGACACCAGGATACTTCTCCATGCCTCATTTATCTTGGTCAGGTCTCTAATGTTATGTAATTGTCCATATTTATGTTTATATTATGATTTTTCATCATTTTTGAGTTATTATTGTCCATAATAAAATTCCACAATGGGTTTGTAGCAGCTAAGATTCACGCTGTCCTAGACCGGCAATTTGTTACCACCTGGTGTGTTTCAGCCAGGGATTCCCCCCTGACTGGGGTTCCAATTCGTGTTTTAGATCTCTTGTGTTTATTTTTGTTTCTTCTATTTGTGCTAATGTTACTTTTGCTCACCGTTTGCATTATTCTTTATTTTGATTGTGTCTACTGTATGTGCAGTAGCTGCCTGGGTTGTGTTCTGTGTGTTTTGTGTTTTGTGAACAAGATAAACTACTTTGGAACCCAAAATTTTGACCCTGGGGGTCCCAGTGTTGTTTTTTTTTTTTTTCTTGTGTTCTACGGTTTGCACACCAGTGCCACCTACTGGCTCACAGCAAGTGAGACATCTGAAAAGAACTGATGCCAGATGAGCAGACAAAACAGTACTTACTCAGGGGGCAACAACACATGCTGCTGCTACCTACTGTAATTTAAAAAGGAGTATCATGCAGTTTTGCAGGGGGTTTGGGGGGCCTGATGATGTCACATCCGGTCCTGGGCACAATGACATCACTTCCGGTTCCTTTCTCTCTCTTTTTTTTGTTTCTGCGTTCTACTCTTTGCACCCCAGTGTTCATTTTTGACTCTTTTATTGGTGTTACTGTTACCTTTGTTAATTCTTTGCCTCATTCTTTACGTTTGTTCTTGTCTAGGTTTTTAAGCTTATATTCTGTGTATTTCGTGGGTGGTTCCCCAAGAGGTGTGGCCACCTGCCAATCACCAACAGGTACCACCTTATAAGTCTGGAGGATCTCCCACAGTTCCTGATGGGTCGGGAGTGTCTACTTGGGTTTTACTGTGCTTGGTTACCTCTTGTGACTTCTGGATTTTTGAACCTGCGCTCTAGAAATGAGAGCAAAAGACGCGTAAAGAGGAGTCCAACAGCCAACGCCATCCACAGAAAGAGCGGTCAGGGAAAAAGGCTAAATGCACTTGAAGACTAATCACATCCATTTATAAAGACAATGAGGAGACCCCCTGCCTCTCTGAACCATGGTGACCATCCGGAGCCTTCTACAAAAAGTGTCCCTGAACCTGAATCACTCACTTGGGACCGAGATGTCAATCATGCCACGTTGCCCTTTGACATTAAAACAAGATGTATTTCCTTCTCTCTGAAAGAATGTCCGAAACAAGCCGTAATATAAAGTGCCGTTTCACACTTTAGTTGGTCGTTGAGACCCTGCAAAGCTGATGTTTTCCAAGTCGGTCACCGCAGGCTGTTTACGCACACCAGCCGATCCGTCAACGTTATTTGTTTGCACTGCAGGATATCTCAGCTTCTTTTTCAGTTTCGAGAGTGAAATGCTGTGAGAGCAAAGACCTGCAGGCAATTGTCTTCTTGTCAAACGCATCAGCATTTTTCATTTCTCTCACCTCCTTCACCCTCACAATAAATGCGACCAGGTTGCATGGTGGCAGCACGGCTGAGGGTCAGTCAGGCCCGCGAGAGGGGAAGCAGATTGAGTTCCTCGTGTTTGTCAGCACTGACAGTCGTGCCGCTTTAAAAGGGCTCGTGGTGTTCTTATGTTGGAGTTGACGTACCGTTTACTATTCGTCCACTTATCTAGCACCTTTCAGATGGGACACGGTCAGAAAGAGCATTTCAAAGTCATCAATAACAGGAATCCCCCCACAAAGGCACGACACACATTATGGGATGTGATGGATCGAGCATACAGTGGGGAGCGCAGTCACTGCCAGCACATCCGTCACACCCCTGTAAACATTCACACTCATTTATGGCAGGGCCAAGGCAGAAGATGAAAACGCGACCTACTGTAAGACCCGGACCACCATGTCACCCTTTATTGAGCCAGTTGGCTGGGATTGAAAAATAAAGACAAATGAACAAGAGTGTCATAAACACTGGATACTGTGGTGCTGGGAAGGTTGTGAAGCCTTTAGGATTTTGTCTGTCCATGTCACATCAGTGGGTCCCCTTATTGATCCTAGAAATAATGGCGCAAAGGACCAGAATATTAGAAAAGCATAAAATATCAAAAATCAACAAAAAAAGAATGAACCCATGTAAGACACATACACGCTTCCTTCATTCCATTATAAGGTAGCATAAGCAGGATGTCCTTCCAGGAGTAACAGAAGAAGACGCAAAAACTGGGAAATACGAGCTTGTTTAACCCTTTCAATGCAGTCTCATTTTCAGCAGTTTTCCTGCTACTAGCGCTTTCCTTCTTATCTAGTGCCTTTCACATGGGACACGGTCAGAACGAGCATTTCAAAGTCATCAATAATCGGAAGCCCTCCACAACGGCACAACATTTTTGAAAGTCCAGACCTGGAACTCTACACCGACAATGTATTGTGCTACATCAAAACCTGCATTGACGCTGTCACAGAGGAGAAACATAACCCTAACCCTAATCTATCTATCTATCTATCTATCTATCTATCTATCTATCTATCTATCTATCTATCTATCTATCTATCTATCTATCTATCTTATCCTGCCTACACTACTAAAATCTATCTATCTATCTATCTATCTATCTATCTATCTATCTATCTATCTATCTATCTATCTATCTATCTATCTATCTATCTAATAACAGCAGGCAGGTTTGGCATGGAGTCCAGCACTTCACCAACTACAGGAGCAGCCATGGAGCTGCTGAAGGTGACGCCTCAATGGCAGAGGAGCCGACCCACTTCTTTGCTCACTGTGAGATGGAACTACCAGAGGCAACTGTTACACACGCAGCAGCATCTCACAACCACATCACCTACTAGCCCTGGGACTCCTGTATTCCGCCTGTCTATGGATTAAAGACTTCCTGACAGACCGCACACAAAGGGTTAGGGTGGGCCCTCACATCTCCTTGGCCATCAGCATCAGCTCTCCTCAGGGCTGTGTGCTGAGCCCCCCTGCTCTTCACGCTGTACACACATGACTGCGCCCCCGCCCACCACAGCAACACCATTGTCAAATTTGCAGATGACACCACTGTGGTGGGGCTCATCTCTGGGGACAAAGTGGAGCATGGACAATTAATTCTTTATTTATTTATTTATCACATTCATAGTTATACAGGACAACACACAGTGAAATGCATCTTTTCGCATACCCCTTGGGGTCAGAGAGTAGGGTCAGCCATTGTACAGCGCCCCTAGAGCAATTGAAGGTTAAGGGTCTTGCTCAAGGGCCCAGCAGAGTAGGATCTCTTTTGGCAGTGACAGGGATACGAACCGGCAACCTTCGGGATACCAGCGCAGATCCTTAGCCTCAGAGCCACCACTCCAACCACAACAACTGGCTCCTAAACACAAGTAAGACCAAGGAGCTCTTTGTGGACTTCAGGAAAAAGAAAACAGACATCAAACCACATTACATCAGAGGGGACTGTGTGGAGCCTGGGAGCACACATCATGGAAGACCTGTCCTGGGGTGTGAACACAGCTGAACTGGCCAAGAAGGCTCAGCAGAGACCTTATTTCCTGAAAGTCCTCAGGAAGAATAACATCCCCCAAAACCTGCTGGTGTCCTTCTATCCCTGCTCTATTGAGAGTCTCCTGTGCTAACTGCCTCTGCGTGGGGTTTTCTGCAACAGCGTAGAGGAAGACATTTCAGTGGATCGTAAAGACGGCCCAGCAGATCATCGGCTGTCCTCTACCCTCTCTGGATGAACTGCACAGCGTTTGCTGCCTCAGGAAACCAGAAAACATCTTAAAAGACTCCTCACACCCCACTCATGACATCAGGCAAAAGATAGAGAAGCATCAAAACAAAGACTAAGAGACTGAATAGCAGTTTCTACCCTGTTGCTATCAGGGCACTGGATGCCACCTCATCACCTCCAATGCAGCAGTGCAATAGATGACATCTTGTGACAATATGTGTTCATGTGCAATGAAGGTCTTATGTTGAATGTTTGTGTTCTACCTTATTTCTTCTTATCCTTTCTTGTCCTTTTTTTATTATATTCTATTTATATTTTGACACCACAGGGACTGTGGACCTAATTTCGTTGCATTTGTTACAATGACAATAAAGATATTCTGACACACATTATGGGATGTGATGGAGCGAGCATACGGTGGCGAGCGCAGTCACTGCCGGCACATCCATCACACTCCTGCTAACATTCACACTCACTTATGGCAGGGCTGAGGGAGAAGACTAAAACGCGGTGTAAGACAAGAAAACAAACAAACAAGCAAAGATTTGGGGGTCCACCCCATATATTGTAACGCAAGCACTTCTGAGTCACAATAATACCCCAGAGCAGTTTCTGGGTCTGTGTCTAAGACGGGACTGACTGGTAAGGTGAGGACGTTGACATTTATAGGTAAAGGAAAGGAAGAGGCGGATCCATAAGGGGTGGGCGGGCCAGAAGTGAGGTCAGTAAGAGGGCGTGGTTAGGAAGGGGATGCAGGAACTGGTTGTAGTTTAGGTGGGTTTCTGTTCTGGCGATCTGTAGAAGATGGAGAAGGGACATTAGTGTATGTAGCAGATAAGGTCTTTGTCCACCTCTCGGACCCTCAGGTACCACTCCAGACACGTTGTAAAAGCACAACACTTCTTTATTTTCTTGTACAGTGCACAAAGCACCCTCCACTCCACACTCATAAACTCTCTCACAAACCAATCCTCCTCGCCCAGACACTTCGCCCTCCTACCTCCCAGCTCAGCTCAATGTCTGGGCTTACCCACAATCCTTTTATACACCCTGACCCGGAGGTGTTCCTGTCCAACAGTCCACAGTTCCTTATTCCTTCCGGGTCAGGGTAAACAGTCCTTTTCCTCAACCCGGGAGCACGTCGTTTCTTCCTGTCACGTGATGATGATGTACCCCTGGGTTATAGGGCACATACGAGCCCCCCTACAGCGACGCCTGGTGGCCCCCAAGGTGTCCAGCAGGGCTGTGTGTAGAAACTACATAGTCCATGAGGCCCTGCTGGACCTCGGGGCACGTCCATGCTGTCCGGAGAGCTCCTCCTGGCGGCCTGGGGGTAAGGGCCGGAGTAAGAAGCCGGCAATCCTCCACATGTACCTCGTCAACTTCACATCTTACCCTAGAGTGCCCCCCAACTGCACGTGTGTGACGTTTGCCTCCTGGAGCAGCTGTAAAACCCGGACCACCCTTTTTTGAGCCACTCGGGCTGGGACTGAAAAGTAAAGACAAATGAACAAGAGTGCTACATGCATGGGATACTGCGGTGCTGGGAAGGTTGTGAAGCCATTAGGATTTTGTCTTTTTATGTCATGTCAGTGGGCCCCCTTTTTGATTCCAGAAATAATGGCCCAAAGGACCAGAATATTAGAAAAGCATAAAATATCAAAAATCAAGAGAAAAAGAATGAATTCCTCCCCATGTAAAACACATACACGCTTGATTCATTCCATAAAAATTTAGCACGCTTGCTTCATTCTGTAATAATGTGGCATAACCAGGATGTCATTCCAGGAGAAACAGAAGAAGACACCGAAACTGGGAATTACGAGCTTGTTTAACCCTTTCAGCGCCGTCTCTTTGTTGGCTGTTTTCTGCTGCTTTGCTTTAACTGGCTATAACTTCACCATTCCACATTCAATATTCACATTCTACACCTCAAAGAAAAGGTCGGACATTTCCCCCGGCCCTTTTTGTTGTGTCAAGGCGTGTCGTTTCACTACGTGAATTGCCTCTTGTCACGCATGTGCCTCTGTGGATCTCCTCATGGGCCCTGTCAAGGTATGTAATGACCCTGCCGGAGCAGAAGAGGGCGCCCTTCCACTGGTACCACCTTCTCCTTCCCTCCCTGCAGCACCAAGAAACCGCCCAGTGAGGTCACCTGACTCCGCTCCTTCCGCTCCCATGACAATAAGGCCACCAGATTCCCAGACGGAGGCGTCACTGACTGAAGAAAGCTCTCGCTATACAGTGACTGCCTGTAATTCTTTATTTGAAAGCCCAAAGCCAGGGCTCGGCGGTCGTTATTTTTATTTACAGTGCATCCGGAAAGTATTCCCAGCACATCACTTTTTCCACAGTTTGTTATGTTACAGCCTTATTCCAAAATGGATTAAATTCATTTTTTTCCTCAGAATTCTGCACACAACACCCCATAATGACAACGTGAAAAAAGTTTACTTGAGGTTTTTGCAAATTTATTAAAAATAAAGAAACTGAGAAATCCCATGTCCATAAGTATTCACAGCCTTTGCTCAATACTTTGTCGATGCACCTTTGGCAGCAATTCCAGCCTCAAGTCTTGTTGAATATGATGCCACAAGCTTGGCACACCTATCCTTGGCCAGTTGCGCCCATTCCTCTTTGCAGCACCTCTCAAGCTCCATCAGGTTGGGTGGGAAGCGTCGGTGCACAGCCATTTTAAGATCTCTCCAGAGATGTTCAATGGGATTCAAGTCTGGGCTCTGGCTGGGCCACTCAAGGACATTCACAGAGTTGTCCTGAAGCCACTCCCTTGATATCTTGGCTGTGTGCTTAGGGTCATTGTCCTGCTGAAAGATGAACCGTCGCCCCAGTCTGAGGTCAA
The DNA here is from genome assembly GCF_900747795.2 of Erpetoichthys calabaricus. Lineage (NCBI taxonomy): Eukaryota > Metazoa > Chordata > Cladistia > Polypteriformes > Polypteridae > Erpetoichthys > Erpetoichthys calabaricus. The sequence goes on along the minus strand of NC_041411.2, from coordinate 76,394,090 downwards.
GAGCGCTCTGGAGCAGGTTTTCATTCAGGATGTCTCTGTACATTGCTGCAGTCATCTTTCTCTTTATCCTGATTAGTCTCCCAGTTCCTGACGCTGAAAAACATCCCCACAGCATGATGCTGCCACCACCATGCTTCACTGTAGGGATGGTATTGGCCTGGTGATGAGCGGTGCCTGGTTTCCTCCAAACATGACGCCTGGCATTCACACCAAAGAGTTCAATCTTTGTCTCATCAGACCAGAGAATTTTCTTTCTCATGGTCTGAGAGTCCTTTGCCTTTTGGCAAACTCCAGGCGGGCTGCCATGTGCCTTTTACTAAGGAGTGGCTTCCGTCTGGCCACTGTACCATACAGGCCTGATTGGTGGATTGCTGCAGAGATGGTTGTCCTTCTGGAAGGTTCTCCTCTCTCCACAGAGGACCTCTGGAGCTCTGACAGAGTGACCATCGGGTTCTTGGTCACCTCCCTGACTAAGGCCCTTCTCCCCCGATCGCTCAGTTTAGATGGCCGACCAGCTCTAGGAAGAGTCCTGGTGGTTTCGAACTTCTTCCACTTACGGATGATGGAGGCCACTGTGCTCATTGAGACCTTCAAAGCAGCAGAAATTTTTCTGTAACCTTCCCCAGATTTGTGCCTTGAGACAATCCTGTCTCGGAGGTCTACAGACAATTCCTTTGACTTCATGCTTGGTTTGTGCTCTGACATGAACTGTCAACTGTGGGACCTTCTATAGACAGGTGTGTGCCTTTCCAAATCATGTGCACTCAACTGAATTTACCACAGGTGGACTCCAATGAAGCTGCAGAAACATCTCAAGGATGACCAGGGGAAACAGGAGGCACCTGAGCTCAATTTTGAGCTTTATGGCAAAGGCTGTGAATACTTATGGACATGTGCTTTCTCAATTTTTTTATTTTTAATAAATTTGCAAATATCTCAAGTAAACTTTTTTCACGTTGTCATTATGGGGTGTTGTGTGTAGAATTCTGAGGAAAAAATTAATTTAATCCATTTTGGAATAAGGCTGTAACATAACAAAATGTGGAAAAAGTGATGTGAATACTTTCCGGATGCACTGTATGTCGCCGACTCAGTTGGCACCCCAAATCACCGTATGTCCGTCTGTCATTCCCTCGCACAGCCACACTCTGTATGTAAATTGCTTTTAAGAGTTCTGTAAATTCAGTTCATCCTGATTTATGTGAGCAAAAAAAAATTAAAGCTTAATACGCACAGTCTACAATTTCAAAAAGTGAAAATTTCCACCCTGGATATTAAATAGAAAACCGAATTTTTCATTTCTGCTTTCTCTCAGTTAAATAAGCAAACATATACCGTCATCTACAGTTCGTCTTTTACCACAATAAATAAACCAGTAAGTATGCTAACAAATATAAAAGCCCCCTATTCACCAGTGCTGCTACTGTCACGCAGGGTCCGGGGGGCTGCGGTCCAAACTGCCTGCATGAGCGCGATGTGCACCAGCCACCACCGGCACTGTGCCATGACTGGCGGCATCCAAAAAAAAAAAATGAACATTTAACCAATAATTCAAAACAAATGCTTCAGCTTAAGAAAAAAAATGTTTTTAATCCCTGTGAATGAACTTCTTTGGGTCGTCATCCATGTAAAAATGTATTGGCAGATGTTCTTGAGAGGATTTCCGATAAATCTCGGTTTAATACAAAAGTTGTTTTTAATCCCTGTTATCTAAGAAGCTAGTAAACACACTGTGTACAGATTTGGGAAAACAAATATTTCTTGAATGAGAAATGATCTGCTCTTTATTTAGCATCATTGTTGAAAATCGCATCTGAATTCTGAAACTGATGGTCCGTGAAACACTTGTAAATATGCCACCTCATAATTTAAAAACGCGGGGCGAAAAACCGAGGGAGGAAAAGTGCTGCGGATAGAAGGTCACCACCAGGGGGCAGTAAGCACCAAGCCCTCTCTAGGGTTAGTTGAGGCTGCGGAGGCGTACCAAGATGCCAGTAGGGGTCCTGCCTAGGAGAGGGCAGCAAGCATTCCTTGACTGGGAAAGTTGGGACCCATGAGGTCCTTTTAGGGTGAAGACAGGAATCTTGAGAAGAGGCCGGGCATTTCTCTCCAGCTCATATAGGTCTGAAGATTAAAGGGTCAGTACTGCTCCATGCAGTGGTTTGGGGGCTCCCCTACAATTATTATCCTCTTAGTAAAGTCATGGTTAAGTGACGGGGTCTGGATACTTTCTGAATCCGCTGTATGTGGGTTCATGGGGGTCCTCCGAATCCCCTCTCACTCCTCAAAGAGATTTGTTTCTGGAGACACTTAATGAGAGTATTGGTGTGTGTGTGTGTGTGTACCTTAAGATGCACTGGCACCCCATCCCAGGTGCGTTGCGCTCCTTATGCTGCCTGTGGCCCTTAACCGTAATAGCAGGCTCAGTATATGGATTTGGAGTAATCCACCATAAGTGCTGCTCACAGCGTCACTCCTTTACAATTTGAGTCCTGAAAGTCAAATTGGCTGTAACACTGGCCGGCCATTTCTTTGCAATCAGGCCCTCATATTTTGTCCTTTCATTTAGCCGTTGGAAAGTCAGTACGATATGAACACCGAGATTTCTTTAAATATAAAAAGTGCATTTTGACATTTCCTATGAAACTGGAAAGAAGATGTAGGCAAAAAGTGCTTTAGCATAAGAGGTCACGTGGCGAGTCGTAGTCGATAGGCCCCCCAGTGTGACGCATGATTCAGAAATGCGGCTTGGTATATGTGCTTCATCTGGGGGCTGCATATTGTGCTATGATGCCAATGAATACATTTATTCTTCACGCTTCTCTTGTCAGAAGACAGGAATTTGTTTCCTGAATAATAGTTCTCTCTTTTTTTTTTGGTTTGTTTTGTAGGCACAGGTCAAGAGATGCAAATCTACACCCTCGGAAGCTGGTGGTCCCAATGTAGAGGGAAGCAAGGAGAGGTGTTACGAAAAATCAGACTGGCTGAGAGCATTTGTACATTTTAGTGGAGTGCGACTTTACATCTGTCAACGTCCACAGCCAAGGAAACTGCCACGGGGCCGAATTACATAAAGAAATGGCTTGGCGGGGATATTTATATAACAGAAGTCGGAGCCGAGAGTCTTGGCACATGCATGTTTACCATTTGTATAAATCCATTAACCAGATCAAATGTTTCTAATGGAGATGTGAATTCAGGGCTGGAAATTATGGGGCCTAAGGCTAAAAGAATGGAAGGCTCCATGTGCAGCATGTGCTACTGAACACACTGCAGAAAAAAATAAAAGTGCAGACTAATAAAATCATTTAATGCAGGAACTCAGCCAAACGTCACGGACATCCAAGACACAAGATTGGCTTTCGTTTCTATTTCATTTACTTTGTGTAACAGCAACTGGGATACAAATAACAACCACCAGAAAATACACATCCTGGGTGGGCCGCCATTACCTCTGCCAGGGTGCCAGGGTCTTAGGTACCAGGCCTGGGATGGCACTATATAGTGGATTCAAAGAGTCATTGGACCCCGTCACCTTCTGCACACTTCACATTTCAAAAGGATACATTGGCCATTTATGCCCATCGGTCTACACTCAGTAACCTACAATGACAAGGTGAGAACATGTTTACAGAAAGGTCTGCAAATTTATTAAAAAACAAAAATGAAATCTCTCATTCATTCAACACTTTGCAGAAGCCCCTTTGACAGCAATTCCAGCCATCTCTGTGACATCCCTGGAACTCAAACTACCTGCTGGGTGGATCAGACTTTGTGAAGACCCAGGACTGTGACTCTGATCTATCAATCATATAGTGCCTTTCATATCTATCTATCTATCTATCTATCTATCTATCTATCTATCTATCTATCTATCTATCTATGATATAGTGCCTTTCACATCTATCTATCTATCTATGATATAGTGCCTTTCACATCTATCTACCTATCTATCTATCTACCTATCTATGATATAGCACCTTTCACATCTATCTATCTATCTATCTATCTATCTATCTATCTATCTATCTATCTATCTATCATATAGTGCCTTTCATATCTATCTATCATAACTGTTGCTGATTAAGCAACCTCTTAGAGTTGCATTTCTGTTTATTCATACTTTTTTTTTAATTGTGTTTTGGTGGTCTCTGTTAGTAATAGTGTCTAATACTAAGAATCCTAATAATTAAAGGTAGTTCTTTAAAGCTCTGACAGCCAGTCCACTGTGACTGACTCATCCTCTGAAGCACTCCTGTCACATTTTCCGGCAGATGAAGTCTCCATCCCCTCGGGCTCCGCAGTGGGCTCCGCTCTCGTGTTAATCAGGGTTCATGGCACACATTTCGTGGGGTTTGAGGGGGATGTGGCGTGGCATGACTCACACACCTCAGCAGGCCCTAAGACTGTGCGCAAAGCAGACGTGGATAAAATAAAAGAGTCTGACATATGAAACATGTTGCTTCTAGTGACTTTGCCCAGTCTGGCTTTGATTTTTTATTACAGTAAAGCAAATTGCATTGAGTGGCGCGTGTGCTGTACTCTCAGTTAAACAATGCAATACATCAAAATGCCTTCTCAGCTCCATATCTATCAAGAGCAGAATTTCTGATAAATGAAACGTATAGAAAGCCATGCTGACTGAAAGGACAGAGCTGCCTTTACTCTTCTCCATGTCACATTAAGAACCGGAGAGGCTGAAGTGCCAATGACAAGTGTCAAGTCTGTGCCAGCAGGGCCTTCTGAGGGCTTCAAAACAGAGTCAGCTTGTTTGTTAGCAGATATCTTTCACCCCGCAAAAGTGCTAATTGTGGTCGACTCGGGTTTTTTTGGGGTTAAACACCCTGATTGTTAATACTTTTATCTATCTATCTATCTATCTATCTATCTATCTATCTATCTAGTGCCTTTCATATCTAGCTTTCTATTTAATCCTGCCAACTACGCTATCGATCTGTCTGTCTGTCTGTCCATCTGTCTATCTGTCTGTCTAGTGCCTTTCATATCTATCTATCTATCTATCTAATGCCTTTCATATCCAGCTTTTTATTTAATCCTGCCAACTACGCTATCGGTCTGTCTGTCTGTCCATCCGTCTGTATGTCTATCTGTCTATCTAGTGCCTTTCATATCTATCTATCTATCTATCTATCTATCTATCTATTTGCTGTCTCAGCCATTGGTTTGGGGTCCTTACCTGGACTGGATGCCCATTGCACAGAAGGACAGCAGAGTGCAATAGTTCCTGCTTATTGTCTCCCCCCTATATGCTAGATGGCAGCAGTCTTGGATATTTGTATACATTTGGACACCCGCAGGGAATCTTGGGAATTGCAGTCCGGTAGCATAGCCCTGCTGGGATCTGTGGGTGCACCACCTACTATTTGGGACTTCATATGGACCAGAGGTACTTCCAATGAGCATCTAGCCTTTCAAATACATATATCTATGAATCTATCTATTATATAGTGCCTTTCATATCTATCTATCTATCTATTTTATAGTGCCTTTCATATCTCTCTGTCTAAGTAAAACAAGACACAGTCCAGCATGCAGCAGGTTTAGTGAGCTAACCTGAAGAATGGGTCCATTTTGTCTGTCGTCACCTATTAGGTTATGAAGCAACTATTTCAATTAAAGAAAGATTCACCAGAAAACTCTTAATTATGCAAACAATGTCCCAGACTTATTTTCATGTAAATGTAGATTTTTGCAGTTCAAGAATTAGTTCTGTCATATTAGTCAAAAGACTTTAAATAAAAGAGAAATTGTTTCTATTTAACCTGTGTCACGAGGATGGTGTAATTTAATATTCTGAGATAAATACGCAGGCAGAGAACAATGTCACTTTTCGGAGCTGCTCTCGTAACGAGTTCTCCACAAAGCAGGTCAGAAGTTGCGTAGCTAAGCTCTTAGCAAAGTCCTGCTCTTCACAGAGAAGCGTAAAGGTCTTGCTGAGAGTGACTGCCATTTCTATTTAGTTTACTGATTTGATTCTTTTGAACTCCCCACTGAAGTGAATCGATGATTTTAAATCATTGAATTTGATTCATCAAAAGCATTCAATGGGAGGGTGCAGTTTGAGTCCCCTCTGTTCACATTGCAACAATAGAATTGAATAACTTCTATACTGTTACATATAATAAATTAAATCTTTAACAGTCACTGATAACGGACCTCCAGTTCAAACACTTTCTAAAAAGCAATGGCCTACGCAAAAAAAAACATGCAGATTCAAGAAAAAAGATAAAAAGTTTGGAAACAGTCAGGAAAGATTCACAAATCTGCGTGAGCCGCATTTCTGTATGCAGAAATGGAGTGGAGCTCTGCTTTGTGGTGGTTGCCTTCTGGGTGGTCGCACTTTTATAGCCCAGGGACCGGAACAGGTGGAGTCCATCCATCCATCCATTTTCCAACCCGCTGAGCCAGTCGCCCTCATTGGGCAGTTTCTCTGCACTGTGCAGGAGGAAGAAGAAGACAAGACAGTTAGCAGCAGCAGCAGAATTTGTAAGCAGAGAAGGAATTTGTAAGGTGACCCTCTGACACGCATGATCTGCGCCAGTGCAGCAGTGGGCACCAGACAGAGCTTTCCAAATTGGGTTTAAGTTGACGTTTCTCTGTTACACGTAAAAACATTTTTTCTTGTTGAAAAAAAAATTCAACATTTGGTGGCTCAGTTTTCCCAGTGGCACATAATAACGCTAAGGGGGTTTAAAAACAAGAAGCATCTTTTACTTCTCCCGATGTGCCTTACCAGCCAAAGGCCGTTAGTTTCATCCCACTCGCTGACTTACCAGGTGACCCTGAGCACGTCACGTAACGTGAGAAACGTGCAAGCCATCAGGCTGTTGTCATTTCTAAGTCTAAAGCGTCCTGAAAATAAACAAAAGCAGCTGTCGCTCAATGGAAGGCCTCCCATTTTTTGAGTCTCTAACTGGCTCTCTCCCTTTGTGTAAAGGTTGCCCATTCTCTGAAGAGCACCTCACCGCGCTGTCCTCATTGAAATTCTGCTCTGTCATTAAAGCGCCCCGCTGTTCTCGGGTGTCCGTTATAATGAGTGGTGGACTCATTTATTATTGATGACAGCATGGATTACCTTCACAGAATATGCCGCGTTTAATCTCGCAGACATTACTGCTCAGCGGCTTCCAGTCAGTCAATCACACTGGATTTTATTAATCACCTTTCACGGTGCAAATCATTTTTCCCATTAGACTTTCCAGTGAGGATATGTCGAGCAACACATTTTATTTCTGTAAGCTTTATAATATTCATGAAAATAATACATCTGAAGTAAGATGTCCACTTGTCTCATGTCATGTGATATCTAATTTCATTGTGTGCAACGGTGGAAAGCAACGGGGTGCCAGTCACAAGCACACGGGCGCACACACATTTACTTACAGGGGGCAGTTGTAAGTGAAAGGTTAAACGGCAGGTGATGAGGGGGGTCTGATCTTCGCCAGACATGGTGTACAGAGGTCTGCCCAAAGAGTACTCATCAGACCAGAGAATCTTCTTCCTTCCACTCTCAGAGTCTGTAAAACCTGTCACCTGCCATTAACTCAAGAATGGCGTCAGTCTGGCCATGCTACCGTCAACACCTTGTAACAAATCTACCCCGACACGCTGAGATGGGACGATTGCTGCCGCTCATCTTCCTAAAAGGAAGGCAGCTGATAAACAGGACAGGCCGATATTGCACCCTGCAGCACCCCGCCGAACACCCCCTTCTGAAATGTTCAAACAGACAAATGAAATATATATACGGTATAAAAAAAACAGCTATAAGGCAACATCCATAAGCAAATGTGAAATATACGAGGGGGACTCAGAAAGAAGTACCACGTTTCAAACGTTTATTCTACAAAACGCTACAAGATAAAATACATTTCATTACGACATAAATAGTGAGAAGTGAAGCAAAATGACCCCTTTTATTGGCTAACTAAAACAATTACAATATGAAAGCTTCTGAGGCAACTCAGGCCCCTTCTTCAGGTGAGATGTAACACAGAAACTGGAGTTCCCTGCGTTTATATAGTCACCAGGACATTGGAAAACCTTTACGTGAGATAGCTTAGATGTAAAAAATTAATAGACCTCTCCAGGCAAAGATTCATTTAACAAGAGAGAACAATGTCTAGTCAAGATCTTTGGATAAGGTAAAAGTTCAACAAAGTCTTTGGAAGTTTCTGATGAGTTTTTCAATACAATGTGGGTCTGTAGATAGGTTGTCTGTGTCAGTCCGAGAGATGCAAACAATCCTTATATCTGGCAATAAGACCTATGTCTCTATTTACACCATGTTGTAATGTGTTCAATTTTAGCATGAGTTTAACTTCCCATTCTTCTCTCTCTTGCTGTGTTCTGAAGTTGCCCATAAGCCCTGTGACTTTAATGTCCCTCTCACAGTGTCCATGGCTGTTGAAGTGGGACTGCTACAGGAACATCTGTGTGGCAAAGCTTGATGTGGAACTTGTGTAAATTCATTCTTTGGAGGAAGTGTCAGGAGTTCAGTGTCAGGACGTTTCATACAGAGAATTAGGTAGACCACATTAGAAGATCTACAGGAAAATGATCCCTTTATGTGATGTACTAGTCGGCAGTGTGCTATAGTTATTATAATACAGACTGTGTAGTTATACCACACTGCACTCTATGTGGGAGAAACTGGACAAACACTCGGCCAAAGAATGAATTTACACAGGTGTCACATTAAACATGGCAATGGGAATATTCCTGTAGGAGCTCATGTCAGCAGCCATGGACACTATGAAAGGGACTTTAAAGTCACAGGGCTTAGGGGCAACTTCAGAACAGAATGGGAAGTCAAACTCATGCTAAAATGGTCACATTACAACATGGTGTAAATAGAGACATGGGTCTTATGGCCAGATATTAGAATTGTTTGCATCTCTCGGACTGACACAGACAACCTGTCTACAGACCCACATTGTGTGGAAAAATGCAGCAGAAACGTCCAAAGATTTTGTTGAACAGTTATCTTATCCAAAGATCTTGACCATACATTGTTCGCCTCTTTTGCTAAATGAATCTTAGCCTGAAGAGACGTGATCTTTCTGCAGTGGACCGATACATAACTCTGTCAAAGCCACGTAATCCAAGTCAGGTTTGCAATGGCACAGGGCCTTCCCTGGCAGTTTTTGGGTACAAGGTGAAATCCACCATAGCTGGGGGTGCCAGGTCTTCACAAGTCACATTCACACACCCATCCATATGGTGCCAATTCAGAATGTTCAGTTGGCATGTTTATGGGTTGTGTGAGGAAAACCTGGAGAACTCAGAGAGAACTCCGACAAAGGAGAACATGCAGTCTCCACACAAACACAGGACTTGAACCCAGGTGTCTGTGACCAGTGTTCTATAAACTGTGTGCCACCTCAAAGTAGAGATGGTTTGTTTAATATCAATGCCACAAGTGCAAAATATAATCGGAGGAGAAAGAAGAAATGAAAAATTCATCAAGTGCAGTCTATCTTATCGATTTCAGAAGCTCAGCCTCACAGGCCAATGACTGCAATGGCAGACAATCCGCAGAATTACCAGCAGTAAGAAAGAAATGAGACAAGTCAGAGCTGGGCGAGCAGAGGCTTTAAGGGTGTCATGCATATGCAGTGCGTCTCGTGCTTTTAGATGCATTAAGGCGATCGGCACCTCTTATAGAGCTCCCTCTTCAAGGCCTGTTATTTTTCCATGAGTGCTCATCACTCTAACCGCCAGTTGTCATCTTTCTGGTTTTTATTATTGTTGACTCCTTAAGGTTTGAAATGTTGCCCGTCTTTTGAAAAGCCATTCATCTTCATTGAAATAAGAATAAATAAAACCACAGTAATTACAGCAGAGCACGGCGGTTAGGCTGTGGCTTCACAGATTCAGATCCCATGCCCGGTCATTGCCTGTTGGCACCTACTGCCTGGGTCTGTGTGGGCTTTCCTGCTAAAGATGTGCAGGGTAGGTTCCATGTTGGCACCTCTGCCTGTAATGATCAAGCATCTCAAAATGACTCATAGCAATAGTAGGATAAGAATTTGTCCAACCTCAGAGTTGGACATTAGAAGGAGCTATGAAGCGTCCTACACCCAAACCCCACGAGGAGGTGGTCGGCCCAGTTTGAGATTGAATGACGTCATGATTTTATGACACCCAGAGCTACAAACTTATGGTAACGTTTTGTAGCTTTCTGATACTAACACTAAGGCCTAAGCCCGATGATAATAATAACAGTAATAATCAAAGAAGTAGGGTGTAACGGTTGATACATATTTTATGCGTTTCTATCTGTCTCTGCCACTTACTCCCTTTGGAATAGATGTCCGAGGGAATGAATGTCTCTTTAAGGGGGAGCAGGGGGCCAAACCACACCTGGGGGTCCTTGCCTAAACGTTACAACGGCTGTTGTATGTGGTAAGAAGGAGAACCGACTTAAAAAGGGAAGGAGGTCGCATTTGAAAAGAAAGATTGTTTGAGAAGGTGGATTAGCAAGGAAGTGATCTGTAAAGCAAATAAGGCTCCGTAACTAGAACGGTTTGGGTGCACGGAAAGGAGAGAGTGCTGGCTAACCAGGAAAGGTCATCGGAGCGCACGGCTTTACCTTGTATTTGTGACGCTTGCGTCTTCCATGGAGGGACGTTAACGCCAATACACCCGGGTGAGGTGGACTTCAGCATTCAATAAAAGAGTTGTCACCAAGCTGGTGAGATTGCTTATTTTATATCTAACGAGTCAGTGGGATACTTTGGCTAGTACGCTAGATTTATCGGTGGACTTCCCAGGCCGTTTGGATTCAAAGCTAAGACAAAGTCGATATAAAAGGGACTGGGGAACGCGTGGGGAGCGTGTATATCTAATTGACATTTGTATGTATATGTTGTGGCAAGCGGCTGGGGGTGGCACTCAGGACTCAGGATGCCCGGAAGGACCAGAGGAGGGCTTACGCCTCTTCCAGACCACTAGGGGGCGACCACCCTGGTGGCTTTGGGGACCGCCCTGATGCCTGGAGAGCCCTGGTCCTCAGCACTTCCGCCACACCAGGAAGTGCTGGGGGGAAGACGACCAGGGACACCCGGAGTGCTTCCAGGTGCACAGCCAGCACTTCCGCCACACTGGGGAGTGTCGGCAGTCACTCACTGGGAGGCACCTGGAGCACATCTGGGTGGATATAAAAGGGGCCGCCTCCCTCCATTCGATGGCTGGAGTTGGGAGGAAGAAGACGAAGTCTTGGTGGAGAGGAGTGGAGGCGGCGAAGAGAGGCATCATTGTGGACAGAGGCCTGGACTTTTTTTGGGAAGTACTGGGGTTGTGTGCTGTTCACTGTAAACAGTATGTCGAATAAACGTATGTTGGGTTTTGTACCTACGGTGTCCGCCGGTCTGTGTCCGGGCCAAGTTCCACAATGAATGTGTTGTGTCATATTTAATTAGTATCTGCTTATTTGTTCCGGATTTGGGTAGGATTGGTTAAAGGTTGTTTATAGTTTTGTTTGGTTGTTTAGAATATATATTCTTGTTTGTTTAATTAACTTAATTGTTGGGGTGGTTATTTCCTTTTTTAAATACATAAAGGACATCTCTATCTAAGGGGATCAAATTGGAGCTAAGGTTCTGTCTGGTTCCGTTCCCGATAGAATCAGTTTTTCCTAAGAGTAGGAGATTCGTGTGTGTGCCGGACTCCTCGTCTTACTTTAAGAGGAACTCGCTACAAGGGGGAAAAGACAAAGAAGAAGGAAAGCATAATAAGGTGGGATGTTGTGCTAAGCTTCACAACATCCACTGTCTACTGAAACACTATGGTCGACGTGTGTCCAGCCCCTCAGAGCAATCTGATTGGTCAAGTGAATACACACGAAGGGCACTGAAGGTACACATAATGCAAGTATCTTCTATATTAATGTCTACGTGTGATAGTGTATGTGTCAGTCTGTCAGAAGTGCGAGGCTACAGCATGAAGCTCAAAGTAAGCGACTCAAAGTGAAACCGCCGCGAAAAGAGAGAAACTCGCTGAGCCGCCAATGCACAACTGATGCAATTGATTGATTGAAGTGCTAGAATCCATAGTTTCTAGGAGCCCAGGCTTTTTACTGGTTTTATTAATAATTCTATTGCCTATCTGCTACAGGTTCTACGGCTAGTGAAGAATAATGCAGTAATGAGCACCAAGATAAAAAGACAGAGACGACCACACACATTGAACGAGAGTAAGGCCCTCTAGTGGATGTGTAAATTTAAGTATGAAAGGTCCACACGTGCTAGAATCCATGGTTTATGGAGCCCGGGCTTTTTACAGCACGGGCTTACACAGCTAGCTTTATTAATAATTCTATTGCCTGTCTGCTACAGGTTCTACGGCTAGTGAAGAATAATGCAGTAATGAGCACCAAGATAAAAAGACTGAGACGACCACACCCATCGAACGAGAGTAAGGCCCTCTAGTGGATGTGTGAATTTAAGTACAAAAGGTCCACACGTCATGACGTGTGAGTCCCAGAAGCACAGAAATCCCAAAAATACTTCCAAAGCCAACACTGGACAAGGAAGGAGATGGCAGGCAGATCGTCTCTGCTGAAAAGTGGACTTTCATTGGCGCAGCAGCCACTCATATGAGAATATCTGTTGCACGAGGTGTCTTCTATTACCAACTGACCTTCATGAACCTGAGACGTTACCGACACGGAGCACAAGCGAGAGAGCGGAATCCGGGACGGTAAAGGCGTCAGCTCAGACCGCACTGGGCCTTGTAAATCCCCGCTTGGAATGCAGAAGACGGGGATTACATGTGGCAAGTTGACACTGTGCATAAAATGGCACGTTGCTATGGAAATGTTCAGTCGAGCAAACAGAACTATTACTATGTTGTAAGATAAATAAAAAAAAATATGTAAAAATGTTAAGTCAACCTCCTGGATGTAAAAATGGATTCACACTGTACATCCCGTGTCCAATAACAGCTGAGTGAGTGAGAACAATTAAAATGTTAAAGCCACCGTCACCCCCTTCACTTTGCTATGAGCTTTGTTGTATTTTGCAAGCCTCAGTCACTCCTAGAAAACAATCCAGTTACTCTTTCATTATAATAATAATAATTATTAATATTACATTTTATTAATATAGAGCCTTTCACACGCTCAAGGAGCTTATTCTGCCTCCATTTTATTATGCGCACATCACGAGCTCATCTGTTGGTTCAGACACTTGCCCACCTCTATTATTATTATTATCATTTTTATTATTATTATATTTTATTTATATAGTGCCTTTCGCATGCTCAAGATGTTTATTCTGCCTCCATTTTATAATGCGCATGTCATGAGCACATCTGTCAGTTCATACACTTGCCAACCCCTATTATAATTATTATTGTTATTATTATTATTATTATTACATTTTGGCGGCATGGTGGCGCAGTGGGTAGCGCTGCTGCCTCGCAGTTGGGAGACCTGGGGACCTGGGTTCGCTTCCCGGGTCCTCCCTGCGTGGAGTTTGCATGTTCTCCCCGTGTCTGCGTGGGTTTCCTCCGGGCGCTCCGGTTTCCTCCCACAGTCCAAAGACATGCAGGTTAGGTGGATTGGCGTTTCTAAATTGGCCCTAGTGTGTGTGCTTGGTGTGTGGGTGTGTTTGTGTGTGTCCTGCGGTGGGTTGGCACCCTGCCCAGGATTGGTTCCCTGCCTTGTGCTCTGTGTTGGCTGGGATTGGCTCCAGCAGACCCCCGTGACCCTGTGTTCGGATTCAGCGGGTTGGATAATGGATGGATGGATGGATGGATATTACATTTTATTTATATAGTGCCTTTCGCATGCTCAAGATGCTTAATTTGCCTCCATTTTATAATGCACATGTCATGAGCACATCTGTCAGTTCATACACTTGCCCACCCCTATTATAATTATTATTATTGTTATTATTATTATTATTACATTTTATTTATATAGTGCCTTTCACATGCTCAAGGCGCTTATTCTGCCTCCATTTTATAATGTGCATGTCACAAGCTCATCTGTCAGTTTGGACACTTGCTCACCCCTATTATTATTATTATTATTATTATTATTATTACATTTTATTTATATAGTGCCTTTCGCATGCTCAAGGTGCTTTTTCTGCCTCCATTTTATAATTTGCATGTTATGTCATTGCTGACCCCTATTTTATGTCAGTGTCAACCTTAATACCAAGAAGAAAACTGATGGGGTTTCATCTTTCCTGCCGTATCAAACCTTTGGTTGACGTGTGTCGTCATTTTCTAAACAGTTAACTTTCATTCTTCTTCTTTTTGTTCTTCTTCCTCTTCAGCTTTTGCCACTTCTTTGTGGGGTCAATGTGCTTGATGAATCTTTTCCATTCAGCCCAGCCCTTCACCTTCTCGTCAGTCAGACCCTTTTCCTTCAGATCTTGTTTAACTTTATCTGTTCACCTCCACTTTGGCTTCCCTCGCTTTCTCTTCCTCTGCAGAAGGAATGATGGACTGAGTCGAACCAGGGTCGTCTTAACAGCTTTATAGTCTGCGGGCAAAGCAGTGCACTCAGGGTCCCTAGCTACACAACCACTCAGCAAGTCAGAACATACATGGATTAGCATGGGGCACCTAAGCTCGTGGGGTCCCCAGGCAACTGTCCAGCGTGCCCATGCATTAAGACAGCCCTGAGTCGAACAATGGCAAGAGGGTTTGGTTGCTGGTTCACAGGTGTTATACCAAAGTTAAAATGATTTTAACATTTTAAGGGTGGACAAGGCAGAGTATCAAACAAGAAAGGCAACACATCTATCAACGATTATAAGTCAAATGTCTAGGAAGGCTATTTGAAAAGTAATGGGAAGAAAAGACAAAAACAAAAAAAAAGAGTTGAAGACTAAGAGATGTACTGCCCCACAACCAAGCCAACACTTCTTCATCTTCTTCTTCTTCTTCCTCCTTCCTCTTTTCTCACATCTACTGTATGTGAGGTCAATATGCTTAATCAAATCTCCTCCATACAGCTCAGTCCTTCACCTCCCTTCCTGTTCCTTCAGATCTTCTTTGACTTTATCCATCCACCTCTGCCTTGGCCTCCCTTGGACTTCCATCTCCATCACTCTTTTGCCCACATCTTCGTGGTCTCACCTCATCACATATCCACACCACTTCAACTTCAACAATTTCTCTCCCACTTTTGTTGTACTTCCAATTGTCTCATTTCTTATTCTGTCCTTTTTTGTAACTCCTGACATTCATCTCAACATTCTCATTTCTGCCACATCCAGCTTCTTCTCCTGGACTCTTATCAATGTCTCAGCTCCATCAATCATTGTCGGTCTTTACCACTGTCTTAAAAACCTGACCTTTAACCTGCGCCTTAATTCTCCCATCACACAATACACCTGAGACCTTCTTCTAATTGTTCCATTTTTGCTGCACTCTATGGGTTATCTCTTAGTCTAATTCTCCATCCTGGGCAACCACTTCTTTTGGAGAGCTAGCTTCTGAATTCTGATCATCCTTCAACCTCAGATATTCTGTTTTCTTCTTCCTATTTATCTTCAGTCTTCTATCTTCCAAAGCCCTTTCTCCATTCTTGCAACTTCCTGTCCACTTCCTTATTTCTGGTGCTACACCACACAATGTCATCAACAGAAAGCCTGCACCTGGGGGACTGGTGTATAATCACATGACTCAACCCCTCCATAAGCAGATCAAAGACATGAAGACTTAAAGAAGACCCCTGGTGCAGACAGACTCTAACTGGGATCTTGTCTGGTACTGCTGTCAAGCCGAGTCTTCACTCCCTCATGCTTACCCTGGACAATCCTCACACACTTCTCTTGTGTATGATGTCCATTTTAAGGACATCGACATTTTTCCAATCATTAAACATTGGTATTACTCTGTATCATAATACTGATGTTTGATGACCGAAGAAGTGAAAAATGAGGAGGTTTTAAATGTCTAGTGAAACATGCTATGGAGCACTACTGGTGTTTGATGATTGGAGAAGTGAAAAATGACAATGTCCTAAAATGGACACGGTACTGCTCCTCCATTCTTTCTCACACACCTCCAGAGCTCTTGACGTGCCACTTGATCAAATGCCTTCTCCAAATCAGTAAACGCCACATGCAAACCTTTCTGTTTATCCCAATGCTTCTCCATGAGCCACCTCAATGCAAAGACTGCATAAGTTGTTCCTCACCCTGGCATAAAACTTCACTCCTTCTCCACTATGGGTGGTCTCTTCCCTAAACCTTCTCTCTGTAACCCTTTAAAAGGCCTTGAATCAGGAGGTCAGGGCATGTTGGCGGAGCATGCACTGGTACAGCGTGTTACCGCACCCACCACACGACGAAACAGCTCGGGATCCTGGTTGGCAATCCCCCAGGCAAACATGTGGTCCAGTCCCACCACTCTGGAAATGTCCCTCTGTCTGCCACAGCCAGGTGTTACGTGGGCGTCCTCTTGGCCTCGTCCAGTCACTTGGGTCCTCAATAATGAGAATCCTGCAAGCCAGAACACCCTCAGGGAATCGCACCACATGGCCATAGTGCCATAACTGACACTCCCTCACAATGCAGGTCATGTGCCTCACTTGGGACTCCATGAGCAACACAAAGTCAAACCATCGCTACCCAAGGATTCTCTGAAGAGACACAGAGAGTCCAGTCTTCATCTCAGGTCACTGGATAACGTCCATGTTTCACAAACAGGGAGCACTAAGACTCTAAAGACTTGGACCTTTGTCCTTTTGCAGACATATCAGGCGCACTACACACCCCTTTTCAGTGACCTCATAACCCCCCAATGCCCTCACAATCCATCTACTGACTTCATAGGAAGAGTCACCAGAGACAGGAGTGTCACTGCCAAGGTAAGTAAACCTCTCGTGGAGGTCGACACTCTCTCCATGAGATAGACACACCGCTGATGGCCATGCCCAAGAGGTCATTAAAGGCCTGGATCTTGGTTTTTATCAGGACCCTCAGACTCCTTGCTCAGTCCCTCGAGAGCCTCCATTAACTCCGTGAAGATCACAACATCATCTGCAAAGTCAAGATCAGTGAATCTTTCTTCACTAACCGATGCCCCACAACCACTACGTTATGTGGGCGTCCCCTTGGCCTGGTCCAGCCGTTTGGGTCCTCAACAATGAGGATCTTGTGAGTCGGAGTCACATGGCCGCAGTGCCGTAACTGACGCTCCCTCACAGTGCAGGTCATGTGCGTCATTTGAGACTCCATGAGCAACACAAAGTCAAATTAGTGAGACCCAAGGATTCTCCAAACAGACACAGTATTGAAGGAGTCCAGTCTTCTTCTCAGGTCACTGGATAGCGTCCATGTCTCACAAATGGGGAGCACCAGGACTCAAAAGAATTGGACCTTTGATCTTTTGCAGACACTCAGACCCCTCGCTCGGGCTCTTGAGAGCCCCCATCAGAGCCTCCATTGACTCCGCGAAGATCACAGCATCGTCAGCAAAGTCAAGATCAGTGAATCTTTCTTCACCAACAGATGTCCTGCAATTGCCATGTTACGTGGGCGTCCAGCTATTTGGGTCCTCAACAATTCATCAACATTCACCCTCGGGGTAATCGCGCCACATGGCTGTAGTGCAGTAACTGAGGCTCCCTCACAATGTGCCTTATCCGGGACTCCGTGAGCAACACAAAGTCAAAGCAGCGGGATCCAAGGATTCTCCAAACGGACACAGTATTGAAGGAGTCCAGTCTTCTTCTCAGGTCACTAGATAGTGTCCATGTCTCACAAACAGGGAGCACCAGGACTCTAAAGTATTGGACCTTCGTCCTTTTGCAGAGATATCTGGAGTGCCACACACCCCTTTCCAGCGACCTCATGATTCCCCCATGATCTCCCAATCCATCTACTAACTACATAGGAAGAGCCACCAGAGACATGAATGTCACTGCCAAGGTAAGTAAACCTCTTGAGGAGGTTGACACTTTCTCCATGAGGTAGACACACCGCTGATGGCCATGCCCAAGAGGTCATTAAAGGCCTGGATCTTGATTTTTATCAGGACCCTCAGACTCCTTGCTCAGTCCCTCGAGAGCCTCCATTAACTCCGTGAAGATCACAACATCATCTGCAAAGTCAAGATCAGTGAATCTTTCTTCACTAACCGATGCCCCACAACCACTACGTTATGTGGGCGTCCCCTTGGCCTGGTCCAGCCGTTTGGGTCCTCAACAATGAGGATCTTGTGAGTCGGAGTCAAGTGGCCGCAGTGCCGTAACTGATGCTCCCTCACAGTGTAGGTCATGTGCGTCATTTGAGACTCCATGAGCAACACAAAGTCAAATTAGTGAGACTCAAGGATTCTCCAAACAGACACAGTATTGAAGGAGTCCAGTCTTCTTCTCAGGTCACTGGATAGCGTCCATGTCTCACAAATGGGGAGCACCAGGACTCAAAAGAATTGGGCCTTTGATCTTTTGCAGACACTGAGACCCCTCGCTCAGACTCTCAAGAGCCCCCTTCAGAGCCTCCATTGACTCTGCGGAGATCACAACATCGTCAGCAAAGTCAAGATCAGTGAATCTTTCTTCACCAACAGATGTCCCGCAACTGCCATGTTACATGGGTGTCCCCTTGGCCTGGTCCAGCTATTTGGGTCCTCAACAATTCCTCAGCATTCACCCTCGGGGTAATCGCGCCACATGGCTGTAGTGCAGTAACTGAGGCTCCCTCACAATGTACCTTAATCGGGACTCCGTGAGCAACACAAAGTCAAAGCAGTGAGATCCAAGGCTTCTCCAAACAGACACAGTATTGAAGGAGTCCAGTCTTCTTCTCAGGTCACTATATAGCATCCATGTCTCACAAACAGGGAGCACCAGGACTCTAAAGTATTGGACCTTCGTCCTTTTGCAGAGATATCTGGAGGGATATCTGGATATCTACACACCCCTTTCCAGCGACCTCGTGATTGCCCCATGATCTCCCAATCCATCTACTGACTACATAGGAAGAGTCACCAGAGACATGAATGTCACTGCCAAGGTAAGTAAACCTCTCAAGGAGGTCGACACTCTCTCCATGAGAAAGACACACTCCGGATGGCCGTGCCCAAGAGGTCATTAAAGGCCTGGATCTCGGTTTTTAACAGGACACTCACAAGCCTAGACACTCAGACCCCTCGCTCAAACTCTCGAGAGACCCCATCAGAGCCGCCATTGACTCTGCGAAGATCACAGCATCGTCAGCAAAGTCAAGATCAGTGAATCTTTCTTCACCCATTGGTGCCCCACAACCGCTACATTATGTGTGGTTCCCTTGGCCTGGTCCAGCTGTTTGGGTCCTCGACAATTCCTTAACATTCACCCTCGGGGAAATCGCGCCACGTAACTCCCTCACAATGTGCCTCATTCAGGACTCTGTGAGCAACACAAAAGTCAAAGCAGGGACACCCAAGGATTCTCTGAAGAGACATACAACTGAAGGAGTCGAGTCTTGGTCTCAGGTCACTGGATAGTGTCCATGTCTCACAACCATATAGTTGGTTGCCTTGAATCCATCGCTGTTAAATAATATCTGGTAATTATCTAATACGGCTCTCGTTTTCTGAAGGCGCCGCATGTCTTTGTATGTTCTGCATGTACTGCACGTGCTCAGAGGTGTACTGTGAAGGGAACCTGAAAAGACCCATAAACCACTGCAACGGACATGATTTGCTCCATACAAGTATGTGACTGGATGAATGAAAATATTATTAATTAACTTAATTGAATTAAAGATGCTGCCTTCAGTTGCCTGCCTTCTAAGATTTTAATTAACAGTCTTAATTAACATCACTTTGGTGGATCAAATTGTTTCCAGTATATTTGTCAGATGCACTAATGGCTTTTGGCCAATATCGAATTGTCTGTCATTTCTGTTCTAATACTCGTTTAAGAAACAATTGCATATTAAATGTGACAAGGCAGCCGTTCTTCATTGTTTCGCATTTTGTTCACAGCCTCGTTTTCAGGCATTGATTCCTCCGTCTCTGTTTAATGATCCTTCGGAAAGAAAAACATTTTGAGTTTTCTCCTTTGTCGCAAACAATGCCATGAAATGGTACCTAACTAATGAAGATGACAGATAGATCAAATAATCGTTAAATGATCCCTGCAGTTGTCTTTCGGAGGCACCTTAACCTGCCTGACCCTGAGGGTGACACGGCCCCCCAGCTACTCGCTTCAGGATGCCAGCTCACGTTGCTGGCACGTTAGGATTCAAACTGCCACGCACGCTCTCTTGATGTGCCGTTTTTTTTTTTTTTTTTTTTGTCTGCCTGAATTGTTTGCACCGAGACACCCAATCCCATATCCCACCGCTGCCACCTACAGGGACCCTCGGATCGTTACAAAATCCCCTGGCGCACACACACTGTTTAACAGCCCTTTATGTGTTCATTTGCAGAGCTCCAAAAAATAAAAACGCTATTCACGTCACGTCGGCCAAGTGTTTATAAACCCATTCACTAGGAATAAGTAATGAATTGCTTCCCCCCGTCAACCCCCTAAAAAAATATACATGTGAAATGGAAAAGGAATGAGGGTTCACATTCCACTTGATTTGTGGTGGAGGGTTTTGAAGACCCTCATATGCCGAGCAGGGAGCGTTATCTTGCTGAGATTTAATAGCTTCATTGGCCTTTTTTATATTAAAGCCACCCTTTTGACAGCAGAGTATTTTTTATATATTTTGTAATGATAACTTTTGCCATGCTAGTATGCTAAACGTAATGGCAAATGCGGCTCGCAGGCTTATCTTTATCTCGATTCTGTTTAACCTTTCTCTTCTTGTGCCTCCTGCTGCAGAAACTCCCGGAGGCCTCGCATTAACCCTTTCATGTAACGAGCCTGGAGCGCCGTTTTACTGGAGTCACAAGCGCACTTACCATTTAGTCCGCAGTCACTCACTATTTATAGCGCCTTAGATGTTTACTGTAACATCACTACACATCTGACATCGGGGACTCCTGTGAGGAGTTGGGCTTGTTATTCCTTTGCCACTCCAAGCTCTGCTTTGCTTTTCTATGCTTGTCCGTCATTTCTGATAACAACGTCCACTTCTCTCCTTCAAAGTTTTGTGTTCCCTGATGGTTAAACAGTCCGATCCTGCGCAACAATCAACTTCTAAAAGTTATGAGAGCCACACTTCACCGCCCGTATGGGGAGTGGACGATGTCTGAAAGATATCCAACATTTAAATATTCGGTCCCAGACCCCTCTTCTCCCATCCCGCTCCCACCAATCTTCAAGCTGATAATAGGTGCAATTGATTAAATCAGAAAGTGTGTTGTGATCAAGAAAACGGTATTCTCACATGTACTGTAACTGCTCGTTTAGTGAGATAACCAAACACTTTATCTCTTCCTTAAACGGTACGATATACAAACACAGGTCAGGTCAGGTTGGGGAGCATGCGCTGGTACAGCGTGTTACCGCACCCACCACAAAATAAAACAGCTCAGAATCCCAGCTGGCCCACCACACAACGAAACAGCTCAGAATCCCAGCTGGCCCACCACACAACAAAACATCTCAGAATCCCAGCTGGCCCACCACACAACAAAACAGCTCAGAATCCCAGCTGGCCCACCACACAACAAAACAGCTCAGAATCCCAGCTGGCCCACCACACAACAAAACAGCTCAGAATCCCAGCTGGCCCACCACACAACAAAACAGCTCAGAATCCCAGCTGGCCCACCACACAACAAAACAGCTCGGAATCCCAGCTGGCCCACCATACACTGAAACAGCTCAGAATCCCAGCTGGCCCACCACACAACAAAACATCTCAGAATCCCAGCTGGCCCACCACACAACAAAACAGCTCAGAATCCCAGCTGGCCCACCACACAACAAAACAGCTCGGAATCCCAGCTGGCCCACCATACACTGAAACAGCTCAGAATCCCACCTGGCCCACCATACAATGAAACAGCTCAGAATCCCAGCTGGCCCACCACACAACAAAACAGCTCAAAATCCCAGCTGGCCCACCACACAACAAAACAGCTCAGAATCCCAGCTGGCCCACCATACACCGAAACAGCTCAGAATCCCAGCTGGCCCACCATACAACGAAACAGCTCAGAATCCCAGCTGGCCCACCATACAACAAAACAGCTCAGAATCCCAGCTGGCCCACCATACAACGAAACAGCTCAGAATCCCAGCTGGCCCACCACACAACAAAACAGCTCAGAATCCCAGCTGGCCCACCATACACCGAAACAGCTCAGAATCCCAGCTGGCCCACCATACAACGAAACAGCTCAGAATCCCAGCTGGCCCACCACACAACAAAACAGCTCAGAATCCCAGCTGGCCCACCATACACCGAAACAGCTCAGAATCCCAGCTGGCCCACCATACAACAAAACAGCTCAGAATTCCAGCTGGCCCACCACACAACAAAACAGCTCAGAATCCCAGCTGGCCCACCATACAACAAAACAGCTCAGAATTCCAGCTGGCCCACCATACAACAAAACAGCTCAGAATCCCAGCTGGCCCACCAGACACCGAAACAGCTCAGAATCCCAGCTGGCCCACCATACAACGAAACAGCTCAGAATCCCAGCTGGCCCACCACACAACAAAACAGCTCAGAATCCCAGCTGGCCCACCAGACACCGAAACAGCTCAGAATCCCAGCTGGCCCACCATACAACGAAACAGCTCAGAATCCCAGCTGGCCCACCACACAACAAAACAGCTCAGGATCCCAGCTGGCCCACCACAGAATGAAACATCTCAGGATCCCAGCTGGCTAGGTAGACACGTGCTTCAGTCCCTCCCTCCAGAAATGACCATCTATCTGCCGCAGCCTGGTGTTACATGGGCGTCCCCTTGGCCTGGTCCAGCCGCTCATACCCAAGACAGACAAACACCAAGAGATACAAATATTCAAAATAGCACAATAAAAGGAAGTGGAATGAGTAAATACAGCAAGTACGTGATGACGATGAACATCCTGTCTTATAGTTTCTCGCTGAATGATGTAAACAAAAAACAGTCAGCAGATGGATACGGCTGATTTCTCGCTATCCCGAGGAATAGGGAGCGAGTCCGACTCACCAATCAGCTCAACTGGAGAGCCATCAGGCCGTATCCCAAACCCCCACATTTTCTCAAGGTATTCACCTCGCCGTTTCATTTCCCCCTAATAAACAGCGGATGTCCCTAGGTAAAGTTCACCTCCGCCATCTTCCTTGGCTTAGATAGCCCAGCCCTTTTCTTTGCTGCTTCCCTTCTTTCTCTCCTCCCTTTTCTCGATTAGTGGTCGTCCTTTAAAAAAAAGTTTCCACTAAAATGTTCCACTTCCTGCCCCGGTAGTCATAGTAACAAGACACCCACCCTGGGCAGCTGGAAGTCATACCATGCGGGGTCCTCCAAAACTTAGCCGTCGACTTCTGTGCCTGAATGGATTCTCCTTGGGCATTCTCAAGTTCCTGTAATATGGAGTGTGATGGATACCGGGGGCATCAGCTTACCCCAAACCCCAACATGAAGACACACAGAGTCCCGGGTTCAAATATCGGATGGTTTATTCCAAAATACACAATACCTCCACAAGTTAACAAAAGCACAGGTTTCTCTCTCCACAATCCAATTCTTCTTTCATTACCGCACTGCCCTCCTCCAGTTGAGTGTTGCTCCACATCCTCTCAGCTCCGACTCACTTGGACAAAGGAGTGCGGTACCTTATATTAAGGACCCGGATGTACTTCCGGTAACAGGGTCACAGCCCGATGGAAGTGCTTCCAGGTCATATGGAAGTCCCATTTTAGGAAGCACATCTCCTGACAGCACCCCCTTGTGGCACCCATGGTCCCCAGCAGG
The DNA here is from genome assembly GCF_900747795.2 of Erpetoichthys calabaricus. Taxonomy (NCBI): domain Eukaryota; kingdom Metazoa; phylum Chordata; class Cladistia; order Polypteriformes; family Polypteridae; genus Erpetoichthys; species Erpetoichthys calabaricus. The sequence goes on along the minus strand of NC_041411.2, from coordinate 76,370,245 downwards.
GCTGTATTGCTGGACTACATCTCCCAGCATTCCCTACTGGTTCCAAAATGGGCGTTGATACAGAGGGCTGCTGCCATCTCCTGTTTTGGGGAATAAAAAGTCCCCAGCAAAATCTTCCACTTCCAGTGGGCTGTCTGTACATCTCCTACGGCCATAACTTCCAGGTCTGGCTCCTTCCTTTCTCTTGGCTGGGATGCCCATCTTCCTGTTCAAAGCCTCCCATCCGGGTAAGGAACCATCCCCTTCTCTGGTCAGGATGCCTGTCCAACCCGTGTGGCATTCAGAAGAGCCAGCAGTCAGAAGGAGGCAAACCAGATTTTAATGTCAAGCAACCTTGAACCACAGATTTTATTATCGATGGGGCGTGTTTGGGTTGAAGCGCCATGCATATGGATGGGACACCAAGAGAAGTTCCTAGCAACTGCAATGCCTGGTAATCGAGTTCAAGTTCAAACATTCTGAAACCCACTTAAACGGTAATCCAATTTAGAAGTTCCAAAGGTCTGATTCAATCCCAGCAAGACAGGAACCAACCCCTCGATAGGCCATTAGTCAACGACAGGTCCTACTCACACTCACACTCACACACAGGGCCGGTTAACATTCATCAGTTGACCATTAAACTAATATGCATGTCTTGTGGATGAGCTCAAAGATAAACCCCTGAAGGCAGAGTGAGAATATGGAGCCTCCACTCAGACAGCAACTTCATCTCAGACTCGCTTAATTCCGAACCATCAGAATGAAATGACAACATCTACTAAATGAGGTGACGGCTCACCACAGATTGCACATGAACACCCAGCGTGATTTCTGGACAGCTTTTTTTTTTTTTTTGCTGGTATGTGGGAGGATGTTAAAGCCCCAGTAGGAAAGCCAAACGGACACAGAGGGGTCATGCCAACTTCTCCCAGAAGGCGGTTCAATCTGGCATCAAATTGGTGCCCATTCACTGTGAGGTGGCACTGCTACCTGCTGGGCTGCCCCACCATTCACATTCAGGCAGATGAAGCTGGCATCGGTGGTCTTATTCTTCTGAGTCTGACCCTTGGATGTCTGAGCTGCTCAGCCATCTTTTCGTATAGCGTAACGACGTCCGGTTAAATTACAAAAAAATCTCTTCTCAGTGACCATCTGGGGATCCTTTCCTTTCCTATGATCAGCAGTCTTCATTGTTCATTTCTTTTGTGGTAAAAATACTATGTATGTGATATGAAATCAGCCCATGGTGCTGCATTTTTAATGAACCCTTTCCATGACGTTACAGTGCAATTAGAAAATATTCAGACTTCTTCACTTTCTGCACACTTCATTGTTGGAGATTTCATATGAAATAAATAAATTGGCCATTTGCCTCCATCAGTCAATAATGACAATGACAAAGTGAACACACATTTTCAGGAAGGTTTGCAAAATTATTAAAAGTCAAAAACTGAAATGGCTCACTCCTATATATATTCTGACCCTTAATTTAGCATTTTGGAAGCAATTCCAGCTTTGGTTCTTCTTGGGAAGTCTCTATAAGCTCTGTACACCTGGATTTGGGCAGTTTGTCCCATTTTTCCTGGTAGAGCTTCTCAGGCTTCCTTAGAGTCGATGGGAACTGCCATCTTCAGATCTCTCCAAGTCTGGGCTTTGTGCTGGGCCACTCAAGGACTCTCAGAGACATGTCTTCATATGCCTGTGACTCAAGAGTGGCTTCCATCTGGCCATGCTACCATGAACAACTGATGGATGGAGAGCTGCTGATATGTTTGTCCTTCCCACAGGTTCTCCTATCTCAACAGAGGACTTTCTAATCTCTGTTAGAGAGACTATTGGGGTCTCGGTCAACTCCCCGACCAGGGCCCTTCTTGTCCAGTAATTCAGTTTGGCCACACATCTGGTCTCTAGGTGTCCTGGGGCATCATGTATAATGCTGTGCGTAGAATTCACACTAAAACATGGCATAAGGACAAAAGCAGAAATGTGCGTATGCACAAAAAAGATCCAGATGCATAAATCTGTGCGTTCGCCAACTTCCATGTTGTTCCGCTCCATAAATCCCAGTCAGCATGAAAAGTAACGCACATGCACGCGCCTGCTGCCACTTCCCAAACTCCTCCCAGAATTATGCCTCTTTGAATATGCAAATCAATATACAGTGCATCCAGAAAGTATTGACAGCGCATCACTTTTTCCACATTTTGTTATGTTACAGCCTTATTCTAAAATGAATGCATTTTTTCCTCAGAATTCTACACACAACACCCCATAATGACAATGTGAAAAAAGTTTACTTGAGATTTTTGCAAATTTATTAAAAATAAAAAAATTGAAGACCAGACCGGGGACCAGAACTTGTGTTGCAGGCTCTGGTCTGATCTCAGAGACAGCAGTAATGTGGTCAGAAAAAGGTAGTATAGAAATTGTAGTCATAAAATTGATAATCTCTATGTATTAGAAAAGTATTAGTATTATAAGCACATGAGAAAAGTCGACACTATATTTTAGTAAGCATTAGTAGGATTTAAAAGACTTATGCCTATATATTTTTTATTATTCTGTACGAGCTAGAAACCACCAATAGTTTATTAAGCCAAAGGTTAGACGTGCAGGAGAGCTGGAGAAAGACGGGCCACTCACTTAGAGAGAGAGAATTTGAACTCTTTGGCTGTAAATTGTAGTAGCAAACAAGACTAGTCCTTATCAAACAGATAAGATAGACAGAGCGGGGTCTGACACCCCCCTCAACTAAGAATTATTAGTGGAATCAATTAGAGGCAGGGCTAGAGCAATGGAATGCTAGGAATCAGATCTTCTTCTTCTTTCGGCTGCTCCCGTTAGGAGTTGCCACAGCAGATCATCTTCCATATCTTTCTGTCCTCGTCATCTTGCTCTGTCACACTCATCACCTGCATGTCCTCTCTCACCAGATCCATAAATCTTCTCCTAGGCCTTCCTCTTGTCCTCATACCTGGCAGCTCTATCCTTAGCACCCTTCTCTCATTATACCCAGCATCTCTCCTCTGCACATATCCAAACCAACGCAATGTCGCCTTTCTGACTTTGTCCCCCAACCGTCCAACCTGAGCTGACCCTCCTCTGATGTCCTCATTTCTAATCCTGTCAATCCTCATCACACCCAATACAAATCTTAGCATCTTTAACTCTGCCACCTCCAGCTCTGTCTCCTGCTTTCTGGTCAGTGCCACCATCTCCAGCCCATTTAACATAGCTGGTCTCACTACCATCCTGTAGACCTTCCCTTTCACTCTTGCTGATACCCGTCTGTCACAAATCACTCCTGACATTGTCTCGATGCATGCTCAATAATCCAGGTAAGGAAATTCTAGAAAGTTGATTCAGTTCATCTGGACATCATCTGGAGACTGAGGAAGTCACTTGGATGAGTGATGTAACATATCTCCCTGGGAAAGAACTATGTCCAGATGAACTGAATCAACTTTCTAGGACACTCCTGACACTCTTCTCCACCCACTCCACCCTGCCTGCACTCTCTTCTTCACCTCTCTTCCACAATCCCCATTACTCTGTACTGTTGATCCCAAGTATTTAAACTCATCCACCTTCACTAACTCTACTCCCTGCATCCTCACCATTCCACGGACCTCCCTCTCATTTACACACATGTACAGTATTCTGTTTTGATCTTACTGACCTTTATTCCTCTCCTCTCTAGAGCAGATCTCCACCTCTCCTCCTCAGGTCTCCTCAACCTGCTCCCTACTCTCGCTACAGATCACAATGTCATCAGCAAACATCACAGTCCATGGGGACTCCTGTCTAATCTCATCTGTCAACCTGTCCATCACCATTGGAGATAAGAAAGGGCTCAGAGCCGATCTCTGATGTAATCCCGTCTCCATCACTCCTACTGCAGACCTCACCACCGTCACACTTCCCTCGTACATATCCTGTACCACACTTACATACTTCTCTGCCACGCCCAGTCAGATGAGGATGAATAATGACTTATGTGATAAGAATTGTAATAAATGTAAGAGTTGCTTTTAGTTGTTGGCTCATTGTTCCACCTGAGATGAGTCGCTCCATACAATAAAGCTGAATTCTGCTGTCTGTTCTGAAGTCTCCCAGTGCCTTCTTTGGAGCTGAGGGCGCCCCTGCCATGTCAGCCTGTGTTAACAGTAGCTGCTCATCAATCACCACCCCAAGGTTGCCTACTGACTTGGCTGGCATTAGTGACAGCGAACCAAGCTGTACAGAGATGGGGAGATGAACGGACTGGCTGGCCGGGATCACGAGAAGCTCAGTTTCTGGCATGTTGAGCTGTAGACCCGGGTTGTGATATTGGTAAGGCATGCAGAGACCTTTGCTGATACCATATACCGCATAGCACTAGTAAGAGAAACTATCGGATTGGACGATGGATCCCAGGAAGTTGGTATACGGAGTGAAATGTAGAGGACCCAGCACCAATCCTTGGGGCACCCCTGTGCACGACTGGTGTGCCTTTGACAACTCCCCTCTCTGGGACACACTGTAGGATCTGGCCGAGATTTAGGACTCAAACCATCTTAGAGCAGCCCCTGTGATGCCAGGATCAGAGAGGGTGGCAAGAAGGATGTCGTCAATGTATACAAATTTAAAGAGTACCCGTTCAGGTTTAGAACTGTCGGGAGCTGGAGCCAATCTAAGCAGCTACAAGCGGAGGGCAGGAATTCACAGGAAAGGGTCACATCAGTTCATCTCCAGGAGGTCTCCCATTTTCTCCAAACTCAATATCGACTTCCCTACAGTGAAATAACATTCATGACCTAATAACCCTGCTGTCTGTTCAGAGCCGTTTTAAATGATTCGGTGGTAACAGAAAACAAAAGAAAGAGCCGTCAGCGTAAAAAGCGTCCAGCATTCAGCACTGCGCTTGGTCGAGAAATTGGAATGTAGATGAGGCTCGTGTGAACAACTTGTTTACAGATGAAGAATATTGGGCCTCATACCCACTGTGACAATGATGTTGTTATTTTTTATGTGAACGATGCCGAGAATTAAAGGTTTGCCCGCTCAAGTGTTTAGACCACAGGTGCTCTTACAAGAAAGCTAATAGAAAAGCCTCTGATTCATTTCTGAAATATGGCTGAACGAGGAGATGGATGTGGGCAGACCACAGCTGTTCCTTGCGAAACAAACTAATGGAAGACACTTTTTTCACCTGCGAAATGTTTGCGCTAAAATTGATCTTCCTGCCAGTCGCTGCTTCTTGGCTTTTGTCATGTCTCCCGCTTTGTTGTTTGCAAGCTTTGTGAAGTTTGTGTCACAATAAAAGTTAGCTCTGAATTTGACTGCATGTGGGCGCGTTCGGAAGTGATGAATTTGAGCCACACTGGACAGGCTGTCTGCTTGTCACCTCTACAGCGATAATCAAGAAAACTGATCCTAGACGGCCATAACGGGAATATTATAAGAGGAATAATGTGGGCCTCATGGACTTTGTAGTTTATATACACAGCCCTGCTGGAACTCGGGGCACCATCATGCTGTCCGGAGGGCTCCTCCTAGCTGCCTGGGGGTGGCGACCGGAGTCTGTAGCCGGTCGTCCATCACAATATATATATATTATAGTTAGTTCTCATGTGTTTACAGTGACAGTCATTGAGCGCCCTGGCAAGTCTGGAGCAGCCATTACTCCCAATTTAACTAACCCAGGTGTCGTTTTTTCCCCCCGTGTTTTTTTTTTTTTTTGTATTTTTTTTTACTCCGCTACCAAAACAAAGTCGCACCCCCCCCCCCCCCCCAGCCAGTTAAAAGCAGGGCGTCACTGATATAATGCTTTGGCTGTCATGTCAGGATGGAGAATTTTTTAAAAACGTCACGTTGTGTCATGGGAGTTCATTTTGTTTTGCTCGGTTTTCCTAATAATCTTTCTGTTTGATGGCTTCTGAGCACGACTTGAGATAGCAACATGAGATGAATTGATTATTCGGGATTTTTCAATGATGAGCAAACGTGTTCTGCTTTCCAAAGACTGCCAGAATTTGGAGGTGTCATTTATTTTTTTGTGCTTACAAGACCCGGTAGCGGAAAATGATGACTTGATTACAACACCCACCCACCCCACACCCCCGATAACGTCAACGTGCTCAAATATTTCTAATTCCCTGAAAATGATCTAACGCGCCAGTTTTTAAATGAGGTTAAATGGTTTCATAAAATCATTTCTTGTTGCCCTTTTACATTGAAGGAGTGAAAAATAAAAAAAAAGAAAATCAGCCGGGTTTCAGTGCTGCGACGGACCACCTGTTTCAACGCCTTTGGCTCCATCAATTTCAGGACACTTCCTACTGTTAATCCTAAAGAACAATTTCAAGGTGTGAAAGCACTCAGTGCTATAAAACACTTCATGTCCATTTGGCAAGCGGCTATTGCTGATTTGGCGGAGTGGAGGACAGGAAGCCTGTGTCTGATGAATCAGGGGCTCCACTGAGCTGTAGCGGTGTGGCTTCGCTTTATTGACAATTGAAAATATTCTGTACTCGACGCTCCCTTTGTCACGTTGTATGGAAAAATGCTGGAGGAGTTTGGTCTTCATCAAGATCCACTAAAGCTGGCGCCACATTACATGACTTCCAGTCAACAGGAGATCTCAAAAATGTTAGTTTATAGCGATTGTAACTGCTACGCTTCACTAAGTTTAGAGTGATAAATTCACAACGGATGGCACGTCAACCCCAAACTGTCTTCAGACCCCTTCCCACGGCGCCGAAAATTACATCCACTATCCATCCATCCATCCATTTTCCAACCCGCTATATCCTAACATAGGGTCACAGGGGTCTGCTGGAGCCAATCCCAGCCAACACAGGGCGCAAGGCAGGAACCAATCCTGGGCAGGGCGCCAACCCACCGCAGGACACAAACACGCACACACACACACCAACCACACACCAGGGACAATTTAGGATCGCCAGTCCACCTAACTTGCATGTCTTTGCACTGTGGGAGGAAACCCACGCAGACACAGGGAGAACATGCAAACTCCACGCAGGGAGGACCCGGGAAGCAAACCCAGGTCCCCTTACTGTGAGGCAGCAGCGCTATCACTGTGCCACCGTGCCACCCCCTACACTAATACACTAATAAAAGTATATTTTACAGAAATGACCCAGAGAAAAGGTGCAGAGAAAAAATGTAATTAATGACTTATATACAATTCCACAAACTCCCCGGACGTAAGCCGATTCCGAAAGCCCACCCCCTCTCCCAACATATACAGTAAACAAATACCATCAAATCACGTACCCAGAAATATCCCACGACGTTCACTTAATTTAGTCTCTTTATAAGATAATCGTATCTCCCGATATTTCAATTCTTCAGACGTGCCAATCCCAGAATGAAAGATTATTTATTGCTCACTCTGATCCCGATCCCATCCACTGTCTTGTCCACTTCCCTCAGCGTATCGAGGTGGCCTCCCCCAAACTGTATCGGACTTTTGGTGATAGGTCACATCTTTCCCCTCTGTCGTAAAGCTCGGGCTGTTTTTCCTTTCTCTTCCTGTCTTTCTGAGCTCATTTTCAATAATCGCAATGACAGCCTGTACCTCACCAAGATCCTTCCTATTTATCTAATCCAACCCGCCCATCTTATGTTATAGTTGCACTCAGACGGAGACAGGATTCACATAGAGAGACAAAAGACAAACCAGAACATAAATTTATGTGGCAGTGCTACAAATTACCTACCAAACTAGAGGTGGGTGCTGTCATCTAATGCCTTCTCTCTTCCTCCTTCTGCAGAACCGTAGACTGACAGCCACTTTACTGCTGACGGCACTTCCGTTGTCCACCCTCCTGGTTTCAAACCTTCCTGCCAAGTCACCGTACGATCCGGAACCTGCCATATTGTTTTTGAGCTGTTGCCTGAAAAGACGTTTCCACAACTTGTGTCTGGCATATTTTGTGATTTTCTTTTCTTGCAGTTATACAGGGTCTCCAAGGTGGGTACCCCAACTCTTTGACTTGCTGTGTCTCCTCTTTAAACTGCTTAACTAGTACATCCTGACATTTGTACCAGTAGAATTAAATTAGAAAATGAGATTACATATAACGTGTAACTTTATATTTCGTTCTCTGAGAACAGTTTACATTTAAGAAGTCTTATTTCTTTAAATCAGGCGTCACCCATGACTCTTATTTATTAAATATCTTGGGACTTTACATAATACTTACAAGGTGTGTTCAATAATTTATCTACCTGAGTATGAATGAAAGTAGCAAGCATGTTGAAACGAGTCTGGGGATGTTGTGAGAGGTCTCAAGGTTACTTATGCACAGTAGTGGCTCATTGCAAGTCTAACATTGCAAGAGACAGGAGATCAGGAGAGTCCTCATGGAAATCAAGTAAGCTTCTTCTTGACATTGTGCCGGTTGACTTGTCACATCAATCCCAAGCTGCCATCTGAGTAGGGGGCTTCCAGCAGTTGAACCATCCGCCCTACAGTCCTGACTTGCGCCCCTCAGATTATTATTTCCTGTTCCGAGATCTGAAGATATCTCTCGGTGGACGGCGCTTTTCAAGTGATGAAGACGTCAAGGCTGCTGTGGTGTTCTGGTTTGAAGGTCATTCAGAAGATTTTTTTTTTCAAAGGTGTTAAAGTCATGGCAGGAAAAGTGGATGAAGGGTATGGAGCTATCCGGGGGACTATATTGAAAAATAAAACAAAAATTTTTAAATGCCCCTCATAATAGCAGAGGTGTGTTTCCGGACCACACCATTTATCTGTATACTGACTGATGAAAATTACAATATATTCAAATGTGTTATGCAAATGTACCTAAAAGAAAAGTCAGTGTTCTGTTAGGTTTCTTCAGTCTGCCGTGCTGCATGAACAAGAGCATGTGGGACTCCACCTGTAGGTGTAACTAAAGGACGGCCATGTCTGAATTTCAGATATAATAACGGCTCAACACGCTTCATTATTTAGTAAGCATTTTCAACAACAGTAACCCAGCAGCATGATGTTATGACACAAAAGAGCCCAAACAGTTCCAGACAGTGCCCACTCTGGGGGGATTTGCAGTCGTAACCTAGGCTAGTTAAGAGGGAGAACACAGGATCTTTATGAAATAGGAAGCTGTCTTGTCTCGGTGGAGTTCTCGATGACTCTCCTTTCCCCTTTTGTATTATTAATGTGTAGCTTTTGTCAAACCCCACAGACTTACCACTGTTTATAAGGGGCCTGCTGCCATCCTCCTGCCTGGCTGTCAAGTTCTGGTATGTCAGTAGCGTTCAAATGTTAATAAAGCTCCAACTTGTAAACTTTATTTAGCTCCTGCAGGTCAGACCTGTCCGTAGAGGAAGTGACGCATCAGGTGTTACATATTAGATGGTCGTGGGGTAATACGGTACCCTTCTGTAATGAACGTTCTTCAATAGACTTCAGATGCAGACCTCCAGAGCTCCACTCCATCGAGCAGGTTATGGCTTTCTATTATATGTACGTCAGTGATGACGCCTGGTGAAGATTACGGTTGTCCGGGGGTATCTGACTCAAGTCAAGTAAACCAGGTGACAAAAACCTGAGTCCCATTAGCTGGATGACGGAGTTCTGCAGGCTGGACCCGTCTCACAGTCCCCGGTGGCACTTCAACTGGTGTGGGGTGGTGACGTGACGTACGCAAGATCAAACCATAGGCTGGTGGTCAGCTTGTGATTCTATTTAGTGCCCGCCTGCCTTGTCTCGGTGGAGTTCTCGATGACTCTCCTTACCCCTTTTGTATTAATGTGTAGCCTTTGTCAAATCCATTAGATGTACCCCTGTTTGTAAGGTATTGTACTTTATAACTTCTCCCCACCTTCCCTTCTACATCTGTAACCTCATAGAGTAAAAGACAAGCAGAAGTAAAGTTACAACATTAAATAATGTATTATTGATAACATTCATAAAATAATAACAGTAAGCAAATTACAAGTAAATATTGGCAACCATACAACCTGATAAATGCTGATGTGGAGTTTCAGGCGGCAGTCTCAGGGTCCCGTATGAGATCTTTGATTTCCCCCCTTTTCGTATTGATCGACACCTCCATGCTACGGAGGGGAGATCGTTTGGAGAGCGGCAGCAGAAAGACCACGTCTCGGTGACATTTACTCTGCTGAAATTGGCTGCCTTAAGGTTGCGCTGGGGTGCAGATGCATACCTCAGATCATCAATAATAATGGTCTGCAGTGAAACCAATCAATGTCCTTAGTTATTTTTTTTTTCCCAAAGCAAAAAAAAACGAAGGAAAAAAAAAAGAAAAAACAACTTGAGTTTGTCAGCAGCCATCACGCGACCCAGCCAGCATTTGTTCTAGTATGACCTCGGTAGTGTGCACTCGGAAAGAAAAACTTTTATTGAAGGAATTCAAAGAGGTTCAAGTTTATAGAGTGTATACGCCTAAAAGTCAGGGGCCCACTAAGTTCTTTTCCAAGAGGCTGCGTGCTAAAAAAGAGATGAGACCACAACTCAAAGCCAAAAGACCACCTGAGCAGAAAGAGTTTTACACCCAACAAGGGAGGCCCACTCTTCCAGTGTCATGGGAGATTCGTGATGGCATTGTGTATCGCTTCAGATTCCTGCTGTACTTCAGGTTGCCCCACATGGGCAAGTGACAGTGTGACGATGATCCTCATCTGAACTGTTAAAAATCGCGAAAAAGATGACAGGAGTCCACAGATAACAGTCGGGGTGCCAACCGGGCAACCCTGTTTAATAGAAGTAAGCAACAATAAGGGCACAACAGGCAATCGGCCAGTTCAACCAGCAATATGATGCAACAGGGATTGGTCACGCAGGAGGTCCGTCCTTTACCAGGCTTACCTCTGAAATGAGACGTCTCTTTCCAGATACGACCCGACTGGAAGGGGCGTGGCCTTCTCTGAGCACCGTGGGCAGGGTTACATGACCTTGCTGGGTGTCTCCCCAGAGCTGCATGTAGAAAAGATAGGACAGTTAGTGACAGCACCTCCTCTTGGCTCAGGGTGGCATTGCTTACCTCTATCGAGCCCTGAAGGTGATCCAGAGACAACTCAAATAGTAATTTTAAAGGACAATTACAGGATTGAGAATGCCAAGCTTCCAGCTTGTTCTTGACTTAAGAGTGTTGGTTCTGCCAATTTATGAATATTTGGCTGATTGTTTAACATCACAGATATGGCAAAAATGGATGTGAGGCCTGCAATAAAATCCCATAAAGAAAGCCAAGACTATCACAAACCTCCCCAGATAAGACTTCATCCCAGTAGCCAGCCACAAGTGCCGTCAGCAGGTGTTTGGCCTTAGCAGGTCCAGACATGGAAATAGATATAAAAGTTTGAAACACTTCAGTCAGGTCCATACATTTATGAAATGGCTTTCAAGGGAGAGGATTACTGTCAACCACTGGCCTGAATATTGGTTCTGCCAGTTTATGAACATTCACCTGACTGTTCAATTTTTGCCTGTTTAACATCACGGAATAACTGGTGTGCAGTTGTTGTGAGGTAGAGTCTCAAACATGGTTATTAGGGGTGTGAGGCCTACAACAAGTCCCACAAAGCAAGACAGAACCTTACCTGACCTGCCCAGATAAGGCTTCACCCCTAGGCAATCAGCCCCAGCTACCAGCAGCAAGTGTTTCGCCTAGTAGGCCCAGAAATGGAAAGATTGCTATAAAAGATCAAAACACTTCAATCATTCCATACATTTATGAAATTACCTTAATGGGAGAGGACTACCGTCAACCACTGGCCTGAGTGTTGGTTCTGGCCAGTTTATGAACATTCACCTGATTGTTTGATTACTGCCTGTTTAACATCATAGACGTGGCAAAAAGGGGTGTGAGGCCAGCAAAAAAAAAGTCCTATAAAGAAAGCCAAGACTGTAAAGGACCTCCCCAGATAAGACTTCATTCCAGCAGCCAGCCACAAGTACAGCCAGCAGGTGTTTGGCCTAGCAAGCCCAGACATGGAAAGATAGCTATAAAAGTTCAAAACACTTGAGTCAGGTCCATCAGTTTATGAAATTACCTTGAAGAGAGAGGATTACTGTCAACCACTGGCCTGAATGTTGGTTCTGCCACTTTATGAACATTCACCTGATTGTTTGATTCCTGCCTGTTCAACATCATGGAATACTTGGTTTGTAGTTGTTGTGAGGTGGAGTTTCAAACTTGATGATTAGGGGTGTGAGGCCTACAAAAAGTCCCACAAAGCAAGCCAGAACCTTAACTGACCTGCCCAGATAAGGTTTCACCCTTAGGCACCCCAACCAGCAGCAAGTGTTTGGCCTAGCAGGCCCAGAAATGGAACGATTGCTATAAAAGATCAAAACACTTCAATCAGTCCATACATTTATGTAATGACCGTGAAGGGAGAGGATTACCGTCAACCACATTTACATTTACATTTACATCATTTAGCAGACGCTCTTATCCAGAGCGACTTACAACAGTGCTTAGTAGTCTACGACTGTTCTTCAGTCTTTAAGGCTAGGATTAAATCTACTGTCATTAAACAAGTAACCGCTGACCAAGTTGTACACAAAACCATGCTAGAAGAAAATAATAGTAAGTTGTTAGTACTAGTTTTTTTACTATTATATATGTAGTGTTTTTACTTTGCGGGTTTGGTGGAGGGATATATATATATATATATATATATATATATATATATATATATATATATATATAGTGACAAAAAGAGACCTGAGACATTGTAAAGGTTTGGGGCAGCCACCCGTATAATGTGTTCCAGGCTGCAAAAAGTAAAAAGGTTGGTAGCAAGTAAAGTTCACAAGACAGAGTCCAAAACAGAACTGAATTCCAGAGGAAGGGAGTGAGGCTTTATAGGAAGTCTGGGGGAAGTGATGTCATCCTCTGGGCCAGGACCAGAAGTGGTGTCATCCTCGGGGCCGGAAGTGATGTCGTCCTTGGTGCCAGGACTGGAAGTGATGTCACCCTCGGTGCCAGGACCAGAAGTGATGTTGTCCACGGGGCCAGAAGTGATGTCGTCCTCGGGGAACTTAGAAAGAGCGTCAGTGCACCCTACCACCCCCTGGGCAGATGTGTTACCATTATTCTCCAAGCCCTTCAGCTGCCTCCTATTCACACGTGTGTGACAATATATATATATATATATTCACGGCATTCGTAGTCTGTGTCACAATCTGACAGTAAACTATTTCAACCATTCTATGATCTGCTCCTCACAAACTGAGGGCACCGTGGTGGATGTTAGCAGATTGCTGGCCAACCACAAGCGTTACCTGGTAGGTAACCACCCATACAATCAGATTGTGACACAGACTACAAATGGCGTGAATGTAATTACCCCGATCTACATGTTGTCAAATAAACGAACCACACGCCGTGGCACAACGTTAGGGGCATCGCCTCTGGCGCTGATGTCCGAGGTTCGATTCCCGAGAGGAGTGTGTACGCCTGATGAGCCCAGAATGAGGGCGAAACACGTGTCGCGTACTCTTTGCATTTATTTGACAGTAAACTATTTCAACCATATATATATATATATATAGGTATATATATAGGTATACTTTACATCAGGCATTTGTATTATTGCGTTTGTCGATGTGCTTCATTTAATATATTTCTACACTTTTTTACATATCTGCCTTTGTTTACTAGTCTTTAAACCGTCGATTGGGGAAGAAGGAAAGTATTAATTGTCAGAGGTACGGCTTGGTATAGGTAAGTTTCTCAGCAATTCATCCAGGCCACAGGTCCTGGTAGTGTGGCTGCCGGCTGGGTAAGGAGTCGGCCGTTACAGTATTACCAGCAGGCCTTCGGCCTAGCAGGCCCCACTTTGATAGTTCCAAAAATATATGAAATGCCCTTCAGAATTTTGCTTTTACTTGAACTTTTTGCAGCACAGATCAAGGGGTCACCCAGCCCAAATATTGAAAGTCACAAGTCAGTGGTGAAGCTCACCCAGGGTCAGATAGCAGCTAATAATTTTTGAGCCACCACCATGAAGTACAAAATGCAAGAGCCAACCTTCTAAACTACTGTAAAGAATCATCTCATGCTGCCAACGCACAGGCAGGCAGAGGCCATCAGGATGCCACCTAGTGGTAGTGCAGTAATAAGCCGGCGAGAGGGACTGCAGTTATTCCTAACGCTTGCACTTTGGAGCAACTTTCTTAAGAACCTGACACAACATGTAACTTAATGACAGAAGCAATTTATCTTGCTGGACACTTCACCTTAGCGCACATAAATCACGCGTAAATATACAAAGCCATCCAAATAATGTCAAATCTTTTTATTGAAAATATGACATCTGGTGACACTGACTGTTAATCTCTGCGTCGTTCTGAAACACGTACATCAGGGGGAAAAAAAATGTGCAGGCATCGCCGTGCCGCTTTTATGTACAAGGATTTGTATTTGCATTTCATTTTGCCAAGCAGTTTCTCATTTTTTAAATGTGCTTCTATTAAAAAGGGGGCAACAGATCATTTCTCCTGAACACCGCATGGTTACCAGAAGCTTGAAATCCACCCGAAGGAGGAGACGGAAAATGCAACATTTGCGTAGGAGCACAACAGAGGAAGAAGCTGCCCCTCGTCATCCCTGCCCTCGTCTTTAGCGCCACCCCGTCCGCCATGAAGAATAAAAACACGCTTGATGGGTGGTCTCGTGGCCTCGGAACCCCTGCAGATTTTTTTTTTTTTAATCTCCAGCCGTCTGGAGTTTTTTATTTTCTTTTTTCTGTCCTCCCTGGCCAACGGACCTCACTTTATTCTTTGTTACTTAGTAATTTATATTTTTATTTTTTCTTTCTTCATCTTGTAAAGCACTGTGAGCTCCATTTTTTGTATGAAAACGTGCGATAGAAATAAATAAACGTCGTTGTGGTTGTTGTTTTGAAGGCACTTAGCAGTGTGGGAATGTTATCGGGATTTTTCGGCGCCTTGTGCTTTTTGTGATCTTCTGAATTTTTTGACCTTTTGCTCCGTTATTTTGACTATTTATGGTGGGACTCATTGGCTTGAATTTCTTTGTGCTTCAGGCAGCTCCTTTGTGTCTTTTGTGCTCTATGGAGCACCGCTGTATGGCAGAACATTTAGGGGAAAAATACACCTTTTTATTTTCATAAAGATTTTCTGTTTGCCCTTTCATTTAGCTGGGGTTTGGCAGTAAGTCCCCCCTCTAGTGGGCATTTCTGGAAGTGCTTTTTGAGACTTCATAACAGTTACTAAGTGCACTAGAGCACGAGTGTCGAACTCCAGGCCTGGAGGGCCGCAGTGGCAGCAGGTTTTCATTCTCACCCTTTTCCTAATCAGTGACCAGTTTTCACTGCTAATTATCTCCTTTTCCCTTCATTTTAATAGCCCTGGTTTTAAGAATTCAGCCCTCTGAATTTGAGTCTTTTCTTCATTAAATGGCAGCTAAACAGTAATGAGATGTGGAGATAAAGAGAAACCAGTTAAACAAATGAGACAAAAATATTATACTTGGTCATTTATTTATTAAGGAAAATGATTGAATATGACATATTTGTGACTGGAAAAAGTATGTGAACCTTTGCTCTCAGTATCTGGTGTGACCCCCCTTTGCAGCAATAACTACAACTAAACGTTTCCAGTAACTGTTGATCAGTCCTGCACACCGGCTTGGAGGAGTTTGAGCCCATTCCTCCGTACAGAACAGCTTCAACTCTGGGATGTTGGTGGGTTTCCTCACATTAACTGCTCACTTCAGGTCTTTCCACAACATTTCGATTGGATTAAGGTCAGGACTTTGACTTGGCCATTCCAAAACATTAACTTGATTCTTCTTTAACCATTCTTTGGTAGAACGACTTGTGTGCTTAGGGTCGTTGTCTTACTGTATGACCCACCTTCTCTTGAGATTTAGTTCATGGACAGATGTCCTGACATTTTCCTTTAGAATTCTCTGATATAATTCAGAATTCATTGTTCCATCAATGAAGGCAAGCCGTCCTGGCCCAGATGCAGCAAAACAGGCCCAAACCATCATACTACCACCACCACGTTTCACAGATGGGATAAGGTTCTTATGCTGGAATGCAGTGTTTTAATTTCTCCAAACATAACTCTTTCATTTAAACCTAAAGGTTCTATTTTGGTCTCATTTGTCCACAAAACATTCTTCCAATACCCTTCTGGTTTGTCCACGTGATCTTTAGCAAACTGCAGATGAGCAGCAATGTTTTTTTTTTTGGAGAGCAGTGGCTTTCTCCTTGCAACCCTGCCATGCACACCATTGTTGTTCAGTGTTCTCCTGATGGTGGACTCATGAACATTAGCCAATGTGAGAGAGGCCTTCAGTTGCTTAGAAGTTACCCTGGGGTCCTTTGTGACCTCGCCGACTATTACACGCCTTGCTCTTGGAGTGATCTTTGTTGGTCGGCCAGTCCTGGGGAGGGTAACAATGGTCTTGAATTTCCTCCATTTGTACACAATCTGTCTGACTGTGGATTGGTGGAGTCCAAACTCTTTAGAGATGGTTTTGTAACCTTTTCCAGCCTGATGAGCATCAACAACTGTTTTGTTGAGGTCCTCAGAAATCTCCTTTGTTCGTGCCATGATACACTTCCACAAACATGTGTTGTGAAGAGCAGACTTTGATAGATCCCTGTTCTTTAAATAACACAGGGTGCCCACTCACACCTGATTGTCATCCCATTGATTGAAAACACCGGACTCGAATTTCACTTTCAAACTAACTGCTAATCCTAGAGGTTCTCATACTTTTGCCACTCACAAATATATAATATTCGATCATTTTGCTCAATAAATAAATGACCAAGTAGAATATTTTTGTCTCATTTGTTTAACTGGTTTCTCTTTATCTACTTTTAGGACTTGAGTGAAAATATGATGATGTTTTAGGTCATATTTATGCAGAAATATAGAAAATTCTAAAGGGTTCACAAACTTTCAAGCACAACTGTAGCTGAGTTTGCTTAAGGTATCCAGTATTACTGTGCGAGCACATAGTCGCGCCCACAATGTCCGGTTTGTTTATGAATGTGCTACAATATGAGAGAAGCAACATGCTTGTGAAGAATTGCAGGATGTTTGGCTTCTTCTGGCATTTCAGCTTGGCAGAGTCTTCCTCCAATTCTCAATAGTCCATCTTGTATAATTGGGTCAAGTTTATAGATTTGACTGTTCTTTTCTACACAAGCCTTTTTCTTTAAAGCCTTTAATTCTTCTGGAAATTCTCGCTATTGACCGAGGCAGATAAGCTCTGTTTCGGCTTTAGCTAAGTCTTCTAGAGAATTTGGACTTTGTTTTTTAGCACCATCTGTATTCAGAATGTGGTAGAAAGAGAAAGACTGAGAACAGCGTTAGTGACTTTTAGTGCTTCTTGCTGGCAGACATTTATTCAAGTCCATTTTAAGAAGAAGCACTTAGAATTTGTGGCTTCAATATTTCTATATTGTCGTGATTTGTAGCAATTTCAAATCGACGTTAGATGAATGAACTTCAAATCATCTAATAACGTTATTGAGTGTCGCCACTGGGGCTGTCTCCTGTAATAACAACGGAGACCAGCAGTGATCGCTGTGTACCCCAATACTCCTCCATAAATGCTCCCCACTGCCCACAGATTTAATTATTCAACAAGTCATACAGTTTATTAATGTGGGATTTAAAAATCATTTTGTGCAGCCACACTAAGAAATCAGAGAAGCAGTGTTCATGGTGCCGACCCAGCAAAGGACTTACAGCGATTATGGAGTCCAGTCAACCACAGCATGAACAAATTCTCGACTCATGAGGGCAGAGACATTGATAGAGGGGTAGTGTAGATGATGGGTGGGACAGCCAGCAACGGAAAAATGGTCAACGTTTAAAAAATGGGGAGTGGTCTCACCTATGGGGTTATGGGGATGGATATTTGAGGAGTAAACCGCAAGGCAATGATTATATTTTTATACTGTGTACATTGAAGAACCATCAACAACAATTCAAATCAAATTAATAATATATTGAACAACTCTTATAAAAGAAAAGTTGAATAAATCGGACTCTTGCAGCTGTATTAATAAAAAAGTACCACTTTTGATATAAATTTGATATAAATCTATGTTTTGTACCTAAAACATGTATGCAAAATTTGGTTGACCTGAGTGAACGTGTACTCAGCTTTTTGTTCTTTATTTCACCCTATACAATTTCTTGTATTAGGAATTTGTTAGTTTTCGCATACCCCTTGGAGTCAGAGCGCAGGGTCAGCCATTGTACAGCGCCCCTGAACCGATTACAGGTTAAGGGTCTTGCTCAAGGGCCCAGCAGAGTAAGATCTCTTTTGGTGGTGACGGGGATTCAAACCGGCAACCTTTGGGATACCAGCACAGATCCTTAGCCTCAGAGCCACACACACACATAGACAGACACACAGACATAATTCCAAAAATGGTATTTGTGGGATGTCTGAAATGTCAAGATTCATCAGAATCCTGAAATCGAATTATTGGAGGAGTCCAATACTTTCCCTTAACTTCGTATACGAGAAAGTTAGGGAAGTCTAAAAGGTCGACATTCATCAACATATCGAAATCAAATTTTTGAAGGATTCCAATACCTTCCCTATACTTTGTATACAAGAAAGTCAGGGAAGTCTAAAACATCGAGATTCATCAAAATCTCGACATCGAATCTTTAGACGATTCCAATACTTACCCTATTTTATTGTACAGGGAAAAGTGTTTCTATACTGTGCGCATGACCATAAACTTTGAACTTGAACTTGAAAAGGCTCGACTTTAGCCATAGGTTGGGGATCTGTTTGCTCGGGAGCTCTGTCTGGTGGGTCGCTACTTACTTTCTGAGCAGTTGGGAGTTCTTCTGGTGGGGGAACTGAAAGGGGCAGGGCTAAGTGCCCTCACCAATCGGTTTCCCAAGAGCTTTGGGGAGAGAAGGAGGAGACTAAGTGACAGTGCACCCCCCTCCCCCCCCAACCACCCATCATGGCCGCCCCTGTCATGGTTAGTTATTACATACCTCATTTGGCGTGTAAGGTGTGGCGATCTGTAGGTTGGTTCTGACTGGCATCACAGGTCTTTGGGTAAAGGGGGGGGGCTACAGCGAGTCTGTCTCAGCAGTTGGATAAATAAGAAGAGAAATGTGTCGTTTGTTTACCCAGGGTGCCCTTTATCAAATAGAAGATTTTCACCTGGAGACCTGAAAATAGTAGGTGCTGAAAAATAAATTGAAATCTGCAAGGGCACACATCCTTTTTCGTGATGCTGTACATGGTACAGGGGCTGCACCAGAGGAACGCCAATTCCATGCCAACCTTATTGACACCCTGCCTGTATGTTACTGCTCGCCTGATTCTTATTTATTTATTTATTTGAGGAACACCGCCGTGCATTTTTGTGTTTTGTGGGTACAAAAGTAAAGACGAATCTCAGCAGAGCTCTCTGAAGTCAGCTGGCAGTAGTCAAAGCCGAGAAGTCGAGGAAATTAACATTCACCGCACTATGAAAGCTGCTCTTAATCACCGGCGATGAAAGAAAATAAAATAAAAGGAATAAAAAAAAAAACAATTACTTGTCAGTCAAAAAGATTTTTTTATTTATTTATTTTTTTTACATTTTTTACCCTTGACGTGTCCTTTGTCTCTTCCAAGGGTTGTTCTTTTCACACTGATGAAGCATAATTTTCACCCTGTGTGTTGCAGTAGTATTAAGATTTCATGCTTATAATTGAAGAAAAAAAAACAAAAAGGAAAAAAGAAAGAAAGGAAAATAAATTTGCATTACAAATTTTTAAAATAAGCCATTCCGCCTTTCAAAAAGTCACCCCTCTTTTGATTTCTAGTCAACATTTCATCAAGGTTAATAATCAAGTCTAAAAATTGCTGTTTGGGATGTCAGACGTGACTTCAAAGCTCTGCCGCTGATGAAAGTGCGAAGGAGAACCGCCGAGTGCCGATGAGAGCGGATGTGTGTGGCTGTCCGTAACATTTTTGAAAAATGCCCGTGGTGGGCGCTAGTGGACCTCTGATCCTCCTTTTCCACATCTCCGTTCTCATTGGGCGTCCACTTCAAGGTGCCTGGTGCTCACCCCGGAAGTTGTAACCTCTGTGTAAGACCTCCTGGGATTAGAGTGGGCCTCACTGGTAACCGTAGTAACTGCTGGGACACTATGGGGTGCCAGAGAAGATGACAAACATCATCCGGAACTTCTGCAAGATGGTCCATGGTGGTCATCTCAGACTGGAGTGAAACAGGGTGGTCTTTTTATGTATGTATATATATATTGTGAAGGATGCCACCCAGGAACCATACCCAACCGGGACTCCCACAGTGATCACAGGGCTATGTCTCCCCCAAAGTCTTAGTTACTGTAGATTGAAGATCCCCTGGGTTGCGGCAGTGCCACAGATTCCCACAGGAATTGGAGTTGGTCAGCTCAACACTGTTGAGTTCCATGGGTGACACCAGGGGGTGCTGGGTGGACTGGTGAGACCTACTTTAACGGGCTCCAACCTTACCCGGAAGTGTCTTCTGAGGTACAACTTCGGGACACCAGAAGTACGTCCGGAGATTACATAAAAGCAGCTGGGAGTCAGGAGGAAAGAGACAAAGCTTGCTGGAGGAGTGGAGGAGGCAGTGACATAAACAGGGAGACGAAGAAAAGCAAAGGCAAAGGAAAGAGTTGTGTGCATGTGCTTTGTACTTGTGTTGGTGGTGGGAAACGCTTATTGGAGGAGTATCCCACAATAAAATGCATTTGCTTGCTTGCAACACGTGTCCAGAGCCTGTCTGTGTCAGGTGTTTGGGGAACTGGAGTGTCCCCTGGTGGCCAATATATATATATATATATTGTGGAAAGCATACCCCGGACACAGACAGACAGACACCAGAATATCCAAAACACTTCTTTATTTCTCCTTTGTGCACCACAATGCCTTCCTCCAACACTCTTTCTTCTTTCTTCTTTCTCTTTCTCTTCTTCTTTCTCTTTCCGACCTCCTCTCCCCTCCTCACAAGCTTCATCTCCTTCCTCCCAACTCTGGCTCAGCTTCTGGAGGGAGGCGGTCCCTTTTGTACTGACCCAGATGAGCTCCAGGTGCTCACCCTGATGACACTTCCTGGTGTGGCGAAAGTGTCAAGAGAGCCCCCGGAAGCACTCCAGGTGCCCCTGGGAATTCTTCCGGCAGCACTTCCTGGTGTGGCGGAAGTGCTGCCATCCAGGACTTCACAACTGTCTGAGCGCCCCCTGGCGGTGGGCACATCCACCGGTAGGGATGAGTGTCCCAGCTCCGGTCCAGTGGCCCATAAGCAGACCTGGGTGGCTGCCCCCTCATGATCCAAGGGAGGTATTGTCCATCACGGGGACCATCCAGGCGTCCCGGCTGGGTAGGGTCCCCATCCATCTGGAGCAATATATATATATATATATATATATATATATATATATATATATATATACATACAAGTTGTGTTTGGTCTTTGGGACAAAAAACAACCTGAAGACTCCCTAGCAGTTTTGCTATATTCGTGAACTTGGAGATGTGTTAGCTAAATCTTAAGAATGACCCAGTGCAGAGCACATGGACCCACCTCTGCCTGCAGCCCCACTGGCTTTTGTAAGAAGACCCTAGCAATGCTATATCTTACCCGTGTCGCTGGCATAAGGGTCCTAATAATTTTTGTCTGGAGAAAATACCTCCAGATAGCCAACGTCTTTAGTGAAAACTTCAAGCTTTGCCCTCTGTGGCTGAGGCGTTTCACTTGCACATTTCTGAGCCGCAGCGTTTGCTTTGTTTCGATGTTGTGTCTCTTCATCTGTGTTATTAACACGACGTTCTTGTTTTGATGCCGCGTTTTTTATATAAACGTCTTTCATAATAAGAGGTGAGGCGCAGGCATGCGCCATCTAGTGGCTGTGGCTGTGCGTGAGCAGAGTGGACTGCTCCATACACACACACCGGGGTCTTTCGTTTATATCTGTTTAATATATATAATATATCTCTCTCTATATAAAATCCAATGTCTGTCTGTCTGTCTGTCTGTCCGCTTTTCACGAGATAACTACTTAATGGATTTAGATCAGGGTTTTGTTGTCCTGTTTCACTACTACATGGGCGGAGCCGCAGAAGATGGCTAGTATATAATATACATAGGTAAGTGTGATTTACCGCCGAGACACAAGGGGGCTCTGTCTAATAACGCTCTGTCTTCTCTGCAGAAAGGAAGATTGACACCTCTCCCACTCTGATGTCACTTCCAGGGTCAGACCACCTGGATCCAACTCTTCCTTCCAGAATTCCTCAAAAAGGGAAACAATGTCATCTTATGATAGATTGACCTGAGAATTGATGACATCTCAACTTTACGTAGTACTGATGCGTTTCCTTTTATGCCTTTTGCATTCCTCAATATGTGGGGTTTGCTGTCCGGTGCAAATATATATATAAAATCCTAAGGCTAAAAATGCAACGATTTTATGTGACGTTTTTATGTCACTTTTTTGTTACGCTTTAAATCTGGCTTATTTTAAAACCTACATATATATGCTTGGTATTCTTCTTTTCAGAATTTATCGAACTTTAATGTGATGTTATTAGATTTTCAGATTCTTATTCTGTTTTAAAATTATAAACTAAAAAATATCAAGAGCTCACGTCCTGTGGGACAAGACTTTGTGCCAAGAGATTTAACCAGGCCCGGGGCTGGAAATAAAAGACAAAGAGTAGGACAGCTGCTGTACAGGCTTGTAAAAGTTCAAGGCGCCGTGCGAGATGGAGATCACACGGTACGGCAGCAGCAGCAGCTGATCGAGCAAAGAGGAGGTAAGAAAAAACATATGGATTTGCCATTGTATCACCGTTTAAGAGGATGCGTTCAGTCCCCCTCTTCAAAACGCGAGTGGCAGACACACAAAGTGGCTGGCGCATAACAAAGGCTGGGGGCAACCCCCCTAGTATATATATAATAAAATAAATAAAAAATGTAAACCTCCTATAAAACTGGAATCTGCATGGCCAAAGATCTCATAATCACGACATCTTGCTGGGAAACCCGTCGACAGAAGGCTCAGGGGTGTCCCCTGTAACACAAGCTGGGCCAGCAGATTGTCTTCTCTTAGTTAGATAGTCCATAATTCAGAACACTGTGGGGGTCTCCACCTGCATCACCCTGAGCATATTCCTCAGTTGGAGAAGATGGGTGGTCTTAAAAGCATGTGATTCTAATGCCATGTAAATTTTGCCATTAAAAGTAAGTCATCTGGTTGCAGATAGAAAAAAGAAGCTTCACAGTAATTATATCTTATGGTTGACATTGTCCATCCACCCATTTTTCTATTTTAAAAACCATCTTAATTTATTTGGGGGTCAGGATCAGGATGAGAAACCAGTGAAAATGAGGACACCCAGACATATGGAGCATAACCTACATAGACATGGGCAAACCGTCTCATCTCCACACCAGTATGGTCCTCATTTTTGGGGATGTGGGATCGAATCCCAAACACAGTGTGGACCCTAGAGAAACATGCGGCCCCCCACACAGGGCTGCACACCCAGGCCTAGCAGTGCTAACTCTGGCGCCACCACGTTGGGCACTGCGTGAGCTCCGGCAGCTTCACCAGCTTGATTTATTCACGGCCCCGTCCATAGCATGCAGTATTTACTTGTAATTTGCCGCATTTTATTTCTCGCCCTTACGCTGTCTCTGCGCTCTTCGGTCTTGACACTGATGCGCCGTTGATGAGCTCCTGCTCATTAATTCACAGCCCGTTACAGCATCTCCTTTTGTCTTCTTCTTCTTCTTCTTCTCATGCTCTTCACTTTCCTCATTTTAGTTTTATTTTTTTTTCTTCACACGGATTTAAAAATAGCTCTTTAATCAAAGCTGTCTTAAAAGCATATACTTAAACAGACACCTAATTACATAAGAGGCCAAAGACGGGAAGATTCTGTGCGAGGGATGCGGTCGTTAGTCAGTGTGCAGATGAGGTGGCCGGAGTCGAAATCTCTCCGAAATCTCCTCACATCCCTCTCATCCTCTGCATATCTCGCGTATGATTATTTATTCTATCTGTATTTTTTGTCCATCTGGGGAGATCAGTGTTTCTTTTTTGAATTCTTTCATGTGGAAAAATGTCTTAGCTATTACCATATTTTTGCTTAGTGCAAATCCTAAAGCTCTTATTCCGCATCTATTACTTTCCCCGGGCCCACTCGCATTATCAGTTGCTCATCTAAACTCCATTGTGGTCCACCCTGTGGTAGAGCAGTAAAACTGCACTGTCTTTGAGACGGGTGGCATGGTGCTTGGTGCTGCTCACTGGTCCAGGGTTCAAATGTCAAACCCGGTCACCGTCTGTGTGCATTTCACATTTTCTCCCATTTCTGGCATGAAAATTCCGGCAGGGCCATATCAGAATTTGTCTTTAGGTGTTGTCGTAGTATAACTGGGTGTATTATGGAACACCACGATGCTGAACATGGAGGTTAAGTGTTTCCTACTTAGCGTGGATGTCCACACCTTCCAGTGGACAATACAGGTCATGTGCTTCCTATCTACTGTGGAGCTCCGCACCTTCCAATGGAGGTCACGTATTTTCTATCTAGCATGGATCTCCATACCTTCTAGTGGTGGACACATGTTTCCTGTCTAGTTTGGGGACCCACACATTTCAATGGACAACACAGGTCACATATTTCCTATTTAGTGTGGATCTCCACACCTTCCAGTGGAGGTCAAGTGCTTCCTATCTATTATGGAGCTCCACACTTTCCATTTGGGGGTCGCATGTTTCCTGTCTAGCATGGAGCTCCACACCTTCCAGTGGACAATAAAGGTCACATGCTTCCTATTTAGCATGGATTTCCACACCTTCTACTGGAGATCAAATATATGTGGTCTAGCATGGAGCTCCTTCCAATGGAAGTCATGTATTTTCTATCTAGCATGGATCTCCATACCTTCAAGTGGAGGACATGTGTTTCCTGTCTAGTTTGGGGACCCACACATTTCAGTGGACAGTACAGGTCACATATTTCCTACTTAGCGTAGATCTACACACCTTCCAGTGGAGGTCAAGTGCTTCCTATCTATTATGGAGCTCCACACTTTCCATTTGGGGGTCGCATGTTTCCTGTCTAGCATGGAGCTCCACACCTTCCAGTGGACAATAAAGGTCACATGCTTCCTATTTAGCATGGATTTCCACACCTTTTAGTGGAGATCACATATATGTGGTCTAGCGTGGAGCTCCACACCTTCCAATGGAGGTCACTTATTTTCTATCTAGCATGGATCTCCATACCTTCAAGTGGAGGGCACATGTTTCCTGTCTAGTTTGGGGACCCACACATTGCAGTGGACAACACAGGTCACATATTTCCTATTTAGTGTGGATCTCCACACCTTCCAGTGGAGGTCAAGTGCTTCCTATCTATTATGGAGTTCCACACTTTCCATTTGGGGGGTCGCATGTTTCCTGTCTAGCATGGAGCTCCACACCTTCCAGTGGACAATAAAGGTCACATGCTTCCTATTTAGCATGGATTTCCACACCTTTTAGTGGAGATCACATATATGTGGTCTAGCGTGGAGCTCCACACCTTCCAATGGAGGTCACTTATTTTCTATCTAGCATGGATCGCCATACCTTCAAGTGGAGGACACATGTTTCCTGTCTAGTTTGGGGACCCCACTCCTTCACCCTGTTCTGCCTTGTCTTTCCTCACAGTGTGCAGAATTCTCTAACGTTGACCAGCTGACTAATCACTTTGATCTTGAAAGATCTTGAAGTTCTTCCACAGTCTAACCTCTGGCAAGGTGGGAACGGCAGCAAAATGAACCCAAAATGAACGCATGCCTTCTTTGTATCATTTTGTGTTTTGGGTAAAGTGTGAGGAAATGTGAAATTAACCGTTTTAAAATTATTTATTAATATAATTAAATGTCTGATGTAAATTATGACATGTGAATAATTGACATGTTAACATGTAAATAATTAATAAGATGGTGGTAAGCATTAATAATGGAACAAATGCTTAGCATATTATAAGACTAATTGTTCAGGAGAGAAGAAGGGGAGCTGAACATCTGTCGCCTTTCTCAATAAGTGTTGCTGATAAAGTTTGTGAAGTGCTAAGCACTGGTGTCTCATAAAATAAGAGTCGGAGCGAGCTCAGTGTTACAAGAAGAATGTGTCAAAGGCCATACATGTTCATTAAAATACCAAGACAATTCACAAAATAACAAAAATTGCGTGTGGTAGCCTACCTCTAGTGACGAGCATAAAGTTTCAATTTGCATACAGTTTTGAAATATTGACACTAATTAATTTTGCAGGAAATTGTGAAATTGTGAAACGTAAAACTCTCTTAAAAGAGCTTGGGGAGCGGGTTAAAACTTTTTTTAAGTGGAAAACAAGACTTCCATGATTACCGTGACATAAAAGCAGAAAGATCAAGTCAGAGACCAGCAAAGCAAAACTAACAGGATGTAAAGTCACAAAAAGGGTCGTTTTGAATCCGTAAACTCGGATAAGGAAGACAACGTTTCAAAACGTCGCATCATTAACCGGAGGTCACGACCTCTGAGGACACGAGAGGCTGCTTTAACGAAGGGAAGTCAAAATGGTGGCGATTGTAAATAAACAAAAATGGTGGCGAAAACAGCCAAAACTTTATTATTTAAAAAAGAAAATGTAAGCCCATCAATCGGAAAACTAATCTCAGATTTAGATTCTAGGACTCCCCCAAAACAAACCTGAGATCTTCTAAAAAGATGGAGGATAACTTCAGAATCAGTATCAGATTTATTGGCCAAGTATGCATGCATACCAGGAATTTGACTCCAGTTTTGGTGACTCTCCGATTATAAGTTACATAATCGACGTACACACAGTAGCAGTTAATCACACACCTGAGATAAAACAAAAAAAAACACAACACAGAGAATACATATATATACAGTATATCTATATATCTTGTATATAACCGTCTGTGCATGGAAGTGTGTGTGTCTGTCTGTCTGTCCGGCCCGGAAGTGAGAGGCTACAACATGAAGCTCAAAGAGCCGGCAAGGCGTCCCCAAGTTAACAAGTCGGAAGAAGAAAGAAGGACGAGGCTACAGAATGAAGCCAAAAGAAAGCGACTCCGTCACCAAAGTGAGACCACCGAGGAAAGAGAAACTCGCTTAGCCGCTGATAGACAAGAGGGGCGAGCATGTTGGCAAAGCGAAACCGCCGACTCTGCATTTCAGTTTTTTTCTGACGATTTCAATAGTTTCTAGGAGCTTTTTACAGCATGGGCTTACACAGCTAGTGTATATCTATGTATATATATATATATATATATATATATATATATATATATATATATATACATACATACAGTAAAACTTTGGTCTGCGAGTGTTTTGCAAGACGAGCTAAAATTTTTAATAAATTTTAACTTGATAAACGAGCGAGGTCTTGCAATACGAGGAGTACGTATACGCTTTGTCTGCTGAGCGTCACGTGTTCACAACTGAGCTGATGGTTCTTCTCTTTCTCTCTCTCACTGCGGGATTGTGGGTAATCATCTCCCATTCTCGGTCTCAGTCGGCGTGCCTCGCTCATATAGTCAACATCTGTACACGCATGTACTGTTTTCTACAGCATTGTGACCACATGTGTGTGTGTGTGTGTGTTGCAACGTGTGAGTCTCTGTCTTGCACCCCAAAACACGAAGCTGAGTCTCAGTACTTTAGTAACACCAGCTTTATTCAGCGTGAAACAGGAGCAGCAGGGTTATTTATTGTAACGGGATCTGCCACTGTCCTATACACAGACACAGCAGTCAGACAAGGTCATGCCCAGGTTAGTGGCCAAGTAATAATGTGCCCTGCACATTTATAATGTTCCTTGTATCACCCATCAACGGCAGGCACTTATAGCATGTCCGCAATCTTTTCAGATTCGCATTTTATGCAGCAAACTGCAACAGCGCTGGGAGCCTGCGGTTGCTTCGGGGACGCTCTTCCACGTGTCATTCCGTTGGGTGGAATCCCAAAAGAGTTTAGAAACATTACAGTGCGTAAAGCATTTTTTTAATTTTGTGTCCGAGTGTAGGGACTCTTCAGGCAAAAGCAACTGTCATTGGAGAGGCTCCTTGTTAAAGTCGCACAAAAAGAAGAAGATTCCAGTAAGCCAAGGGATTCTGTTAGAGTGAAAGTCGTCCTACATGATAACCCTCCTCTCTCTCGTCTCCTTCACACAAGCCACAATTCTTTTCAAAGGTAAAGTGCAGGTTAATTTGTTTTACGTATTTTTACTTTATATTTTGTATTAATCATTTTAATATGAATAGTTTTGGGTTGTGGAACAAATCATCTGAGTTTCCATTATTTCTTATTGGGAAATTTGCTTTGATATACGAGTGCTTTGGATTACAAGCACGTTAAGTTTAGGGCAGAGTTCAAAATCCTCCTTTTAGCATATGAAAAATTAAATGGCCGAGGTCCGGCTTACTTGTCTGAACTTATCATGACTTACAAACCAGAGCGCACATTAAGATCTCAAGATGACGGTCTGTTTATGATTCCAAAGATTAATAAAATAACAATGGGAGGTCGAGCTTTTAATTACAGGGCCCCTAAACTGTGGACTGGTCTGCCTGCTACTATAAGAGATGCCCCTTCGGTCTCAGCTTTTAAATTCTGGCTGAAGACTCACTGCTTCAGTTTAGCACACCCTGACTAGAGCTGCTGATTAACTGTGCAGACTGCATCTCTGTTGTTAGTCATTAGCACTAAAACAGAAGTAACATGAGAGTTAGAATTTGTTACTAACCCTCACCTACTCTGTTTCACTTCTCGGTACTCAAATGTGGCACTTGGTGCCCACTGCCCACCTGCCAAGTTGTTTTGACTGCCTAAGGTAAAGTCATCTCTGATGGAGGATCACAGGAATCATCAGGTAGAGGGGTCCTTTCATCAGATTGGCTGGCCCAGTTCTGTTTCAGCCGTGGAATGGCCCAATGGGGGAGGCAGCTTGAAGGCTGAGGTCTCCAGGACTCTGAACAAATCCAAATCATATTATGGGATATCATCTGCTGTTGAATTCTGCTCCAGTGATTCGAACGGAGGCTGGCATGTGAGTGAGGAGGGTGTCACCCGGCTCCTTACCACCTGAGGTCCCGTCCCCTCCCCTCAGCCCACAGCCTGTTTCTCAGATTTGCACGAATAAATCAGTACTGCAAGCGAACTGTGATACTTACCGTAATGAAACTAGCAAAATCAACCGGAATGTTCAAGCAAATTATAGCAAAAAAACCCGATCTAAATCCATTAAGAAGTTCTCTCATTGGGCAGTGGACAGACATACAGACAGATTGACAGACAGACATTGGATTTTATATATATATGTATATATCTCTAGACTTTTTATCCTGCGACGAGACGTGATGTTTTGAAGAGAGACACTTTTCACATCTTGCGAGATGAGACTTTGCGCCAAGAGATTTAACCACGCCTGGGGCCGGAAATGAAAGACAAAGAGTAGATAACAAAATAGAACAAAAGAATTCAGAAAGGTTGGTGCAATACACATGCAGAGCAGGTTAGAGATAATGGAAGTATGAAAATTAGTAAGTCTCAAAAAAATGACAGTAAAGATCGCATTAGTCTCAACTTCTAGCTGAAGACTCACAACTTCAGTTTAGCACACCCTGACTAGAGCTGCTGATTAACTGTACAGACTGCATCTCTGTTGTTAGTCATTAGTACTAAAACATAAGTAACATGAGAGTTATAATTTGTTACTAACCCTCACCTACTCTGTTTCTCTTCTCGGTACTCAAACGTGGCACTTGGTGCCCACTGCCCACCTGCCAAGTTGTTTTGCCTGCTTAAGGTAAAGTCATCCCTGATGGAGGATTGCAGTAATCGTGGGGTAGAGGGCCAATAGGGTGAGGCAGCTTGATGACTGAGGTCTCCAGGACTCTGAACAAATCCAAATCATATTATGGGATATCATCTACTGTTAAATTCTGCTCCATACTTGTCAATTTTTATTTATATACTGTATTGAGGATTTGTTCTGTTCTGTATATTGTGTTGTATTCACCCCCCCCCCCCCCTTTTTTTTTGACACCCACTGCACCCCCAACCTAATTGTAAAGGGGTCTCTCTCTGAATTGCCTTTCCCAAGGTTTCTTCCATTTTTTTTTGGGAGTTTTTCCTCATCTTCTTAGAGAGTCAAGGCTGGGGGGCTGTCAAGAGGCAGGCCTGTTAAAGCCTATTGCGGCACTTCTTGTGTGATTTTGGGCTATATAAAAATAAATTGTATTGTATTGTATTCTATTTATTTATGCTATGTGTCTAATTTTTCGCTGTTGTGTAGTCTCTCAGGTCCCTCATTTATTATGATGTAATTATTATATATTTATATGACCCTGGTCCGTGTGTGGCTTCAATTTGTGTCTGACGTTTAGGGCTTTGCTGCGCCCCCTGCAGGTCACAAACATTGTGCCTTTTTTTCCAGAGGTTATAATGCGGGCCATTTTGATGTGGAAAAATAAAGCGAGTGGGACTTTTTCATCTTTACGGGTTAATTTTGACTTCCATGCCGCTATCATAGCTTTCAATCTGTGCTGATGTTAACACAGCATGTCTTATGTTTTGAATTATTAAAATCGGGTGTCATGCATTCCATTCCATCTTGTGCTAAATAAAATATCAGCCAGCAGTTACTTAGATGCAAATGGATGAAGTGTTGGGCGCACTGAATATTTCATAGAACAGAAATGGAGTGAGTGGCAGGTTTAAAAACACGAGTGTGTTATGGTAGTGTGAGTCACTTCATTACATTAATAAAATGCTAACAAGGTAAAGGAGCAGGACAGCTGGAGCTGCGCGTCCTTCACAGCAGACTGATAGTGGATGGGGATGTAAAGAGACTGCAGCGGAGAACCAGGAGAGGAGAGCGTCCGATGAATGGCACCCGCGCGGCTTTGTTATCACGGCTTATTCAGATGAAACGCCTTTCATTCACAGAGAGTATCGTCACGAGGAACTCTACCAAGATACCCAAGTTAGGTGAACCAACGTAACAGAGGAGGTGACAATATAATGGAAACACAAGGTACAGTAGGAAAATGGTGGACTGTCCTGTCCAAGTGGGAAGTGAGTTACTGACTCAAGTGGAGGGGTCTTGTTTATAAGTGAAGGGGGAAAACGGAATGGCGAGACTAACAGGCAGTAATGAGGTTGCAATACCGATCTGTAGAGGTGATACCAGTCAATCGACATCCCCACCGTCACCTACGGTCTTTGGGTCACGACCAAAACGACAAGACCACGAGTACAAGTGGACGAAATGAGTTTTCTCCATGGGGTGGCTTGGCCATATGGGGGTCATAAAGTGTGCAGGTCATTGCAATGGAGGGTCTGTGGGTCTGGCGTGGGTCCCCTGTACCAATACTTTAACTGCTGATAACACAAAGTGATCTTGGCGTCTTGGTGGCTGCACACCGGCTCTGTGTTTCTCAGCCCCTGGATCTCACTGTCAGTTGGACACAGGCTGCCGTCATTAATTTGCAATTAAGTCAGGGTGGGTGAATCGCCTAAGCTAGCTAATGTCTTCCAACCACTGGGCCGCGACCTGAGTTTCCACTGGTGGATTGCAGGTTGCTGTTGTCGGTTCTAAAGTGGGCCGCCTAAGTGATGGGCAGCGCTGCGCGATGTTTCCCCTTCTCTACGTCAGCTCGTTTCACCAAGGTGGTAGTTTGCAGTTGCTGCTAGTGGGTCTTCAATAAATTTAAAAAGGCAAGAAGGATGGTGTAAGGATGGCTGAATGCCTAAGAATCAGCCACATGGAGCAGCACTGATCAAAAGTAACTTTAAAGAACCCTTCAAGAATCAGACAACATATGAGGCCCTGTGAAATAAAAATAATAATAATAATAATATAAGCATCACTTCAGCAGGTTTTGCCAACTTCCATGGAGTCTGTTGAACAACACTGGACCACAGCATACAATACACGAGATAAGTCAATAATTATCCGCACTTTTGTGATTCCTTTGTTTGGGTTGGTAGTACAGCTGTAAGCCCGTATCTTTTAACATTCCTTAAAATAGGTTTACAGTTAATTCTCCATATTGCTATTGTTTTATAGATAGATAGATAGATAGATAGATAGATAGATAGATAGATAGATAGATAGATAGATAGATAGATAGATAGATAGATAGATAGATAGATAGATACTTTATTATTCCTAAGGGGAAATTCATGTACTCCAGCAGCAGCATACTGATAATAAACAATATTAAATTAAAGAGTGATAACAATGCAGGTATAACAGACAATAACTTTGTATAATGTTAATATTTACCTCCCCGGGGTGGAATTGAAGAGTCGCATAGTGTGGTGGAGGAACGATCTCCTCAGTCTGTCAGTGGAGCAGGACGGTGACAGCAGTCTGCCGCTGAAGCTGCTTCTCTGTCTGGAGATGATCCTGTTCAGTGGATGCAGTGGATTCTCCATGATTGACTGGAGTCTGCTCAGCGCCCGTCGCTCTGCCACGGATGTCAAACTGTCCAGCTCCATGCCTACAATAAAGCCTGCCTTCCTCACCAGTTTGTCCAGGCGTGAGGCGTCCCTCTTCTTTATGCTGCCTCCCCAGCACACCACCGCGTAGAAGAGGGCGCTCGCCACAACTGTCTGATAGAACATCTACAGCATCTTATTGCAGATGTTGAAGGACGCTAGCCTTCTAAGGAAGTATAGTCGGCTCTGTCCTCTCTTACACAGAGCATCAGTATTGGCAGTCCAGTCCAATTTATCATCCAGCTGTTATTGAAATTTACATAACTAAAAATCAGATTTTGGACTTTCTTAGAGAAACTGATTAGTGGTAGCAGAGTAGGGAAGTCCTCTTTGCATTTTATTTTTGTCAGGACTGAAGAAGGCAGTCAAGTTGACCCTCAAGGGATCTGACAGGTTTTGTGCCTCAGAGCCAGGGCCGGAGGGACCACTTGATGATGGAGTTCTGCAGGATGTGAAGGGCAGGCTCAATGGATTCACAGTTTCTTTTTAAAGCATCCACTCATGCACACCAAAAAGGTGCACTTGGGCCTCCTCTTTATATTGCTGTCATGCTCCGCCTCCCCAGGCCCGCCTACTGCCCCACCCCCTCCTTCCCATTGTCTGGAACCAGCAATTACTGTGCAGTCAGACTGCGCTCAGCCTAATTGCTGGTGCATTTATAGAAAATCCTGACCTTCACCAATCGCTGAGTCACGGAGCATTTCAAGTCCAGTCTTCTTCATGTTTTTTCTAGTTTCTGGATTTGTTGTCTTTGTTTATTTTTTACTACATTTTTTGTTTCTTTTGTTTGAGACTTTTTGCCTGTTTGTGATAACACTCTTAATGAAATTAACCTTTTTCTATCTGTACTTCCTCTCAAGCAGTTCTGTTTTGGACTTGAACCTGAACACAACTCATCTTAAACAAACCCATTTTGCTGCCAGGGCATAATATACGTGTGGCTGCCCCAAACCTTTTTGATGTCTTCTGTCTATTCTTGTGACTATATATATATATATATATATAGTGGAACTTGACCTGGACACAGACAGGCAGACACGTTTAAATTACCCCACACACGTTTATCGAGGTACTCCATTACACAATGATTACTCACACAGGCCCCAATACCCCACAGTCCAGGCCAATCAACAATGCCTTCTTTCTCTTCTCTTCAGACCACCTCCTTCTCTCCTCCAGAGACCTTGTCCTTCTTCCACCCGACTCAAGTCATCCACTGAAGGGAGGCGGCCCCTTTAAATAAGCACCCGGATGTGCTCCAGATGCATCCCCGGCAATCACCCACCAACACACCCCAGTGTGGCGGAAGTGCCGGCTGTATCCCCGGAAGCACTCTGGGTGTCCCTGTTCCTCTTCCCCCCAGTACTTCCTGGTGTGGTGGAAGTGCTGAGGTCCAGGGTCCTCCAGGTATTGGGGTCCCCCTGGCGGTGACCACGGGCCCCTACAGGGTCAAGCTTCCCAGCTCTGTACCCATGGCCCCCAGGACGGTCACCCCCTCGAGGTCTGGAGGAGGCACAAGCCCTCCTCCGGTCTTCTCGGGCGTCCCCGCTGGGTGCCACCCCCATCCGGGTACCACTATATATATATATATTTCTTAATTTTGAGTTATTCTTCTTCCCTCACGCTGTTCCACTCCCTTCGAATTAGTGAGGTGCTGAGGTGTCACCCAATGCACGGCTGTGCTCAGGTCCTAATCTGGGATCCTGAGGTGGTTTGTCGTGTGGTGGGTGCAGCAATGTGCTGTATCAGTGGATGCTCCCAACCTCTAACCTCTGTCTCTTGATGTTATATCTGTAATTTCAGCAATTCCAAGTTACCCCAACTGAACGGACAGATGTGAAGAAAGAAGCCTGTTTCAAAACTCATGTACAGTATAAACTCCTGTACTAACTCACAAGAGACGGCAGAAAGTAAATGAAAAATGACCACAAGAATCGTAAGTCAAACAACAGGCTAAGAGTCAAAACAACAGAAATGCCTAACTAATGATCTTTTAATGCAGCAAAACAAACACCCTGGGAAAGTGACCTGGGGTGACTTTGGTATCGTCACCAGATTGATGTCGCAAATGAGCGCCCGCCTCAGAACCCTGGGCAAGATCTCCATGAGGAAACAAAAACATTACAAAGTAGCACCTACATGGAAAACTGTACTTTGACTAAACTGGTTTAAATAATTAACTTTCTCAAAACAGGTTTGAGACAAAATCAAGCCCCATGTTTGAATTCCTTGAGTCTTAAAACCATTTGATTCCCAACGAGATTGATAGAAACTGCACAGGAATTTACACAAAAAAGTCATTAAAGTTGAATATCATAGCAACACCTCCTCTGGCTGATGAGAGTGCCTGCCTATAATAGACTAGCTACTAAAGAACAAACAAAGAGAGAAATCACAAAATCATGCAAATGAAATAACTGGACTGTCTGATTGATTGAGCCACATTATGTGTAATCCCTCACAATTCTAAAAGTGTTGTGAGCTGTTATGTATTGGCTTCAATTTAAGTGTAGTTTATATTTTGTTGTTTTTGTTTAAGTTATTATTTTGGTCGTCTTGATTGGTTTTAATTGAAACTTTAACACTATGTCGTTCTTTAAATGTTCTGATGTTCCTTGTTCTTTGTGGGTGGAGCTCCCGGGGGTGGGGCCATCCTGATGTCATTGCTCCTGAGCCCTCCCTTTGATAATAGATGTGGGGTTGAGAAGGCTCAGGAGCAGAAGATCATTCATTAACTGTGGAGTTTGTGAGTATTGCTATAGACTGTGGTTGGATTTTCTTGATTTCTGATTATTTGTGACCTGTATGAAGAATTCTGTTTAGCAGATATCAATTTGGGACTTTTGAGGCAATACCTTGTGCATCTTTTTGCTCTGTTAATGTTTTCTTTGTGTTTCTCTATTTTCGCTAAAGAAATTCTTCATTTATACATTTTCCTGTTTGCCCTTTTTAATACCAGCTGAGGGTTAACGGTTACCCCTCTTCTTGTAGGGCTTTTGTTATATTTTTGTGATATTTGTAACTGATTTGCAAGCTGAGGCCTCCAGGTAGCATTTGGGGTCTGGCTGGGTTATGGTGGGGCTCTGCTGGATGGATCTGTGAAGATCCTGGTCTGCTTGAGTAGCAACTTTTGGGATCCTCACAGCATTGTGGAAGACTTCAATTTATAACAGTACTAAAAATACAAACACCAGGAGTTCTGAATTACACAAATAGCTAATGAAAAACAAGAAATTCGGAGAATTTATAACCAGTGTGACGGACAGCTGGGGCTCATGCCCAGTCGGGACGCCTGGAAGATGGAAGAACCAGGAAAGAAGCGGTACCTCCCCTGGAACACAAGAAGGCAGCCACCCTAGTGGGTATTGAGGCCACGGGAACAGAGCTTGGAAGCTCAACCTTGTGGGGAACCGTGGTCACCACCAGGGAGCACCTGGATGGCTGGTATGAAAGCGCCATGGTGTTGCGGAAGTGCAGCAGGAAGGTCATCAGGGAGCACATCCGGGTGCATTAGAAATGGGGCCGCCTCACTCCAGTCAGGGAGCCAGAGTCGGGTGGAAGAGGACACAGCTTGTGAGGAGTGGAGTAGAGGCGGCAACAGAGAGAAGAAGGGAAAGGATTGTGAGTTATTTGTGGTGATTTGTGCACGGTGTGTGAAGTGCAAAGGACTGTAAAGAATAGAACTGAAAATAAAAAACGTGAATTTGTGTAAGTGTACCTTTTGTGTCTGTCTGTGCCGGGTTAAACACTCATATAGCGCCATCTACTGTCACACTAGATAACTAAAATGAAGTTGACACGATTCAAAGAAGACACTTTCTAGGATCAAATCCTCAAACAAAACTCCTGATATCTTATTATAAAAGCTCAAAGTTCATACAACTCTAATTACAATAAAAATTCAGGTAAAGGATCAGACTCTAAGAGCTGCCAGAGAGCTAAATTCTAACCAATAAATGAGACCAAGAAGCAATCCAAAAGGAGAAAAACAGAAAATAACTAGAAAAAACATTGAAATACTTATTTAGACAAAAACTCGAGAGAAAGGCCACTGGCAAGATGGCACACACAACACGTCAGCAACGAGCCAACATCTGAGCTGAGCAACCAAATGTGGCTGCTGTAATTGACAGCAACACCTAAGGAATTGACAGCAATTGGAGGACCCACCCCCTTAGGCTCAGTTCTTAATTGAAATAGAGAAAAAGATGAATAATTAAAAGGAATCTAAAGAGAAGGAAACCAAAAAAAAAAGGGTAAAGAACCTGGGGCAGAACTCCAGCTCGGCCATGATAAACTGACACTTAACAAGGCCGCTCTGAGAATTCTGACAGACTAATGAGCTCAAACAGCAGGGTAATTACCAAAGAAATAGTGCGGGAGATTAGTAATTAAAGGAAGCAACAGGAACACCGTCTCCAGTCAAGGATAAGGTCAAAATACCAGAAAGGAGTGGACGACTGCTTGCCAAAAGTCAAAAATAGAAAACAAATAACAAAAGTTGACAGCAGAAAAATAATGGAACAAAACACTCATATATATCCTTCCCCTAAATAAATCACTTGAAACGGTTGATTATAAAAGGGTTTTTTTATCCAAAATAAGACAACAGTGCCGCCAAATTAAAAATCTACCCGACATGTGACATCGTGCACAGCAGCGCCGACGTCATGTGACTAGCAGCGAACTTCACAATCATAAACAACAAGGGCACGGCCATTCAAACAAGGTTTCAAAATGGCAGCGCCCCTGAAAATGGGGCGACAGTGACATCAGAACTCTTTTGTTACGCTCAGGGTTTGTTCCCTGGCTTACGTTTGTTATGGCAGAGCCAACCACGAGAAATAAAGAGAGGACTGAGAGCAAGACATGCAAAGAGAAAGAAGATCAAAAAGAGGGAAGAGAAATGGAGAATAACAAAGCCGAAAATCGCTAAGCAAACCCGTAGTGGAAAAGAGAACACGCACGATAATCGAAAGCACAAAATCTGAACAAAACTTCCACGACATGTTGAAAAGTTTTGTTTTTTAATCCAATCACAGATAATGAAAATACGCAGCATTTGAGTATATTTGTGTCAAGCTAATTACGTCAAAAGTCACCTCTTGCAAAAATCCACCCCCGGCAATTGGGACAAGCGTCTTGATGACCGGTTCACCCAATTGTGTCCATAATTACACTGTAACTACTATGTAATTACCTGTATAAAAACAGTGTACCTACGAGTTATTACTCCACTGTGTAACACAAAGTAACGCTACAGTTAATTACTCAGTTCTGATTATTATTCCACAGTTTATATAATTTCAATGTAACAATTTATCACTGATCCAAAAACAAGTGTACTTACATAGTTACATTGTATCTGTACTTTCAAAATGTAAGAAAAACATCAGGGTATGTAAATACAACTATGGAACAGATGTTCCATGGTCTGGGCAATTGTAATGGAGAACTGCAGTGATAACTGGATAGGTTTTCTCTGAGGTGAGGATGGCCAGGGGGCTGAAAGGTAAGTGGAGTTAGCCGGAGGGGTACACATTGCTGACTTTGGAATGGTGGAGGAAGCAAACAAATACCGAATATACTCACGGATAAGCTGGGTCTTGAAACCCAAAAAAGCGATGATAAAATCAGACCCCGACTTACACGCCCGCTGAAAAATACGACACTTATTTTTTATTTTACATCTTCTTGCCTCCTCTAATCTCGTATCTGTTTCTCAGATGCATCGATTTTTGTTGCAGCAGCGCAGTTATCAATTTCTTTCGCTACTTCAACGACTATTAATTTAAAACCAGCTTCATATTCTCTTCTGATTGAACGCTCCATCGTAGGTAAGGGATGCTCTTACGATAAAGGTGTATGAGGGTGTGAGATACACAAAACAGTGCAAACGTCACTTTGGAATAGTTCGGGTATTACCGTGTGATCACGTAGGCACAATAGAGAGAAATAAAAAGGTCGTGTGCTCCGCGGTTACCCTCTCAGGTGGGTGTTAGCATATCGTAATCTCTTGAACCAATAGTGTGAGTTTCCTGCATTCGACTTACATGACCGACATTATAAAATACCGGAAATTATACGGTAAAATCAAGCCCCGACTTATCCATGCTGGCAGGACCGTGGGAGCAAGCATGGCCAGAGCAGTACCTTCCCCGGGACGCTAGATGGCAACCCCCCTGGGTTGCAGTGGTGCCTCGGATTCCTGCAAGGCTTCATGGGAGTTGGAGTTTGGTGCAGCCCTGTTATGTTCCGCAGGAGCTGTTGAGTCCTTATAAGCAGTTACCAGTTTCTTTCGCTACTTCAACGACTTTTAATTTAAAAGCAGCTTCATATTTTCTTCTGATCCATCGTAGATAAGGGATGCTCTTACGATAAAGGTATATGAGGGGGTGAGATACAAAAAACACAAATCAGTGCAAACGTCACTTCGGAATGGTTTGGGTATTACCGTGTGGTCATGTAGGCACAATACATAGTAATAAAACGTCTGTGTGCTCATTGGTGACTCTCTCAAGTGGGCGTCAGCATATCGTAACCTCTTTTTTTTCTTTTCTTTTCTTTTCTTTTGTTCTTTATTTCGTCTTTTACGATTTCTCGTATTAGAAATTTGTAAGTTTTCGCATACCCCTTGGGGTCAGAGCACAGGGTCAGCCATTGTACAGCGCCCCTGGAGCAATTACAGGTTAAGGGTCTTGCTCAAGGGCCCAGCAGAGTAGGATCTCTTTTGGCAGTGATGGGGATTCAAACCGGCAACCTTCAGGATACCAGCGCAGATCCTTAGCCTCAGAGCCACCACTCCTACACTCTTGGACCAATAGCGGGAGTTTTCCGCATTCGACTTACACGACCAACATTATAAAATACTAGAAATTAGAGAACTTAAACACAAGTATGTATGGTATATGCGTTTAATTATCATTTTTATCATGGCTCTGCAATCTGCACTAACAATGTCCTGCTCCACTGATAGACTGAGGAGATCGTTCCTCCCCCACACTATGCGACTTTTCAATTCCACCCAGGGGGGTAAACGTTAACATTATACAAAGTTATTGTCTATTATACCTGCATGTTTATCACTCTTTAACTCTTTTAGGGCGGATGTCGACTTTTGTCGACAGGAGGGGTTGAGGGCGAATGTCGACAAAAGTCGACATCCAGGGATAGAGGGCGACAATCAGCTGTTAATGGCGACAAAACTCACTGTCACGTCACAGGCATTCCCTCTGTGCTTGGAGGAATGCTAGACTCGTTGACTCGGCAACTAATCCTTGCGTGTGCGTGAGTTGCGAAATGTAAACAATGGCAAGATGGCATCGACATGTGACAAGTGAAGCGAGTGCAGAAAAGAAAACACTTGGCAGACAATGTTTTGCGCATTATCGTGGAGTCGGACTCTGATTTTTCAGAATCGGATTTTATTGACAGCGATCAGGAGATCGAGCAAGAGAGTGAGAAGCCGGCATCAGCTGATCGGACACCAGCCGATGCTACGCCAGCTGATCGGCTGCCAGCTGAACACATTCGCGCAGCTGATGCATTTACGGCAAGGTTCGTGTGGGAGGAATACACAGACATTGATCCATGGGAGCCGAACTGGCTACCGGACTTCACAGGATGGCATGGCTTGCTGTTGGACACAACAGATCACCAGCTGCTGGACTACTTCAGGCTGCTTTCTCCTGATGCTGCTTTTCAGCTACTGACGAGACAAACAGGTAGGCAGAGAAATTTTTTGAATCATGGGCTGTGCTTGCATCGCATTCTCGTTTTTCAAAGTGGAAACCCACAACAAAAGACGAGATGAAGCGCGCTGTGGCATTACAAATAGAGATGGGACAGAACTGGTGATATAACTTCAGGGAGCATTGGTCCAAATGTGCTTTGGACAGGTTATGCAGCGTGATGATAGATACGTGATGCCGCAAAGTTTTATTCACTTCTGTAATAAAGAGAAGCAAATCCCATGGGGTGAGCCAGGCTATAACGCCATGCATAAAGTTCAGCCCCTGCTTGACATTGTGGAACCAACATAGAAACAGTTTTATCAGCCTGGCTGTGATTTGTCTGTGCATGAATCTATGATAAAATAAAAGGGACACCTTTTTTTCTGCAAATATATGCCAGACAAGCCCACAAAGTATGGCATAAAGGACTTTGTACTGGCAGAAGCAAACACTGGTTTCTGCCTGAAAGTAATCACATATACAGGAAAGTATTTCTTTCAAAGAGAGAACTGTCCCTTGACAAGTCAGGTTGTGCTGGAGCTGCTTCAGGGCTATAAACATTTGGGTCATGTTGTGTACATTTGGACAATTTTTATACATGCCCAGAATTGTTCATGGAGCTACAGAGCAGAGGAATTGGAGCTTGTGGCACAGTGAGGGTGAACAGGAGACACAGGCCTTCACAGGCTGAAGATGAAAAGAAGTGACAATACGGTTTTCATGCGGGCAGAAAACTTGGTGGCAGTGGCATGGCATGATGGCAAACGGGTGACTTGTCTCTTTACAGTACACATTAACAATATATGTGAGAAAGTGCAGCAACAGACAATTGAAAAGTAGGCACCAAAGCAACACATATGGTAAGGAGTGCAATGTGGCAATGACTGAAATTGGCTGCTTTGAGCGAGATCAGACTTTGTAGGACTTTGCTGTGTAAAATGTATGTGATATGTATGTGAAATCATAGAGTATGCAGGCTCATACAACATGCAAGACAGTAACATTTGTCAAAAGTAAATATTTTTTGTTGATTTGATATATTAAACAATTGCTTTGTGTTCTTTTTTAAAAAATGTTAGTTTTTGGAAAAATATTCAGCCCTGGGAGAAAAGAAACAAAAAATAAATTAGCCCTAAAAGAGTTAATTTAATATTGTCTTTTTATCAGTATGCTGCTGCTGGAGTATGTGAATTTCCCCTTGGGATTAATAAAGTATCTATCTATCTATCTATCTATCTAATCCTGCCAACTACGCTAAAATATCTATCTATCTATCTATCTATCTATCTATCTATCTATCTATCTATCTATCTATCTAATCCTGCCAACTACGCTAAAATATCTATCTATCTATCTATCTATCTATCTATCTATCTATCTATCTATCTATCTATCTAACCCCTACTTTCTCTTCTGTTCTTTTTCCGGTTTTCTGTGGTGCTGATCTGCGTCACCACCACCTGATCAAAGCACCGTGATGTCCCTACATTGATGGATTTAAGGCCAGACGTCCACATGACCGTCATCATCAAATTCTTTCATGGAAAACCATGAGGACTGATTGAGATCATTTATGTGAGGCAGAGTGCCCAGTGGGGTCTGGCTGGGTGGTCTCATTGCCTCGGAACCCCTGCAGATTTTTTTTTTTTTGTTTGCTTTTTCTGTCCTCATGGCCATCGGGCCTTTCTTTATTCTTTGTTATTTAGAATTACCTAATCTTATTTTTATATTTTTCTTTCTTCATCTTGTAAAGCACTTTGAGCTCATCATTTGTATGAAAACGTGCGATAGAAATAAATGTAAAATTAGAAAAATTGATAACATGCTTTTACTCCTAAGGGTAGGGCCACACGTGCGTCACTTTTCGGAGCCAGGTAGACCGTCCTCCTACTCGTGACAGAAGCACACTGTCCTCAGATCCGATTACGCCGCGACACACACACACACACACACATAGCTAGTGAGAGCTTCTTCATCTTCTGTACGTTCTGTGATAATGAGGAGCCCACCTCTGAACTTGAAGACTTTATATGCTCTGACTTTACATCTCTGTAGGTCGGCGTTTCCTTTAACTAATGCAATTCATAAAACCGTACATTTAATTAGACTGTGGTGTTATCAGCGGGAAACATACGCTAGGATCACATAAAACAGACATTTGTAATAATCTCAATGCTTCCTGATTGTTTACAAAATCCTCTAAAATAACGGACATCATCTTGCAGGCTTTTAAATTATTTATTGCTTAAATATGAATTGTTTATGCTTAAAGTATTAATTATTCTTTTATTAGATGACCAGAGGCGGTCACACCGCGCTTGACTGCTGACTTGTTTTGCTCTCTTATGATGGATGGCGTTCTCTGGTGGGGTGAGGCCTAGGAGACTTTTCAGGCCGTAAATTAAAAATTCGGCTGATAATGAGTCCGCTGCAACTTCCTGAAAGGAATTCAAACACTGTGAATGTTCCACAGAGTTTCAAACTTTACAATGCCGGCTAATTTCTATATACTTATATAGACAGAGATGGGAGTAGACTCGCACCTGGTGGCATGGATCGTGGACTATCTTACAGACAGACCTCAGTATGTGCATCTCGGGAACTGCAGGTCTGACATTGTGGTCAGCAGCCCAGGAGCACCACAGGGGACTGTACTTTCTCTGGTCCTGTTCAGCCTATATACATCAGACCTCCAATATAACTCAGAGTCCTGCCACGTGCAAAAGTTCGCTGACAACACTGCTAACGTGGGCTACATCAGGAGTGGGCAGGAGGAGAAGTATAGGAACCTCATCAAGGACTTTGTTAAATGATGCGACTCAAACCACCTACACCTGAACACCAGCAAAACCAAGGAGCTGGTGGTGGATTTTAGGAGGACCAGGACCCTCATGGACCCCGTGATCATCAGAGGTGACTGTGTGCAGATGGTGCAGACCTATAAATACCTGGGAGTGCAGCTGGATGATAAATTGGACTGGACTGCCAATACTGATGTTCTGTACAAGAGAGGACAGAGCTGGTTATACTTCCTTAGAAGGCTGGCGTCTTTCAACATCTGCAATAAGATGCTGCAGATGTTCTATCAGACGGTTGTGTCGAGCACCCTCTTCTACGCGGTGGTGTTCTGGGGAGGCAGCATAAAGAAGAGGGACGCCTCACGCCTGGACAAACTGGTGAGGAAGGCAGGCTCTATTGTAGGCACGGAGCTGGACAGTTTGACATCCATGGCAGAGCAACGGGCGCTGAGCAGACTCCTGTCAATCATGGAGAATCCACTGCATCCACTGAACAGGATCATCTCCAGACAGAGGAGCAGCTTCAGCGACAGACTGCTGTCACCGTCCTGCTCCACTGACACACTGAGGAGATCGTTCCTCCACCACACTATGTGACTCTTCAATTCCACCCGGGGGGGTAAACGTTAACATTATACAAAGTTATTGTCTGTCTGTATACCTGCATTGTTATCACTCTTTAATTTAATATTGTTTTATATCAGTATGCTGCTGCTGGAGTATGTGAATTTCCCCTTGGGATTAATAAAGTATCTATCTATCTATCTATCTATCTATCTATCTATCTATCTATCTATCTATCTATCTATCTATCTATTTAGCAAATGAAACAGCTTAATCATTCTCCCACAGTAATTCTGCATACACTCCTCACTGAAAGTGTCATTGAACTATTTCCCAGAACCACCTGCTTCTTTGAAACACAAGGTGGGTTAACATGTCACCATGGATGGACTGCCATGCTGGCTGAAACGGACACCGTTGTCTTGCCAGGCCAGGAGGCTGGCAACAGGAGATGAACCAGGACTGGCATCTCG
Organism: Erpetoichthys calabaricus; assembly: GCF_900747795.2. NCBI lineage: Eukaryota > Metazoa > Chordata > Cladistia > Polypteriformes > Polypteridae > Erpetoichthys > Erpetoichthys calabaricus. The sequence continues at coordinate 76,326,130 of NC_041411.2, read as the reverse complement.
GCAGGGATGGATGAGCGTCCCTTAAGTCCATGTCACATCCAATGATTTTTATTAATCACTAGCCACAGAACTTCTCAAAGAACAGTAATAGAATAATTCCGACATGTTTGCTACCACTTGCCCTATCCATGTACCTCCATCGCCTTTCCTCCATATTTGTGTGTGCGTGTGGACGTCTCTTCACTGTTGCTTCCTCTCTTGTGCGTGTTCCCATCTCTATGGAGCACCTTTGTCACCGCCTGTCAGGTTTTACACTTGCCATCTTAGAAGGCGACTCCTCCACTTGCGTCTCACGCTCGCACTTCCTCTTTCGTCGAGTCACCAAAGCCTGACCGACCAATCAGATTTGCTCTGAGGGACTGGACAGACAGGACTCAGCATTTTATTATATAATAGATAGCCTTTGTTTTTTGGTGGGGATTGCAGGAACGTATCCAGCTTTGGCCCGACCCACACTCACTCACAGAGACACGGAATTCAATAGATCAAATAAATGGCAGAATAATATGGAAAAGTAAATATAATGGAAAGTAAATGCGAGGGACGTTCAGAAAGTTTCCGCACTTTAAAATTTTCGTTGGAAACAGTGAAGGAGGAGCATAAAAAAGTTGGTACGATGCTGGGAAAATTACATTGCAAATGAAGGTGAATATGTAGAAAAGTGATGTCATTTGTTTTTGAAATTCTTAATAAATAGAGTTAAAACAAACTGCGGAAACTTTTTGACTGTCCCTCGTACAAACAAATAATCGGATATCCCTCCTCTTTCCCTACAGTGATAACAAATCCAACACACAACAATAAGCACCGAATAACAAACACCCAAGACAATGTCCACTGATCAGTCCCAACGCAGCAGTAATAAAAGAAGTGGTATGGAGTGAAAGATGACAATCCCGGAAACAGCTTTCTGTAAATAATGGAATAAACGGTAGCCCTGATGTGGCGAGGGGTGATGGGATTTGGGGAGCGCTCCCTCTGATGAAGCACGCTGACCAATCCAACACCACTCACACGACAGGCCGGCACATCCTTACAGGTTCACGATCCACGATATTCCACTGGAGTTATGGCAGACAAGACTCCTTTGCTGCTTTGCCGGCTTCCTTTTTAAGATTCCCACCAGCCCCTTTTGCCCCCAGTAGCCCCTGCATTCTCCTCAAACATCCAATCAGGGGGGAATACCCTCGGGGCAGCTGGGAAGTGGAGTCCTTTAAGTCGTAGCGCTGCTGCAGTCTTGTTTGCGAGATCCATAACGTGACCTGCCCAGTGACTCACTCCAACTAGTCCATGGCTCGCACAACAGCTGATCTTTTTCGTCTTTTTTCACAGACGTGGGCTCTGACGTGTGCATTAGGTCTGATAACCAATGAATGCTCATATGGAAGTACCCTGCATTTAATGCAGCAATGAGGTGTTTTGGACCTCACAAACCGAAGAGCAGCTCACCTGTTTGATGTCTTGTGCTTTATGTGCCACGACAGAAAAAAACAAAAGGAGCTGAGATTGCAGCCGAACTCACCATTCGTGTGAACTCCTCGTACAGCACCGGCTCCGTCAGTCAAGTCAAGTCAAGTTTGTGAGCATGCACTGGTACAGCGCGTTGCTGCACCCACTACATGATGAAACAACTCGGGATCCCGGTTGGCAACCCCCCAGGCAGACACGCAGCCCAGTCCTACCCTCCAGAAATGATCCTCTATCTGCCGCAGCCAGGTGTTACGTGGGCGACCCCTTGGCCTGGTCCAGCCACTTGGGTCCCCATCAAGGAGGATCTTACAAGCCAGATCACCCTCGGGTAATGGCGCCACATGGTTGTAGTGCCGTAACTGACGCTCCCTCATGATGCAGGTCATGTGCCTCATTCGGGACTCTGTGAGCAACCGCTCATTTGACACAAAATCAAACTAACTGACTTCTGCTCCGTCAGGCAGCACGTTATTGGCTATCAGATTGTGCTGCAAGGTTGGCACACAGTCACGAAATGTGACGTTTCAGCGATTTTCACTCATGTAAATTGACGTGACCCAGTAATGAGATCAGCAACTGTGATTGGCTAGGTTTCTTTGCCTAGTACAAAAATCAGGTGATGAGGATGGACAGGATTAGAAATGAGGACATTAGAAGGTCAGCTCAGGTTGGACGGTTGGGAGACAAAGTCATAGAGGCGAGATTGCTTTGGATTGGACGTGTGCAGAGGAGAGATGAGGGGTATAATGAGAGAAGGGTGCTAAGGATAGAGCTGCCAGGCAAGAGGAACAGAGGAAGGCCTAAGCGAAGGTGGTGAGAGAGGACATGCAGGTGATGGGTGTTATAGAACAAGATGGAGAGGACAAAAAGATATAGAAGAAGATGATCTGCTGTGGCAACCCCTAACGGGAGCAGCCGAAAGAAGAAGAAGAAGAAGAAGGAATTTTTGGACTCAGGAAGGTCTAAAACATTAAGATTAATCAAAATCTTGAGGTTGAATTTTTCATGATTCCTGTACTATGTATACGAGAAAGTAAAAAAGAAAACCACCCAGTGTATAAAAATGTTCCCCTCTGACTGCTGTACCCCCTGGTGTGGAGATGCTGATGCCATTTAGTGCAACAAACATTTGAAGCCACTTTCAGGTCCTCATAGCAGTTTTTGTCTTTTACGCCAATGACAGTTCATGCAGAAGTGCGCACTCCTCTGATTGTTCCACACTTGAATTTTTCCATCCGTCCGTCTGCCCGTCCATTAACTAAACCTGACTGCTCATCTTCTACAAGTTAAAAACGGGCGCAATCAGATCAGGTTACTCAGCTGCCAAAGGAACAGTTGGCACCTAAAGACATCGTTGCCAGTAAAGGTATAACAAGTCTTTCTGAGGGCTGAATGTGATCTTGACATTTTATCCTGAAAATGACACATCCTCTCACTCCGCCATGCTGCCCGAATTAAAAAAAAAAAAGAAAGAAAAATTAATAATAATAATAATGAAATCCTGAAGGTTTTACCAATGAGATGTAATTAAGTGCCTGAATGCTGGCCTGTAACTGCCCATTTCATGCCATCTGTGTGAGCTGCATGTTGGCAGAAAGAAGAGAGAGGATCATAGTCATCAAATATTTATTTAACTATTACAGAAGCTACTCGTAATCCCTTCAGGAAATGAGCAACAACAGCAGAGCGATTCCTGATGGCTTCATTCTTTCAATAATTTACAAGCATCGTGCAAAACACACAGAATTGATAGGCTTCTACTGAAGCGAGCGCAAAAGCAATCCTCTTTGAACTGGGATGTTTGGGGCGCCCCATCATGACACCCAAAGAAATTCATTTCACTTGGATTCATTCCTCCATTTGTCAGACCTGCTCGGTCCAACTGGTGGTCTTTGGAGGCATCCAAGTAGCATGGAAGAAGCAGAACATCTGGACATCCCCAGAATCACTTAAACTAGTACCATCAGATAACCTGGAATGGGCATGTTGGGATATGGGAAGATATATCTTCTTTTACAATACGAAAACAATGCAATTTATTTTTGTATTGCCCAAAATCACACAAGGAGTGCCGCAATGGGCTTTAACAGACCCTGCCTCTTGACAGCCCCCCAGCCTCGACTCTCTAAGAAGATAACGAAAAACTCCCAAAAAATGGAAGAAACCTCGGGAAAGGCAGTTCAAAGAGAGCGTGCAGTGTAGCGGTGCTACTTGAATTTGAAACTGCAACTCCCAGCAGTCCCTGCAGTGGCTCTGATTGGTCTTCTGCTGAGAGTGCAGGGGCTGTTGGGGTCAAAAATGTCAGCGCGGCTTTTAAAAAGGTTTAAAGAAGTTTTTGTAATTTGTGTTTCAAGTTCCGGTCTCTCTGTCTGCCTTCTGTTGGGTTACCTGCACATATTCGTTTTGTCCTGGATGGTTTCGTGGTTGGCGTCTGGATTGTCTGCCGTCTGCCTGTTACGTGAGGACTGTGTAGCCCTAACTGTGTGTAGAAAGGGGCCCCGAGTTCTTTACTCCAATGCCTACTTTACTATAACGCTAATTACTTTAATAGTTTGAGTCTCAGGTCACTATAAATAACACCTTATTACTTAAGTATAGCAATGCACTGGTCAGGTAATAACAAATAAATAAAGGTAGTTACCCGTTAACATTTGTTCCCAAACCAATAGTTTATGCTACACTTAAAAATATAATAAAACACCAAGAAACTGGGTTATAAAAAAATGATAAACTGCCCGTTTAATTATAAACCAACAAAACACAATTAATAGAACTGGAAATAATCAGGAATTCTCTTTTACTCAAACAAATAATCATAAATTATGTTACACCATTATAATAAAATAAAAACACATTCAGTCTTGTCAAACTTGTATTAAAACAAAACGTTGCAGGCCTGATTCGGTGCTTGTTAGCGTTGACACCAAAAACTCAGCGGTCGATTCAGTCCACCAGGAGCAAGAAATAAAATGAAAGTGGTACCTTACTTTACAATTGTGGTATTAGTCAAACAAATCCTCCTAACCCCTCTGTCTCTGTCCGTGAGCCGGGAACCGCTGCTGAGCAAATCCTGAAGCGTCTCCGTCTCCACATAAGCGATCGTCCATAAGAAGCGCGTTGAGCTGAGTTAGCTGCTGCCAGTGGCGTAGCTCGAGTTCGCGCCACTCGGGGCGGGGCAGGGCGGGGCTTCAATTTACCGCCCTCCAACGCATCTGAATATGTTACCCTATTTAAATAGAAAATTAAAATGATGTATAGAGAAAAATTAAGATACATTTTGCATAGATTTATTTATATATAGAGAAACAGCAATATTTTTTTCACATATAATTATTTATAAGCATCAACTAGACAAGAATATAGCACAGACGCACTGATAAGCCGTGTTCTGATTATTAGTTTAATATAATTATGCTGCGATAGTGATAGTCGGGGATGAGCAAGAACGCATTTGGATTGATAACGAAACGAAATTATACATTGTAAATTAGTTGTTTATCTTCCTAGAAATTATTATCGGTGTAATGAATTTGTGAATTTCCCCTTGGGATTAATAAAGTATCTATCTATCTAATCCTGCCGACTACACTACAAATCTATCTACCTATCTAATCCTGCCGGCTACACTACAAATCTATCTATCTATCTAATGTTTCTGTTTATTTTTGTTATTGCCTCATAAATTTCAACTGCCGTGTCTGATGCCGTCACAGAAGGACCGTCTGAAAATGATTTGTGAAGCATTTGTGGATGAAAATCAGAGAATTCATTCATGAGTGATATTTTTCCGAACCCTGCTGCTTACACGTGAAGTGTTCTGAGCCTTTTGGCCAATAATGCCGCCCCCAAAAATGTGCCACCCGGGGTGGACCGCCCCCTCCGCCCGCCCCTAGCTACGCCACTGGCTGTTGCCTCTGTCGGTTCACGCTGCTACTTCTCCTCGCTGAATTAATGAGTGGTTCTTTGCAAACGTCTAATTGAAATTCTCAGTCTATATCAGCAGTTTGTACTCCTGTAAATTATCTTGCTGGTAATTTGCAATTTGCCTCCCAAACATTTCACTAAACCACCTCGGTGTCACGCTCTTTTTCTTTTTCTCGCCCGTTCTCCCCTACAGCCCATCTTTTACCCACTTCCCTTTCTTTACAACATCCGGTTATCAAAATAAAAGTCTGCATAACCACATAAAATAACTACTACTCTAAAATTAACAGTTTAAAGCACAAACATTTTACATTTTTACATCAGTAACTTATTTACATCAGTCACTTATTATTGTAAATTTCTACCTGGGCTACAACTGTAAGTGGATTCATTGCCATCCTATGAAGAATGGAGCGCTCCTGAACCCATCCACCCGTCTTCACCATTTCAGGAACTAGCGGTCAGACTGTCTTTATAGTCCCATTCAACGTGCGGATCTCTGGAATATCTATTCTCATCATTACATTTCATCCGTTGCCGTTTTTCATGGACTTGACTGTGTGTGTTTGGTTTGTGCTTTGTGTATTTAATGTATAGTCGCCGTTAAGGAAACAGGGATGGTATCGTTATTTTCATTTATTTCATTTGTTTTCATTACATTCTTTATTTGCTGTTTTTGTCTCTGTTTGTGAGAGCGTGCGGGTCTGGCCAAGGCTGGGGGCGTCCCTGGAATCTCCACCATAAAAATAAATAAATCACCGTCTTCTCAACGGTGTGAATCTTAGCGGCACCGGACTGTTACAAATATAATACAATAGACAGAACAGAACACAAGTCATCCTCAAAACAATACAATAGTAAAACAAAAATATTACCAGTACAGAGCCAAATTCAACAGCAGATGATATCCCATAATAAATTATTTGGATTTGTTCAGAGTCCTGGAGACCTCAACCATCAAACTGCCTCCCCCTATTGGCTATTCCACAGCTGGGCCAGCCAATCCGATGATAGGACTCCTCAGAGGTGAGTTTCCCTTAGGCAGGCAAAACAAGTTGGCAGGTGGGCAGTGGCACCGAGTGCCACATTTGAGTACCTCGCAGGAGGTGTCCACCTTCTACCCGACTTTGGCTCATTGATGTGAGGCAGGCAGCTCCTTTTATGTACTCCCTAGGAGTGCATCCGGTGATATGACACTGCATCTCCAATGCATTTCTGATGTGAAAGGAGCTATATAGCGCCCGACCCGGCACAGACTGAAGCAGAGGCACGTACTTTAATAAAACACACTTTTATTTTTCTTCAGCCGTGGGGCACGCCTTCCCCGTGTCCCATAGGCCCAACACAGTCACGAAATACTCACACTAACTAAAACAATCCTTCTGGCTCCACCACTCCTCCTCAGGCTTAGTCCTCCTCCTCCCAACTCTGGCTCTCTTGAGTGGTGGTGGCTGGCCCTTTTTATATCCCACCCGGAAGCGTTCCAGGTGCTTGACCACCTGGTCCTAATTGCACTTTCCGGTGTGGCTGAAGATACGACCAGCCAGGCTGCTGACTCCATGCAGCTCCCCCTGGCAACCATCCGGGCCCCCAACCAGGCTGTGGAGGACTCCATCTCCCATGGAGTCATGCGCCGGGTTGGGGAATCATCGTCTGCCAGGGAGGCTGCCACCAAGCATCCCGGGGGAGGTATTGAACTGTTCATGGCTAGTCCCCCGGAAGCATGGAACCCAGCTGTCCATTACACCGGGTTAGGCTGGAGCCCTGCAGAGTAGGGACTTTCAAATCCGGTAGCTCTCCCTGGCGGCCCCCCATGAGACCCAACAGGGCTACAATACCCAGCATGCCTTGGGGGCACCCATGCAGGGGATCCGAGCCTGGACTCACAGCCATCTAGTGTCCTGGGGGAGACAAAGCCATCTCGAGGGCTTCCCAGCTGGGTAAGGACACCAACCGTCCCTCACACAGCATTACGACAACAACAACATTTATTCCTAGAGCACATTTTCATACAAATGATGGAACTCAAAGTGCTTTACATGATGAAGAAAGAGAAAAAAGTCAAAATTAATAAGAAAATAGAATTAGGGAACACTAATTAACATAGAACAAAAGTAAAGTCTGATGGCCAGGGAGGACAGAAAAAACAAAAGAAACTCAAGATGGCTGAAGAAAATAAAAAATATCTGCACGGGTTCTGAGGCCACGTGACCACCTGACCAGCCCCCTCTAAGCATTCTACCTCACATCAATGACCTCAATCAGTCCTCATTGTAGGCGCTTTCTAAATAAACAGGATTCTATGAAATTAATTCATGCATTTCTTTCTAGTAGGATTGATTACCGCAATGTGGTGTTCACTGGATGTTCATACTGTTCTTTATTCAGCCTCCAGATAATCCAAAATGCTGCTGCAAGAATTATTACAAGAACAAGAAAATATGAACACATAACTCCAGTTCTTAAATCCTTACACTGACTCCCGGTTAAGTTTAGGGCAGATTTCAAAATCCTCCTTTTAACATATAAAGCTTTAAATGGCCGAGGTCCGGCTTACTTGTCTGAACTTATCATGACTGTCAAACCTGAGCGCACATTAAGATCTCAAGATGCCAGTCTGCTTGTGATTCCAAGGATTAATAAAATAACAGTGGGAGGTCGAGCTTTTAGTCACAGGGCCCCTAAACTGTGGAGTGGTCTGCCTGCTACTATAAGAGATGCCCCTTCAGTCTCAGCTTTTAAATCCCGGCTGAAGACTCACCACTTCAGTTTAGCACACCCTGACTAGAGCTGCTGATTAACTATACAGACTGCATCTCTGTTGTTAGTCATTAGCACTAAAACATAAGTAATATGATAGTTAGAATTGGATACTAACCCTCACCTACTCTGTTTCTCTTCTTGGTACTCAAATGTGGCACTTGGTGTCCACTGCCCACCTGCCAAGTTGTTTTGACTGCCTAAGGAGAAGTCATCCCTGATGGAGGATTGCATGAATCGTGGGGTAGAGGGGTCCTTTCATCGGATTGGCTGGCCCAGTGCTGTTTCAGCGCCAAATGGGGGAGGCAGCTTGATGGATGAGGTCTCCAGGACTCTAAACAAATCCAAATCATATTATGGGATATCATCTACTGTTAAATTCTGCTCTGTACTTGTAAAATTTTTATTTTTATACTGTATTGAGGAAGTGTTCTGTTCTATGTATTGTGTTGTATTGACCCCCTTTATTTGACACCCACTGCACATCCAACCTACCTGTACAGGGGTCTCTCTTTGAACTGCCTTTCCCGAGGGTTCTTCCATTTTATTCCCCTATTGGGAGTTTTTCATGGTCTTCTTAGAGAGTCAAGGCTGGGGGGCTGTCAAGAGGCAGGCCTGTTAAAGCCCATTGTGGCACTTCTTGTGTGATTTTGGGCTATACAACAATAAATTGTATTGTATTGTATTGTGTATTCAGGGTTCACATGGAAGAACTGGCCTTCAATCCATCAATGAAAGGACATCACGGTGCCCTGATCAGGTTGTGGTGGCACAGATCAGCACCACAGAATAACCAGGTAACAGAAAACAAGGGTAACTCTTTGCCTCAACAGATTCTACCCTTCATTTTTCACTTGTGCTCAGGAAGCAGTGAAGAGACGCAGGTGGACAACACAGTGTGACAGCCGCTACCGCAGCCCACGTTCCAAAAACATGACGTTGGCCATTTTTGTCTTTCTTTTGACTGCCTGGCATGGATTTCAGCACTTGGAGTTGTCACACCTCATCCTCGACGGCAATTCTAATTTCTAATTAGGCATTCTCTTTTTTAGTACGCTTATTAGACAAATGTAAAAGTTTTACGCCTGACTTTTAATATGCTTCATGGCAACTTTTGCAAGATCATGATATTTTTGTTATGGAAAATGTTTAAAATAGAGCAGACGCAAGCCCTAATTAAGAACAGCAGCTGCTATTCACATAAAACTGAGGAAGGCAAATTCGTATTCCGTGCTACATCGGTGCTCCTGGTTTATTATTAAATCTCCATTTGTCAGGTAAGCGAGTATTCGACGCACACGTCATCGTCCAATTTTGAATGGACCTTACATTTATATCAGCTCTTGGACCTCCGAGAACTTGACAGCTGTGACTCGAGTCGTATTTAGAATTCGTGTGGGAAGACAAATCTCAGGTCACTGGGTGGAACAAAAAACAAACCAAAAAAAAAAAAGAATCGTCAGGGACCCGCTTCAGCATCGCCAGTCACGGCCACAGGGGCTCAGGTTCATAATTCCTTAGCATGGCACCAACAGTGCTTGGCATAATTTAGAAGTAATTCGGACTCGTTTATTGAAAGTTCTGTGGGAATGAATGAGAGCAGCACCAGATGAAGGCAAACACTTTCATTTGTCAATGATGATTCCGTTTCTCCGCAAAGGGGGACCCTCATTGTCAAAGTTAAAGGTTTTAAGTAGTTCTCTACAGTGCCAGGACGGAGTGGTGGCTCTGAGGCTAGGGTTCTGCACTGGCAATTGAAAGGCTGCCGGTGTGAGTCCCCTAAAATGCCAGAAGTGGGCCCTTAACCTGCAAGTGCTCCATCTTGGCTATGACAATAATAATTCATTCATTACATTTATATAGCGCTTTTCTCAGTATTCAAAGCACTATCCACACAGGGAGGAACCGGGAAGCGAACCCACAATCTTCCATAGTCACCTTACTGCAAAGCAGCAGCACTACCACTGTGCCACCATGACATTGCATCCAGCCATGCAAGCAGGTCCCCCAACTTACAGGGAAAAACCAGGGGGTTGGTGGCAGGACTGGCACTCCAGCCACCATAAAAAAGCCTCACCCTGTTTCAATGTGGTGCTGAGGTGCCACCCATTGCACGGCTGCTCTTGGATCTGTAATCAGCGCATGGTCCCAACTCTCTACGGACCCTTCAGGAGCAGCCTCAGTGTAGAGCACATGAGATTGGGACCCTCTTTGTGCCTCAAACCCATCTCAAGTGCATCCACTTCCTTTTAAAAATCCCAGAGTACGGTTGGGAAAAGGATCTCTCACTTAACACTTCAGAAACGGAGTGGAAGACAGCCACGCACAGAATTCACTCGAGCGCCATATGTGCAAAACATTCCATTATTCAACTTAAAATCTTTTATCGAGCGCATTTCTCTCGTTTGAAATTGTCCAAAATGTTTCCAGGGTGAGAGCCAACCTGCGAACGTTGCACTCGAGCTCCAGCCTCACTAGGCCACATGTTTTAGGCCTGCACCAAATTAACATCATTCATTTGAAAATGCCTATCAGAGAGCCTTGGGGTTCCAATCCCTCCTAACCCATTAACAGCTGAGTTTGGTGGGCTCCCAGAGGGGCTTAAAGTGGAGAAGGACAAACAGACTGGAATTGCGTTTCCTATACTATTAGAATTGGAAGAATCCTAACCCACCTCTGTTAATTCAGTGGCTAACTGGTGTTATATACTCTTTGAAATTGAAAAAAATCAAATTCTCACTTAGGAGGATCTGCGCAAAACTTTATCAAAACCTGGCAGGACCTGATCAATGACATTTAAGAATTAGCATTTATATTAGGGAGAAAGACTCCTTTCTCTCTTCTCTACTCTTAAAGTTTTACTCGGGCTGTTGGCCTTCCTCTCTTCGTCATGGATGAGGGTTGAATTGAATTTAGTTTTGTTAAGTTTGACTTGATTGTATGGAGTGTTACCTGCTTTGAATAAATTCAATAAAAGATAAAAAGAAAGTGCAACCACTTCCGAAATGGAACCACACCCCTTTTATCCTTTGTGTCTTATTGGCTGGCGTCGTATCAACAGGGCTGCCCCTCAACTGATACCACTGTGGACATTTCAGGGTTTCACTTGGGTGGCGTCAAGATGATCCTCACGTGCCTAACAGGACTAAGCAAAAGAAACCTTAACAGAGAATGGTGGAAGATGCCAGAGACTTCACATACCGTACATACTCGCGGGTAAGTCAGGATTTGATTTCACTGTCTAATTTCCGCTATTTTTTATAATGTTGGTCATATAAGTCGAATGTGGAAAACTCACCCTATTGGTCCAAGAGATTGCGATATGCTAACACTCACCTGAGAGGGTAACCGCGGAGCACACAGCCTTTTTTCTTCTATGTATTACGTGAACACACGGTAATACAGGAACTATTCCGAAGTGAGATTTGCACTGATTTGTGTTTTCAGGCTTCACGTGAAAGAATTTGATGATGACAGCCATGTGGACTTCTGGCCTTCAATCCATCAATGGAGGGACATCATGGTGCTTTGATTAGGTGGTGGTGGTGCAGATCGCCACAACAGAATAACAGGAAAAAGAACAGCAGAGAAACTAGGGGTTAGTACAGATTGCAGAGCCATGATAAAAATGATAATCAAACGCATATACCGTATATACTTGCATTTAAGTTTCTGGTATTTTATAATGTCGGTCGTATAAGTCGAATGCGGAAAACTCACCCTATTGGTCCAAGAGATTGCGATATTCTAACACCCACCTGAGAGGGTAACTGCGGAGCACACAGCCTTTTTTCTTCTATGTATTATATGAACACACGGTAATACAGGAACTATTCCGAAGTGAGATTTGCACTGATTTGTGTTTTCAGGCTTCACGTGAAAGAATTTGATGATGACGGCCATGTGGACTTCTGGCCTTCAATCCATCAATGGAGGGACATCACGGTGCCCTGATCAGGTGGTGGTGGTACAGATCGCCACCACAGAATAACCGGAAAAAGAACAGCAGAGAAACTAGGGGTTAATTCAGATTGCAGAGCCATGATAAAAATGATAATCAAACACATATACCGTATATACTTGCATTTAAGTTTCTGGTATTTTATAATGTCGGTCGTATAAATCGAATGCGGAAAACTCACACTATTGGTCCAAGAGGTTATGATATGCTGACGGCCACCTGACAGAGTCACCGCGGAGCACACGGCCTTTGTATTTCTATGTATTGTGCCTACGTGACCACACGGTAATACCCAAACTATTCCGAAGTGATGTTTGCACTATTTTGTGTTATTTTTGTGTATCTCAGACCCTCATACACCTTTATCGTAAGAGCATCCCTTATCTACGATGGAGCGTTCGATCAAAAGAAAATATGAAGCTGGTTTCAAATTAAAACTCGTTGAAGTAGCGAAAGTAATTGGTAACTGCACTGCTGTCACAAAATTTGATGTTTCTGAGAAACTGGTGCGAGATTGGAGGAGGCAAGAAGATGTAGAAAAAAAAAATTGTTGCATTTTTGAACAGGCGTATAAGTCGGGGTCTGGTTTTATGATCGATTTTTCGGGTTTCAAGACCCGACTTATCCGTGAGTATATACAGTATTTGTCTGCTTCCTCCACCATTCCAAAGTCAGCAATGTGTACCCCTCCTGCTAACTCCACTTACCTTTCAGCCTCCTGGCCATCCTCACCTCACTTTTCTTTAAATGATCCTGTCCGGCTCAAGAAGACACCTATGTGATAACCACGAGTGACTTTCAGGATTCAGAAAGTGTTCAGACTCCATCACTTTCCGCATACTTTATTTTGTTGTAGATTTCATTTTAAATGAATACCTCCATCTATACTCAATAACCCATGATGACAAAGTGAGCACATGTTGTCAGAAAGGTTTGCAAATGTATTAAAAATCATTCCTAGAAGTATTCAGGCCCATTGCTGTGGCCCTCCACATTGTGATCAGGTGCCTCCTGTTTGCTTTACTTCTCCCTGAGATGTTTCTAGAACTTGATTGGAGTCCACCTGTGGCCAGCTGAATGGACTGAACAACTGATCTCCTTGCCCTGTTCTGTGTCTCACCACAATCTGATCCATGAAGGTCAGCAGAGTGTTCTGTGGACTTCGTGGCTTGGTTTTCATCCTGACCTGCAGTGTGAATTGCGGACCTCCTATATACAGGTGGGCCTTTTTTTAACACTAGAATTCCTGAAGCCTACGAAAAAGCTCGTAATCCTGGCCCACCTTAAATCCCTTCGCACCTCTCCGGCAGCATCTTTTGTCTTGTAAATGTGTCAATCAGCACAAGCAGCAAGCAGCCCTGCTATCCCATACTCCCCCGCTCACCGCCTCAGCTCAATTCGCAAAGGAGGTTCTCAGAGCTCAGTGTTTATGTTGGAGTGAAGTGCCAGGAGTTGTACAGGGTAAATAATACAATAATGCATACAAATAGTCATTTGGAATACATACATTTCATGTGTGTTCCGTGTCTACAACAATCCATGTAAACACATCGTTAAAACAGAAACGTTTTTCATGCCTTAGTAAAAATTAACAAAATGTAGACATGAAGTGTATGATGTGTGAAGCCTGAAGTCCAAATATCAAATAAAAGACTTTCACAAAAAGTACAAGTATAACAAAACAAGTGTGATTTTATTCAAGAATATAACCAAAGAAACAGAAAGTGGTTTGGGGTAGGGCTGTTGATACGACAGCTTGCGTGGTGCAGCAGTGAGAACTGTTGACTCGTAATGAAGAGGTCACTGGTTCAAAATTTACCGTTTTGAGTAGTGAGCTGTTCTTATTGTTAATATCTCTATATATAATCTTCATTTGGATCTTGATCTTTGTTTGTCCGCGAATGAATTAGAAGAAGAAGCACTAGATGGCAGTAGAGAGACAGCTAAAACATAGGCATTGCATTAAGAATCTCCTCCAGGCTTATAGTACTGAAGACTGTAGTACTCCAGTCACACCTCAAAACACAGACATTCAAACTAAACAAATTGTTGTGCATTAAATTAACTAATCTCTATATATAATCTTCATTTGGATCTTGATCTTTGTTTGTCCGCAAATTCATGTTCAACTGACACGGTATCCTTCAATAAGGGCACACACAAAAAGGCGAGCTTCAAAAGGACGACCTCAATTGGGTGCATTGAATAAGGGGAAACACATCAAAATTATTACATTAAATTTATTACCCAAAGGCAATGATTGAACATATAAAAAGGCGAAAGCAAGAATATCAAAACAACCAATTAATTAATGCATGAACTTCTAAGCGAGACGAACATTTTCCAATCCTATATTCAGTGCATTTCCAGATGTGTTTCCCGTTGATAGTTTTCTCCTTTCTGAATGTGTAGCCTTCGACTACGAGTAGATCTGCACCTTTGTTGCTCTTCACATATTCCAGAGCCATTTGAACTAAATTATCTACAAACGCGTTAATTCGCTGCACTCAATTGAGGTCGCCATTTTGAACCTCGCCTTTTTTGTACGCGCCCTTATTAAATAGAACATATAAGTCGGACACACTTCTGTGATTTTCCATCAGTCAGCGTTTGGAGTTCAAGAAAGAAGCATTGGTTCTTCCTTACTCTTTGGATTGCCACAAAGCAACCTGCAAAATTGGAGAAAGGTTGAGAAGAGATCGTGAGAGGAAACGACAGCATCGTGAAAACGAGACGTACTGTGAACGGAGAGAAGCAGAAATGCTCCTCCACCACCACATAATTACTATTCGGACAGTGATTCCGAGTAGGCCGTTCCTATCGAATCAATGTCCAAGGGTTTTCTTTTGTAATTTTGTTTCCCTTATAAAAAATCATAATGCTGTGCGACGAAGGGCCCAGTTCACGACTGGCAGCCGCGTTTAAACAGGGAGCCCTTCACAGACAACTTTAACACGCGCAACGTAGTTGGACGCACATGGCTAGTTATACAATAAAAACATAAAAATGTGTAAATTTATAGTACTTGTAAAAGTTAGCCTCTTTTTGTAGTTCAGTTCAGTTCAGTTCAGTGGGGTTGTGGGAGCATGAACGTGACTGAGAGAATAAGAGAATAAGACTGACCGAAGGGATAGCAGGCTGCTTGCTGCTTGTGCTGATCGACACATTTACAAGACAAAAGATGCTGATGGAGAGGTGCAAAGGAATTTAAGGTGGGCCGGGATTACGAGTTTTTTCGTAGGCTTCAGGAATTCTAGTGTTATATAGAAGGTCAGCAATTCACACTGCAGGTCAGGACGAAAACCAAGCCACGAAGTCCACAGAACACTCTGCTGACCTTCATGGATCAGATTGTGGTGAGACACAGAACAGGGCAAGGAGATCAAACCATTTTCAAAGCTCTGAATGTGCCCAGGAGCACAGAACCACTAGAACTCTTCTAAGAGTTGGCCATGCCACCAAACTTAGTAACCGGGCCAGAATAGTTTGGGTCACCAAGAACCCAATAATTACTCTAACAGAGCATCAGGAGTCCTCTACCAAGATGGGAGGACCAGCTGAATGGATGGCCATCTCAGCAACGCTCCATCAATCGAGCGTCTATGGCAGAGCGACTAGACGGGAGTCACTCTTGAGCAAAAGGCATATGAGACACGGACTCTGAGGACAGGAGGAAGAAGACGATTCTCTGGTCAGATGAGGCAAAAAATTGAACTCTTTGGGCAGAGTGGAAGAGGAAGAGGAGAAGAGTAAGGAAAGAAGAGGGACATAGGAAAAAAGAGGAGGAAGTGGGGGAAGAAGGAAGTGACAAATGAGTAGTGAAAACATGAAAAAGCATTCAATGTCCTGCTGATAAATAACAAGAAGAGTGACAAATTATGAAATGGCTGTCGCTTTACATTTTCTTAGCTAACCTTTCTCAGAAATATCACACCACATTTCACCCTCAGCGCACTGGTAGAGTCCACACCTGAGCAGTAAAGCTTATTTCTAAAATGAATGCTTTCGCACGTCTCGATTTCATAAATCTTCCACAGCTGCGGGTAACAAGGATTTACAGACCCAAAAGGTCAGAGTGTCGACCAATTGCGATAAAAAATTAGGAGGCAGAATCCATTAATTGCCCAGCTCCGGAATATTATTGATCTGCTTGTTTTCTTTTAATTTCCAGAGAATGAAAGAACACGGCAGTCAATAACCTTAGGAATGGTTTCACTGAACTTGCCCTTTGATCGAGACTCGGGCGGCAACCTAATTACTCCATTAAACGGTCGAGCGAAAAATACGTGAGAAACACTCGAGCCGAATGGACGACGTCATGTGCAGTTTACCAGCTTTTGTGAAAGGAATTGCAACTCCAGCAGATGGAGGATGAGAACATTCAGAAACTAGCAGAGCGAAACACCCGTTGAGTAAAATGGGCACAATGGTACAACGGTAAGACTATCGGTTGGTAACACACCGTGCAATTAGGACCTTCTGTTCACCAGCTATGCTGGCCCTTAATCCCCTCTTTTGTTCATTGAACACGGCAGTCCTCTTATGGATGCCGGACAACGTTACGACTTGGCACAGTCATCAAAAGTTTAATCGTTTTACATATCGTAATGAGACAGGATGGCACGTCAAAAAGGTTTGGGGCACCAAGGTGACTATCATGGTGGAAAAGCATTTGGAAAGAACATCTCATTTAGGCGGTAGTCTTCTCCACACTGACTCAAGATGGCGTTGAGGCGGGTTTCAATGTGTTGACCCGAGAGGGCCGAAATTGGATGTGACGTCAGAGGTGGAAGGACCGCCAATCATCCGTTCTGCAGAGGCAGGAAGAGAAAAGGCATTAGGGCAACAGCGCCACCCTCTGGCTTGGAGTGGAACAATCGTCACATGAGCCCTGAGGTTGCCACCTAAACATATGTGACTATATATATAAATATATAGACAGAGAGAGAGAGTGTAGCAGAGGACATTTATGTAATATTTCTAGTCTGTTAGGTTTTTCAGTTATATTGCCTTTTTGTGTCGGATGAAGTAGGATGAATTCATTTTAGTATGCCAACCCTCAAGGTTACCCCTGACTTAAAACAAAGTGCCAGGTATCTCTCTGAGAACCCAATACATGATGATCTAATATCCCATATATGGAGCTACTTACATTAGATGACATGTAACCAGCTATTTGCCAAATATCCATCCATCCATCCATCAACCAACCAGCTATATCCTAACTACAGGGTCACGGGGGTCTGCTGGAGCCAATCCCAGCCAACACAGAGCCCAAGGCAGGAAACAAACCGTGGGCAGGGCGCCAGCCCCCCACAGGGCTATGCCAAATATTCTCTTGTATATTCCTACTCTATAAAGCCTTTAGGCTAACAAAGGATTGTCGGCCTAACCGTTTAACGCAATGTAAAGTCTGATACCTTGTATGGTGTGCTCCAGGAGCGTCTTTGTTAAATACACCTTATCTTTATATATAACTAGGGGGCTTCACCCCCTGCTCGCTTCACTCCCCCCGCCACCAGCACTATAAGCTACTGTGAAAAGGGGAGCTGAACGCACCCCAAGGAGACACCCGGGTCGCTCCTCTCTTAAACGGCGACACAATGGGAATCAAAAACAGTTGTTTTTTTTTTTTTAACCTCCTCTTTGCTCAATCAGCTGCTGACTTGCTGCTGCCGCCGCCGTGCCACGTGATCTGCACTGTGATAGACGGCCAGGAACCCCACCCCACCAGGACTCCTGGAGGAAGGAGGAACCGGGAGAGCGGCACTTCTTTTCCCTGGGCACCCGGCCGTTTCTTGATCCCTGGGGGACAGCACTTCCGGGACACCAGGAAGTGCTGACAGACCAGGGATGGTTTAGGCCCGGAGTGCTTCCGGGTGCAAGAGCAGCACTTCCGCCACACTGGGGAGTGCTGCCGGACGTTCATCGCCAGGCACCTGGAGCACATCAGGGACAAGATAAAAGGGGCTGCAGTCGGGTGGAAGAAAGACGGAGTTTGCAAGACAGGAGTTGAGGCGGCTAGAAGAACCAAGGACTGTGAACTTAAGTAGTTATTTGTAAATATTGGCTGTAAATAAACGTGTGTGTTGTGGACACTGCGTTGTCGTGTCTGTCTGTGGACGGGCTAGCTTTTACAGCACCTCATGCAGCGCTTCGAACATTTAAAAGCCTGGACAGCAGCTGTCCTTATGTCTCACTGCCTTGTCTCTCGTCTCCCCCAGACATCCTCAAATACCATGCGATCTCTTTTCGCTGTTCCATTATTTCACCGTTTGTTTGCGCTAATGCGATCTTTACTCTCATTTTGCGAGACTTTTGAATTTTCCTACTTCCATTATCTCTAACCTGCTCTGCATGTGGATCACGGGACTTGCTTCCAAAGGTTGTAAGTATGACGTGACTTGACCGTCTCACGGGACGTGAAAGTGTCTCTCTGTCTCTCTTCAAAAGATCACGTCTCGTCGCCAGATTATTTTTTATAATAAAGAGATATGCTATCGTGGCTGTCCGTTTGTCTGTCCAGGATTTTAAATCACCTGTAGCTTGCAAACCGTTTCACCTATTGACCATTATCCAACCCGCTATATCCTAACTACAGGGTCACGGGGGTCTGCTGGAGCTAATCCCAGCCCAACACAGGGCGCAAGGCAGGGAACAAACCCCGGGCAGGGCGCCAGCCCACCGCAGGGCACACACACACACACACCAAGCACACACCAGGGACAATATAGAATTGCCAATCCACCTAACCTGCATGTCTTTGGACTGTGGGAGGAAACCCACGCAGACACGGGGAGAACATGCAAACTCCACACAGGGAGGACCAGGGAAGCCAACCCAGGCCCCCTAACTGCGAGACAGCAGCGCTACCCACTGCGCCACCGTGCCGCCCTGACCTGAAATTTATTACACATATACTACGTGAAGTCTACTATCCGCTTTTGGGTTGATGATTGACCTCCAAGGTTATTCCTCTTTATATTTTTATTTTATTGTAGAATCAACTCGGGTGGCCAGTCCAAAGACATGCAGGTTAGGTGGATTGGCGATTCTAAATTGGCCCTAGTGTGTGCTTGGTGTGTGGGTGTGTTTGTGTGTGTCCTGCGATGGGTTGGCACCCTGCCCAGGATTGGTTCCTGCCTTGTGCCCTGTGTTGGCTGGGATTGGCTCCAGCAGACCCCCGTGACCCTGTGTTCGGATTCAGCGGGTTGGAAAATGGATGGATGGATTGAATCAACTCTCAGCAGCGGGCAGCAGGGAGGCCATGCGGTGCATTTGTACGGGCGCCATTCTCATCCCTACCACCTTTGCCGTCACTTCTACTACCTCTTCATATCTTAAATCATTCTTGAGGCAGATTGAAGAGTGAAGTCCCAGCTTAAGTGAAAAATTAAAGAAAACGTACCAAGTAATTGCAACACAAACACTGACTTCATCAGTTTTAACAAAAGATGCCAATGGAAGAAAAAGAGAACAAGCGGGCCGCTAGGGTGGAGAAGAGAAGAGCTGCTCAGGAAGTGGCAAGTGACTGCTAAAGGTACAGAGAAAGAGGAGGAACACTAGGAATGCTCAAGTCAAGTGGTATTCACTGTACGTTACCATTATAGCATTGTGCCATTACTGGTATGTATACATTGCTGGAGCTTCCTTCTTCTTCCTCTTCATCTTTTCACACTTCTTGTGCCTGATCAGCCTTCTCCAGGTAACTCGGTCCTGCACCTTCTCCTCAGTCTGATCCTTTTCCTGCAGATCTTCTTCTACTCTGCATTGGCCTCCCATCCCTCATTTGCCCACACATTCCTTGTCTGTCCTCATTCCATGTCCACAACACATCCAACTACTTTCCTGAACTTTCTTCAGAAATGAGAGGAGACCATTCAGCCCATCAGTCCCGTTTGTTTAGCTCTTAGCTAAGCTGTCCCCAATGTCACATCCAGATTCTTGTCAAGGTTTCTGCTTTGACTCCATGTCTCGGTAATTTGTTCCAAAGTCCACAACTCTTCCTGGCTTCAGTCCTACATGTTCTTCTTCTTCATTTCCACTGATGTCCTCGAGTATGTGATTCTGAAACAATGTTGCTGCTTCTACTTTGTCAATGCCTTTGAGAACTTTAAACACCTGGATCAGGTCCTCACGCAGTCTCCTCCACTTCTTAGATTTCTCTCCCACTTTTGTTGTACCACCGATTGTCTCATTTCTTATTCTGTCCTTTTTTGTAACTCCACAGATCCATCTCCAAATTCTCATTTCTTCCACATCCAACTTTTAGTCGGGATGCCTTTTTGGTGCAATTTACTCTCTTCTTACTTATTTCTTCAGAGTCGCTTCATTTTGTGGCTACCATCTAAACAAAATATTTTATCCAGACTGCTTGTTCGGCTCCTGGAGTATCCGACCTGAATGTCAAGATCAGGACTTAATAATTAAGGCTGAGGCCTATTGGTGGGCAGCCAATGGAAAATGGAAGAACTGGTGATGATATTCACGAAAGGGGTTCAGGAAATGTACAACCTGAAAGAAGACAGCCATTAGCCGTCAGAGCCCGTGGAGTCGGGAGAGATTTGAAGCACAGACGGCCTCCTGCCTTGTGTCCTAAAACAAAAGCCGAGATGTGAGATGTGCTCCACTTTCATGAATCTGTGGCGGACCACTCTGTGAATTCAAACAGTAGGGAAACAAGGAGTTAATCCAGTGTTCCAAATGGAGGGAGCTAATTATGAAGAGAGTTCATTTAGACAGATAGTCACTGGGGAGCAGCCCTCGGCTCGAGAAAAGGTCACTCCTGTCGGACTAACTCGATTGATTAGTTTGGTGTCTCGGGACCCGTAGAATACGCACAGGTACGAGATCATTTACTGGAATTATCAGAAGACAAGCCGCACAGTGCCTTGGGAGATGGTGGTAGTTAAACTGGAAGAGGATGGAATTGTGGGTAAAAGAACAACACAATTTAAGGGAAGAACATCACATGTGATTGTTAGGCCGGCAGCCTCATCTCGTTTCAAGCAGTTCTCTATTTGCACCAATGATTATGGAAAATGTGTGGGATCTAAGATAGTCAATTTAGGGTGGACAGATGATGTCCACGGAGCTCAGGTCACCATATGAGAGTGAACAAACACACAGACGGTGATAATGGACATCAAGCACACTTATGGTCGGGCATATGGAGGTTAAGGCTTTGTTGTTAAAGAAATGGGACAGAGTTTAAAGTTGCCAAGACCACATAGAAGTAAAGTCGGGTTTGCTTTCTTTGTAGCGGGCCACATAGAGCGTTTTGTTTGTGTGTACATATGTCCTGCTGAGTGATTGTTAAATGGGAAGAAGACCAGTGGCTCCGCCGATTACTGTTTATAAAATTGGGTCGGTGTCTTTAACAGGTTTGCCCTGATGCGGAAGCAGGGCCGTCATAATGCATGGGCACGCTGGACAGTTACCTGGGGGGCCCCATGCTAATCTATCTACAGTATGTTGTGACTTGTTGATTCAACTTTGCTGTACTGCATGTGTTTTTAATGTTTAAACACTGATTTTGTTGGACGTACCAATACAATAAATACATGTTTAATTTTATCAACCATTTACATTTTTATTCCTGCGAGTGGTTGTGTAGGTAGGGGCCTTAGTGCACTGCTTTGCCCAGGGGCCTTAAATGCTGTTAAGATGGCTCTGTGTGGAGGGGCTTGTGGGATTTGTAGTTTTGTGGTTTGTATGCTTTGTACCGATAAAACTGGAAGGGAAGGACTTTTTTTTTTTGTCAATCAACATCATCCACAGCAGCTCCTAAACGTTTCAGTTACTGGTGTTACAGGAGCCTGGGGGTCAGACGCCTGGAAGGACTGGGAGGTGGTCTATACGTCCCCCGGGCCATGAGGGGGCAACCACCCTGGATAAGGAGGGGACCACGGGGATGGAGCAAGGAGGCTCAAACCCACTAAGGCCCATGGCCACCACCAGGGGGTGCCCCAAGCATCATGGAGCCTCGGAGATCAACACTTCTGCCACACCTGGGAAGGTGGAGGAAGGACCTTCCAGGAATGCCAAGAGGAGGGGAAGGTGATCGTGCCACGTCAGTCACTATGTCAGTGAAACGCTGGAATCTCTGGCTGGAGGATCATGGCAGTGCAGGTAAGTGAGGTCTGTAACGTAAAGGGAAATGGAGACGCGAGTGAATACGTCCCGGTATCGTGCAGTTCCGTTGACCAAGTAGCTGCATCTCCAACAGTGGAGGCGACGCGGATGGCTGATTGCGTGGTAGGGGTGGAGCCAAGATGCCGGCTGATAAGTGCTGTGGGTCTTAGTGCCCTACTGCCACAACCACTGTCAGTCTCACGTCGCTCCACAGGGGTGCAGACAGCGAGGGGTCTCTTCCTTTCCTGTAGGGAGACTCAAAGCCATCAGGGCGCCCCAGAGGAGAAGGAAGAACCGGAGGAGTGAAGCCAGCTCTTCCCACAAAGTAAGACGTGAGCCCATGAGCTCACGCACGGTGACGGGCCGGCCTTGTCTGCAGTGCCAGAGGGAAGCCCCAAAGTCAGCGGGGAAGATGGGAGTGCGAGCGGTCCCTTTAGACAACCCGAAGACAGGAGAATGAAGGCCGCAGAGCAGGTGCCGAGGTCCAAGAGGGGAGCATTGGCCCTTTGGATTGAAGGAGGATGCCAGGTAGTGGCATCAGGGCAACATCTCTGCCCCTGTGTCTGCTTTATATTTTGCAGGACCGGGCCCAGGATGAGCGCGATTTACACCCGCTTTGTGGGAGATCTGCCCTCACGGGACAGGCCGCTGCACCCGACGTGTCTCTGCTGGCAATAAGGCAGTTTCACAGGATGCTGGGGTTCAGACACAGCCGGGATGCCTGGAAAGACCGGTAGGTGGTCTATATGTCCCCCGGGCCACGAGGGGGCAACTACCCTGGATGAGAAAGGGACCACGGGGACGGAGCAAGGAGGCTCAAACCCACTGGGACCCGTGGCCACCGCCAGGGGGTGCCCCAAGCATTGTGGAGCCCGAGAGATCAACACTTCCGCCACACCTGGGAAGGTGGAGGAAGGACCTTCCAGGAACGTCCGGAGTGCTTCCGGGTGCAAGGGCAGCACTTCCGCCACATCAGGAAGTGCCACCGGAAGAGTGTCATCAGGCACCTGGAGCACATCCGGGTGGAAATAAAAGGGGCCGCCTCCCTACAATCAGGGAGCTGGAGTCGGGAGTGGGAGCAGGAGCTCCAGTGACAGGAGAGAGGAAAGGCCCGTGTGGACGGTGATTGGTGCTGGGAGCACTGTGTGCTGTGAGGACTTTATTTGTAAGAATAAACGTGTGTTTTATAAAGAAGTGGTGTTTGTCTGATGGTGTTCGGACCCGTGCTCACTCTGGACATTCAAAGCGGATTTAAGGACGGTGGTGGGCTTTTTCTTTCCTCCCACTCCAGTCCATCGATGCTCTTGGAGAAGAGGCGCACCTCCAAAGGCTATCTCTATTTCAGGATGACTTTTGTCATTATTTGTCTTTACCATGTTTGTAACTAGTTATACAAGTAAATAAGGAACGTTTACATATTTGTGCGTTGGGTGTGTTTAATCTGTACGGGCAGTTGCCTGGGGTGTTGTTAATATTTGGGTGGTAAGGTGGAAATACTGCAGGACTTAGGTGTTGGCCTGATTCTATCCGTCCCTCATTTTAAAAGCGTAGCGGCTCCTTTGCTGCGTAAATCTGGTGGCATCCTCCACACTTGCTAGAAATCGGGGGAGTGCGCTACATACTATATTACAGGGTCTGGATAAGGAGGAACGAATATCCACTCAGGCATTGTAGTCGACAGCTAAGTTTGGGAGGACCCCGCTTGGTAAGAATTCCAGCTGCCTAAGGCAGGCATCATGTTGCCGTGACTACCAGGGCAGGAATTGGGACATTTAGCAGGAATCTTTTTTTTTTTTTTTTTAGGGAGGACCGCTAACCGAGTGGCACGGTGGCACAGCGGGTAGCACTGCTGCCTTGCAGTAAGGAGACCTGGGTTCGGTTCCTGGGTTCTGCCTGTGTGAAGTTTGCATGTTCTCCCCCTGTCTGCGTGGGTTTCCTCCCACAGTGCAAAGACATGCAGGTTAGGTGCATTGGTGATCCTAAAATTGTCCCTAGTGTGTGCTTGCTGTGTGTGTGTGTGCCCTGTGGTGAGCTGGCACCCTGTCCAGGGTTTGTTTCCTGCCTTGCGCCGTGTGTTGGCTGGGATTGGCTCCAGCAGACCTCCGTGACCCTTTAGTTAGGATATAGCAGGTTGGATAATGGATGGAGGGCGGCACAGTGGCGCAGTGGGTAGCACTGCTGCCTCACAGTTGGGAGACCTGGGGACCTGGGTTTGCTTCCCGGGTCTTCCCTGCGTGGAGTTTGCATGTTCTCCCCGTGTCTGCGTGGGTTTCCTCCCACAGTCCAAAGACATGCTGGTTAGGTGGATTGGCGATTCTAAATTGGCCCTAGTG
Organism: Erpetoichthys calabaricus; assembly: GCF_900747795.2. NCBI lineage: Eukaryota > Metazoa > Chordata > Cladistia > Polypteriformes > Polypteridae > Erpetoichthys > Erpetoichthys calabaricus. The sequence continues at coordinate 76,301,548 of NC_041411.2, read as the reverse complement.
TGTGCTTGGTGTGTGGGTGTGTTTGTGTGTGTCCTGCGGTGGGTTGGCACCCTGCCCGGGATTGGTTCCTGCCTTGTGCCCTGTGTTTGCTGGGATTGGCTCCAGCAGACCCCCGGGACCCTGTGTTCGGATGGAGGACGGCTAACCAATAAGGAGAGAGGAGAGAGAAAGGAAGCAGCAAAACAAAGGGCCCGACTACCTAAGCCGAAGGCAAACTTTATCCAGGGACGTCCGCTATTTCTGGGGTGGCCATTCCAGAAGAAATGCAACAGCGAGGTGAACCCGGGAGAATGGTTCTGGTTCTGCGGGTCCTCACGTTGGTGAGTCGGACTCGCTCTTAAACACCTCAGGAGAGCGAGGAAGCAGCCATATCCACCTGCTGTCCACTTTTGTCACATCATTCAGCGAGAACTTGAAGGACTCATCATCATTTCACTCTGACTGTGCTTAATCATTCTCTGCCTTATTTTCTTCTCTTTTTTGGTACTATTTTTTTGCAAGTGTTTGGCCAGGTGGAGGCATCCATGGGAAATGGGATCATAAAACGAGCACCCTGTCACCTTTCTGTGTGTGTAAACACTGGACTCTTGAGTATTTTCTATTTTTCGAGTATTGGCGGGTGCAGAGAGGTGGGAAGAGTGGTCGAGGACTGAATATTTTTAATGCTGGTATATCGTTCAAAAAATGGTCCACTTCCCTTACGGGCGGTGAAGCGTAGCGATGGCACCTCTTATACACTCGTATGAGAAGGGCTTGGGGTTTCTGATTCCATAGATGATGCTGGTGGTGGTACGAGACGTTAAGAAGATTGGCGCTCTATATCACCCAAATACTAGGAGATAAACTGCCAAGCTCACTTAAAACACCGGAGACACTTCTGGACACCACAGCAGAAGAAGGTTGTTAATGCCTGTGATGACTTCAAAAAAGAACTGACGTAGCTGATGCCCAAAGTTTAACAATGGAAAACTGCATGAGCCAACCAGGCAACAGGGAGATATACTCAACTTTCTGATCAAAAATATCCTTTTAGGAAATCTGGAGACACCTGGAGAAACGAGAAGAAGCTTTGAAAATGCACAAATAGAAGGGGGGCTTCTAGGGCATTATAACTACAATATACACTGAGGAGTGCAGGGCAGGAGTCATGCCATAAGATGCTCATGGAAGTGAATGACACTGATAGTGACAAGGATCTCCACTAAGAAGGGGTGCTATGCTCCTAAAGAGACCCAAGATACAATTACTGCTTTGTCAGATCTTTATGGTGGTATTAAGTGGGCCTCAAGGAGGTCAGTGACATCAGGGAGGCTCAATCGCATATAAGTGACCTCCTGAAACGTATGGTGACCTGGCTTTTACAGAGAGACAGAGTCAGAAAATCGGGAACCAGAGTTGTACGCATACCTGGGACCACTAGGAGCCACGCTAGGTAATCTTGGACCTGCCTGATCTCGATCAAAAGGCAAAGGGTTTTATTAAAGTCTCCCACCATCCTGGTCAGTCGTTTTTCTGTTCAGACACACACTTCACACACCTTTAGTACTCACACCACTAAATTCACAGAGAGGTCATACTGACCAGTGGTCAGCACTATGCCAATGATACTCAGCTGTACTTGGTATCCACCCCAGAGGACCACCTGGGCTCAGCTACAATCTCAAATTGTCTCAATGATATCTCACCTTGGATGAAGGAACACCATCTCCGGACCGAGCTCCTCATAATCCTAGCTAGTCCGTCTATTCTGCTCTCTAGCTCCATGAAGTTCAACTTACTATCGTTAACAACTTCCGAGTCAGTATGTGACCTTGCGGTGATGATCGATGAGCTGCTCTTGAATTGTATGAGAATTTCCACAGGTGACCTGACCTGGTGTTCAAGGTGTACAAGGCTGTGGTGGTCTGGTGCCACTCAGATTCACACTGTGTGAGGGACGGTGATTGATTGATTTATTTTTTGGTGAGGATTCCAGGAATGCACCCAGCCTTGGCCCGACCCACACTCACTCACAGACAGAGACACAAAATCCAATAAATCAAAGAAATGAATGAATAAAATATGAAACATCAAGTAGATATGAATACAAATACTCCCCTACAGTGATAACAAATACAACACACAACAATAAACACCTAATAATAAACACCTACGACAATGTCCATAAATCAGTCCTAGTGCAGCACTAACAGATGAAGTGGTATGGAGTGAGTGATGACGATCCCAGGAACAACGTTAGCAGAAGTGACGTAATAAACAGTCCTACCGACAGTCCTGATGATGAGCGCTCCCTCCGACGAAGCATGACGATCAGTCCAGCTCTACTCACACAACCAGCAGGCACGAGACAGTCCATACGTCCTTACAGATTCACCACCCAGGGTATAAATGATAACCCACAGGGGTAAAGGCAGACGAGAAAACGGGCGAACCGAAATACAGACAACCTCTTTTATTGCTGCTTAACCAGCCCCCTTTATAAACTTCCCACCAGCCCCTCTTGTCCCCAGCAGCCCCTGCGTTCTCCTCAAATGTCCATTCAGGGGATTACCCTCCAGGGGCAGCTGGGAAATGGACTCCATTAAAATGTAGCACTGTGATAAGGTGGAGAGTCACGGAGAGTCAGACCTGTTCCATATGGTGCTTCAGTGTTGCTCACGCAGTCCTTGAGGCTCACAAACTGCAGTCTGCTCGACAGATAGTCCATCACCCAGGACACCACAGGCTCATCCACTTGCATAGCTCTGAGCTGACCTCCTTAACAGGGATGGCTGGATGGTATTGAAGGCACCGGAGAATCCTTACAGTGTTTTGAGCTTTGTCCAACCTTGTGGAGCAGACTGATAATTGCATCTTCCACTCCATTTGTTGTCCAACCTTGTGGAGAAGATAGATAATTGCATCTTCCACTCCAATCTTGGTTCAACCGTGTACAGTAGATAGATAATTGCATCTTCCACTCTTCTTATTGACCAGCCTTGTGGAGCAGGTAGATAATTGCTTCTTCCACTCTATTCATTTGTCCAGCCTTGTGGAGAAGATAGAAAATTGCACCTTCCCCTCCAATCTTGGTTCAACCATGTAAGGTAGATAGATAATTGCATCTTCCACTCTTCTCATTGTCCAGCCTTGTGGAGAAGATAGATAATTGCATCTTCCACTCCAATCTTGGTTCAACCGTGTAAGGTAGATAGATAATTGCATCTTCCACTCTTCTCATTGTCCAGCCTTGTGGAGAAGATAGAAAATTGCACCTTCCCCTCCGATCTTGGTTCAACCATGTAAGGTAGATAGATAATTGCATCTTCCACTCTTCTCATTGTCCAGCCTTGTGGAGAAGATAGATAATTGCATCTTCCACTCTTCTCATTGTCCAGCCTTGTGGAGCAGGTAGATAATTGCTTCTTCCACTCTTCTCATTGTCCAGCCTTGTGGAGCAGGTAGATAATTGCTTCTTCCACTCTATTCATTTGTCCAGCCTTGTGGAGAAGATAGATAATTGCACCTTCCCCTTCAATCTTGGTTCAACCATGTAAGGTAGATAGATAATTGCATCTTCCACTCTTCTCATTGTCCAGCCTTGTGAAGTAGGTAGATAATTGCTTCTTCCACTCTTCTCATTGTCCAGCCTTGTGGAGAAGATAGATAATTGCATCTTCCACTCCAATCTTGGTTCAACCATGTAAGGAAGATAGATAATTGCATCTTCCACTCTTCTCATTGTCCAGCCTTGTGGAGAAGATAGAAAATTGCACCTTCCCCTCCGATCTTGGTTCAACCATGTAAGGTAGATAGATAATTGCATCTTCCACTCTTCTCATTGTCCAGCCTTGTGGAGAAGATAGATAATTGCATCTTCCACTCTTCTCATTGTCCAGCCTTGTGGAGCAGGTAGATAATTGCTTCTTCCACTCTTCTCATTGTCCAGCCTTGTGGAGCAGGTAGATAATTGCTTCTTCCACTCTATTCATTTGTCCAGCCTTGTGGAGAAGATAGATAATTGCACCTTCCCCTTCAATCTTGGTTCAACCATGTAAGGTAGATAGATAATTGCATCTTCCACTCTTCTCATTGTCCAGCCTTGTGAAGTAGGTAGATAATTGCTTCTTCCACTCTTCTCATTGTCCAGCCTTGTGGAGCAAGTAGATAATTGCATCTTCCACTCCATTTGTTGTCCAATGGGTTAACTTCAGTGGGTCCAGGTGGTCTACCACAAGAGAACTCATGCAGTCCAGGACCAGCCTCTCCAAGGTCTTCATGATGTGAGACGTAAGAGCCACAGGTCTGTAGTCATCAGGTGAAGAGGTACAGGCCTTCTTTGGAGCAGGAACAATGCATGATGGTACTTTTGAGGTGGAGGAGCTACTCCACTTGGCGGACAAAGGGTCCAGCACCTGTAAAATGAGGTGCATATGGGCAGCGCTTGGTCGACTACTTGGTACCCTCTCTGTGATTATCTCTTGTTGGTGTTCATGTTATTAATAAGGGCGCTGTGCTTACCTTCAGCCTCCTTGGCATCATTGTGAGCATCGAGAAGGTGTTGTTTATCCCTCATTCTTGTCGATTTCATTAATAAAGCTGCCATTTTGTTTCCTTTCCTCCTCCTTTCAAATCATTTCTGGCTACCATCACAAAGGCTGGCAATGCCAGTTCTGTATAAAAACCCTCAAATCACATTTTCAGATGAAGCAGGGGCCGTGGAGTAAGACAGCGTGGCCCACCCCACTGCCGTCGGAAGCAGCAGGTTTGTAGAGTTTAAAAATCCTGCTGCCTCTCGGCTTCCCGTGCCGCCTCCCTCTGTGGGCAGAAGATGCAACAAATGAGGTGTTTAGTTTGGAATCGCAGCCTTACATGACCTCCCTCCTGCGACTCAAATATTAATGTGGACGCGTCATGTTGGCATTCGAGCACTTTGGAGATTTCAGGGCTGGAGTTGTTGACCTTCACTGGAAGCTGATGAGAGAAGCTGTCTGGCCTTTGGCCCCCCGTGGTCTTCTGGGAGAGCCCATTATGTGGACTCGGTCCGCTGCCTGTATTGCTTATGTATATTTCCTGAGGGCCTGCTCTAGGGTTACGTTCTGATTCTGTTCTCTAAATGACAAGCTAGCAGCGGTTCGATTGATCGATGTTGATAATTCCATATATCAGTTACCGTGTAGCCCGCCCGTGGAATGGAGGCATTTTCTGCCCAGTAATCAATAATGACATCAGTCAATCAAGGCAATGAAACTGGGAGCTTCGCCCAGGGCCTTCAAACCCATGCCAGAAGTCTTTTGGCTTCTTCTACTGCAGATGTATGAATATTCCTGTCATACGGATTTGTACTTGAATCCCGATGCACGCCAGGGGCTCATTGATAACCAATTTCAAATAAGAGAAAGCGTTCACGGTGAACAAACTCTTGATGGGGGACCTTTATGGTTTAAAGTTGACATTTAAATGTGTCCAGGAGATCCATCAATCGATTTTCTAATCCTGGTCAGGCTAAGAGGTGAAGCCGATATTGAGAGCAGGAGGTGCCAGTCTACCATAAGGGGGCACCCACCTCATGGCAGGACCTTGAGGCTATGAAATGAAAGCCCACTTGGATCCCAAGCAAAGCATGAAAACTCCAAAGAGGGGCGCATCTAACTGGGAACTGATCCATCCGTCGTGACTTGAGGGCCATGAACTGGCATTGCCATTGCTGGAAATCAATGGCATTCATTTTTTTTTTGAAAGTGTTCTTGTATTACGTTCAGTTTTTTTAATATTACAAAGCAGGCAGCACACTGGTTAGCTGCAAATCTCCTGGGTTCAAATCCCAGTCCCATTCTCTGAAAATATGGAGATTCCAAATTGGCTGTAAACTGCCATCTTCAGGATGTTTTATGGGGTTGAAGACCCAAAGTCACTCCAACGTTGTCTTCTCTGTAGGCTTTGGGGTCATCGTCATGTTGAAAGGTCACCCCAGTCTGAGGCAGTGCATACTCTGGAGCTAGTTTTCTTCAAAGGGGCTCTCCGTATTCAGCTTCATTCATCCTTCCCTTGATTCTGACCCATCCCCTTGTCCCTGAACCCCCATATCATGATACGGGTGCCACCACCACACTTCACCACAGAGCTGGTGTAAGGCAGGTGATGAGCAGTGCCAGGTCTTCACCAGACAGTGTTCAGAGTTCTGCTCAGACCAGACCAGTGAGTCCTTCTCCTTGTGCCCTCAGAGTCCTTCACACCCTGTCATTTGGCTTCCATCTTTCCACTCCACCGTAAACACCCAATTGATGGAGTACTGCTGAGATGTTTGTTCTTCCCACAGATTCTCCCATCTCAGCAGAGGAGTTTTTGAATCTCTGGTAGAGTGACCATTGGGTTGAGGGTCGACTCCCTGACCAGGGCCCTTCTTGTCCAGTCACTCAGTTTGGCCACACAGCCGGTCTCTAGGAGTCCCAAACTTGTTCCATTTCACGATTATTGAGGCCACTGTGCTCCTGGGAACACTCAGAGCTTTAGAAATGGTTGTATCCCCTTGCCCTGATCTCTGCCTCACCACAGTTTGATTGTGGAGATCTGCAGAGTTCCTTGGACTTCACGACTTGGTGTTTGCGCTGCCATGCAGTGTGATTTGCAGGACCTTCTCCACACAGGGGCCTTTTGAAATGATGTCCAGTCAACTCAGTCAAGTTCTAGAAACATCTCAAGGAGAATGAAAGCGAACAGGATAGACCTGAGCACAACTTCGAGTGCAACAGCACCGGGTCTGAATACTTCTAGGAAGGAGAGATTTGGTTGTCCATCTGACGGGTCCCCCCATCTCAGCAGGGAACTTCTGAAGCTCTCAATTTCTTCATTTCATATCCATTCTAGTGGCGTATGGAGCCAAAATGATGAAAATTGTGTCCCTGATGGACCAGAAAGGCGCTATATAAGACGAACAGAGGCCTTATGAATGTCCGGTGGAAGCTCCAGTGCTAGAGCAGCCCTCACATATTAGCAGCAGTCAGACGCTCACAAAATTACACACGCACTTTGCAGGATTCAGAGGTACAATAGAAGCTCATTAAGTGCAGTAGAGGGTTATAATTTGAAGCAGAAATTTTCTGAAAAATAAAAAAAAAGCAAAGCTCACAGCGAAATGAAAACAAACCAGCCATGAAACTCATTAAAACTGTATGTAGACATTTAATCATCATGGGATCTCGTCGACTTTGTGCTAAAGAAGACAAAGAACTCGGGCAGAAGTGTTTATTGTTCTGCGGTGGGTGCCATCGGCCACCGCAGGCTCGCATTTTCTGTATGTTCACTGATCTCATTCATCCACTTCAGGGTCACGCTGGGCCCAAGCCAGTCGCAGAAACATTTAGTGGAGGGGCAGGGACAAACCCAGCACTGAGCGTGCACATACACACACACACACACACACACACACACACACACACACTCTTACAGGATTCAAAATGTCCTCACCTCCACCAAACTGAAAAATCAGAAAATGCAGAGGATGAGGCAACAGCACTAATCACTGCACCACCATGCTCCTCCCCTGTAGGGCAGCACAACCAAGGGTTAGTCAACAATACTAATCACTGTGCCACCATGCTGCTCCCCTGTAGGGCAGCACAACCTAGGATGGCAACAGCACTAATCACCGCGCCAACATGCTGCTCCCGTGTATGGCAGCACAACCTAGGATGGCAACAGCACTAATCACTGCGCCACCATGCTGCTCCCATGTAGGGCAGCACAACCTAGGGTGAGGCAACAGCACTAATCACTGCGCCACCATGCTGCTCCTGTGTAGGGCAGCACAACCTAGGATGGCAACAGCACTAATCACTGCGCCACCATGCTGCTCCCATGTAGGGCAGCACAACCTAGGGTGAGGCAACAGCACTAATCACTGCGCCACCATGCTGCTCCCATGTAGGGCAGCACAACCTAGGATGGCAACAGCACTAATCACTGCGCCACCATGCTGCTCCCATGTAGGGCAGCACAACCTAGGGTGGCAACAGCACTAATCACTGCGCCACCATGCTGCTCCCATGTAGGGCAGCACAACCTAGGGTGAGGCAACAGCACTAATCACTGCGCCACCATGCTGCTCCCATGTAGGGCAGCACAACCTAGGATGGCAACAGCACTAATCACTGCGCCACCATGCTGCTCCCATGTAGGGCAGCACAACCTAGGGTGGCAACAGCACTAATCACTGCGCCACCATGCTGCTCCCATGTAGGGCAGCACAACCTAGGATGGCAACAGCACTAATCACTGCGCCACCATGCTGCTCCCATGTAGGGCAGCACAACCTAGGATGGCAACAGCACTAATTACCGCGCCAACATGCTGCTCCCGTGTATGGCAGCACAACCTAGGATGGCAACAGCACTAATCACTGCGCCACCATGCTGCTCCCATGTAGGGCAGCACAACCTAGGGTGAGGCAACAGCACTAATCACTGCGCCACCATGCTGCTCCCATGTAGGGCAGCACAACCTAGGATGGCAACAGCACTAATCACTGCGCCACCATGCTGCTCCCATGTAGGGCAGCACAACCTAGGGTGGCAACAGCACTAATCACTGCGCCACCATGCTGCTCCCATGTAGGGCAGCACAACCTAGGATGGCAACAGCACTAATCACCGCGCCAACATGCTGCTCCCGTGTACGGCAGCACAACCTAACATTTTCAAACCCCGTATGCTCGAATGGTGCTGATCAGCTCGATTAGCTCAAGGAGGAGATGTTAAGACTACAACCAGGTTGTTCCATTTAATTCCCTCAACAAAAAAAAAAAACAACAAACACATGATGGCGCTACGAAACTGAAAATGCAGGCAGTGGCCTTCTCTCTGACGTTCACACCGTTGCTCGGGTCTTGGCTTCACGTGGAGCTCCGTCCTCTGGGTTGGCTCAGCTCAAAGTGAGACGCTTTATGGGACCTGCCATCAGAAAAGGGCGGAGTCAGTAAAAGGCGCCCCCCCCCCCCTCGCTTCGGGGTGGCACTACACACCTCAGCTGTGCCTGGGAGGTGACCCTCTGACACGCATGTGTGACACCAGCTAATCCAATTCAGGGTTGGTGTGGCACTGGAGCATCGGAGGAAACACAGAAATCAATCCTGGAAAAAGCGCCCGTCCATCATGGGGACCATTTAATAACAAACCACACGGGCTCAGAGTCAAACTGCCAGGTCTCCTGGCACTCGTGGCTGAGATGTGGGAGGAAAACCCCATTAGGCGAGTCAGGGAGGCCGCAGAGCTTATGGCCGTGCCAATGTGCAGACTCCATATAGCGCCTGGAGACAGCACTCACCCCCTGGGAAGTTCTCACGTTTTATTGTTCTACAACTTTGAATCACAAAAGGATTGAATTTGGCTTTTTTGACACTCATCTGCAGAAAATGTCCTTTTAATGACAAAGTGAAGCCAGAACTCTGCAAAGTGGCAAATATAAAACACAAAATAAGGGACTTCATAAATACTCACCCTGTTCAAGTCCGTATTTAGCAGACGGCCGCCCTGCCAGCTTTGAGTCCGGGTGCTCAGGTCTCTCTCTTTCTCCATTAGGTTTGCACACCTCCACACTGCCATCTTTCCCCCGTTCTTCTTCCTCTTCTTAGTAAAATGGCTCAGCTCTGTCAGGTGTCATGAAGATCCCGAGTGATCGATCAGCCTTTAACAAGTCCCACCATTAATTCTCTGTGGGTCTGAGCTCTGGACTCCGACTCGGCCCTTCAAGCCATTCCTGTGTCGCTGTGGCTTTATGCTCCTGCTCATCATCTTGCTGGTCTTCACCCAAGGAGCAGGTTTCTTGCAGACGGCATCAGGTTTTCCTCTGGGGTGGCCTCGTATTTTGCTGCATTTGTTTCACCCTCACAGGCCTTCCAGGACCTGCTGCAGAGAAGAATCTCCACAGCGTCATCCTGCCATCACCCTGCTTCACGGTGGGACTGGTGTGTGCTGTGGAGCACGGCATATAGTCTGATGGCCAAAAGATCCACTTTGATCTCATCAGACCATAGACCACCAGGGGGCGTATGAGACACCACTAAATAACACAGTCCTGGGTTCAAACACAAGACATTTAATTATATACATGATAGATAGATAGATAGATAGATAGATAGATAGATAGATAGATAGATAGATAGATAGATAGATAGATAGATAGATAGATAGATAGATAGATAGATAGATAGCAATAATTGTATTCCTTTTGAAGTAGGTGGGGACCACAGACACACTCAGTAAAATATATACCTCTTTATGCATCCAAATCCTCTTCCAGTGTAATTTAACACAATTGCAATCTTCCTTTCTTTCTTCTGCAGCTCCCACGTTGTCTCATCCACCTCCTCCAGACTCCGACTACTATGTGCAGGAAAACCAGCTTGATTTAAAGTGTACCAGGGAGTACATCCAGTGTCACTGCCTTGCACATCGACAGCACTTTCTGGCCAGACAGAAGCCCTTCACAGAAGGTATATTATTCCCCTTCAGCTCCCCTTGGTGGCACCTAAGAACCCCAAGAGGGCTGTCTTATTGGATCTACAACTCCCAGCCTGCCCTGTGAGTATCCATATGGGAGTATCATCAGTGGGATACTACCATCAAGTGCATGGGAGGTGTGTGTGTTTGGGCGGGGGGTTGGGAGCATAACTCCCAGAATTAGTCACCCCCTGTCCTTTCTAAAAAGCCATCCTGACAATGAATTGTCACCCATTCTGGTTGGGACACTAGCTCAGCTTTGTCTTTCAATTATGGCCGCCCACACTGGCAAGGAACCCACTTCTATCCTGTTTGGGACACCAACCCCTCTCTGTCCTTCTGTTATGGCTTCCCACCCAGGCAAGGAACTTTCATCCAGCCTAGTTGGGATGCCATACCATCCAATGTGGCACTCACAATATCTATCTATTATATGGTGCCTTTCATAATATCTATGTATCTATTATACAGTGCCTTTCATATTATCTATCGATCCTGCCGACTACACTAAAATTAAAATTATCAATCTCTTTTATATAGTGCCTTTCATATCTATCTCTCTCTGTTATAGTGCCTTTCATATCTATATATCTATCTGTCCATTACAGTGTCTTTCCTATCTATCTATCTTATTCTTTCATAACTCTCAACCTGTCTAGCTATCATGAAGTACCTTTTATATTATCTATCAATCTATCTATTATATACTGCCTTTCATAATATCTATCTATCTGTCCTGCTACAAAAATAAAATTAAAATGATCTATCTATTTATCTATTATATAATGCCATTCATATCTGTCTCTCTCTCTGTTATAGTGCCTTTCATATCCATATATCTATCTGTCCATTATAGTGTCTTCCCTATCTATTTATCTTATCCTGTCTTCCTATCTATCCTTTCCTAACTCTCAACCTGTAAAGCTATCATATAGTGCCTTTCATGCTATCTATTATATAGTGCCTTTCATGCTATCCAGCCAACTGCACTAAAATTAAAATGATCTCTCATTCTATCTATTATATAGTGCCTTTCATATCTATTTATCAATTATCTATCCATTATCATGTCTTTCCTATCTATCTATCCTATCTTCCTATCTATCCTTTCCTAACTCTCAACCTGACTAGCTATCATATAGTGCTTTTCATATTATCTATTTATCATTCCTGCTGACTACACTAACATTAAAATGATCTATCTATTATATAGTGCCTTTCATATCTATCTATCTATCTGTCCATTATAGTGTCTTCCCTATCTATTTATCTTATCCTGTCTTCCTATCTATCCCTTCCTAACTCTCAACCTGTAAAGTTATCATATAGTGCCTTTCATACTATCTATCTATTATATAGTGCCTTTCATACTATCTATCCTGCAGACTATACTAAAATAAAAATTATGTATCTATCCAGCCAACTGCACTAAAATTAAAATGATTTCTCATTCTATCTATTATATAGTGCCTTTCATATCTATTTATCAATTATCTATCCATTATCATGTCTTTCCTATCTATCTATCCTATCTTCCTATCTATCCTTTCCTAACTCTCAACCTGACTAGCTATCATATAGTGCTTTTCATATTATCTATTTATCATTCCTGCTGACTACACTAACATTAAAATGATCTATCTATTATATAGTGCCTTTCATATCTATCTATCTGTCCATTATAGTGTCTTCCCTATCTATTTATCTTATCCTGTCTTCCTATCTATCCCTTCCTAACTCTCAACCTGTAAAGTTATCATATAGTGCCTTTCACACTATCTATCTATTATATAGTGCCTTTCATACTATCTATCCTGCAGACTATACTAAAATAAAAATTATGTATCTATCCAGCCAACTGCACTAAAATTAAAATGATTTCTCATTCTATCTATTATATAGTGCCTTTCATATCTATTTATCAATTATCTATCCATTATCGTGTCTTTCCTATCTATCTATCCTATCTTCCTATCTATCCTTTCCTAACTCTCAACCTGTCTAGCTATCATATAGTGCTTATCATATTATCTATTTATCTATCCTGCCGACTACACTAACATTAAAATGATCTATTATATAGTGCCTTTCATATCTATCTATCTATCTATTATATAGTGCCTTTCATATCTATCCATCTATCATTCTGTGTTCGGCAGTCTATGAATTCTATGTAACCCTAAGCTGGCCCCTTATGAGTGAGTCTGGGTGTCTGGGAGCCCCTGAGAGAGACGAGTGCCCCTTCTCCGGTGGGTTTTCTACAGGACCGTCCCCTGCCTCATCTCATCTTAGTGACGCCCTTGTCCTGCACCCCATAGCTCTACTCGTCTTTTTTTTCCTCACCCAGTCATTCATTTTTGGGAGTTGGAGACTACGCTCAGTGACAACCATCTGAAAAACAGAAGCCCACCCCGTACAGACAGACGCTCAGAGACACTAATCGAGCTGACAGCTTTGAGAGGGAAATGCGGGCCCAGCAGGAAATGTCACACTGACACCGACATGGCAAGAATAATAGACTGCAGGCAGACGGCACCCGGCCAGAAATCCACTCAGGCCCCCGTGCTCTGATTTGGAAATGTTACTAAAGCACCTCTGTGCCTCAACATTCTCAAACGCAGAAAAGAATAAGTTGTGCCATCCTGCACTCAGAACGTCCCCGACCGACATTTAATTTAGATGCTTGCCTTCGATTTGTTCCACAACTTTGGAGTTTTGAATGCTGTTTTATTTATCCTGAAATGTAATCCCTGTTGTTCGAGTCCTTGAAGAGGGGCCTAATTCTCTTCTTAAATGTCTGAGCGCTGGCAAGGCTGCCCATTTTTCTCTTTTGAGACAGAAAACCTTAAGGTTGAAGAGAATCCTTCACTCTCGGCTTGCTTATTGTCTTTTCCTCGCCTCCTGCTTTTATTTGTGAGTTGTTCCATTAAGGTTCAAGGCCGCGGCGTTCATTGGTGGCACCATAGTGCCCTCTAGTGGTCAATGTACCCAAAACAGAAATCGGAGGAAGCCTCTGGATTGAATATAAAAATCGAGACTTCAGCAGATGAATTACAGAATTGTAAATCTCATGAATGTTATTTTCATCACTTTTTAACTTTAAATTAAAGAGAAAAGAGCACGAGGGCTAAATAGTTATGGCTGGACATCAATGCCTGCACAGCCCACGTCTGTTTAGGGACCCCCCCAATGATGGCGTCCTAGGCCTCTGCCTACAGTCGTGGCCAAAAGTTTGGAGAATGACCCAAGTGTTGGTTTTGAAACAGTTTGCGTCTTCAGCGTTTTTAGGTCTTTCTGTCAGATGTTTCTCTGGTGTACTGAAGTAGAATTACAAACTTTTCAGAAGTTTCAAAGGCTTTTACTGACAATGACATGAAGTTTATGCACAGAGTCCATATTTGCAGTGTTCTCCCTTCTTTCTTTGTCAAGACCTCTGCAATTCACCCTGGCAGGCTGGCAATCACTTTCTGGGCCAAATCCTGACTGATGGCAGCCGCCCATTCTTGGAGTTTGTCCCAATTGGTGGGTTTTTGTTTGTCCACCCGCCTCTCAATGGGATTAAAGGTCTGGAGAGTTTCCTGGCCATGGACCCCAAATGTCGATGTTTTGTTCCCCGAGCCACTTAGTTCTCACTTTTGCCTTATGGCCCGTCATTGTGGGTCACCAAACTGTTCCTTGGATGGTTACGAGAGGTTGCTCTCACAGGAGGTTTTGGTCCCATTCTTATAGATCGTCTAATTCGGGTTGCCATCAGGGAAAAGTAGAGTTTCTTCCCAATGAAGAGGCGTATCCGGCCGCGAGAATTAAAAGATTTGTTGTTTGGTTGAAAGTGAAATCCACATACGCGAGCGGCAGAGACGCAAAGTGGCTGGTCCATGGCGCAGGCCGGGAGGTTGGCAGGCGTAACGAGCAGGGGGCAGCCCCCTAGTTTCCTTGAAGAATATGTGTGCCACATCTCCATAAAAACTGGTGCACGGGGGGGGCTGAGTTGTTTCATGTGGGGGACACAGACAGACGGACAAACAGACTTGGCTATTGCAATAGGTGCTCGCCTATTATAACGGACACACCTAAAAAGTCGTTGCACCGCCACAGAGCGGATGTTGTGCGTTTGCCGCTCGTCTGTCTGTCAGCTGTTTTCGGAGCCGACCGGTAATTGACAGCCGCACCCTGAAAGATCTCTGAGGTAATTTGCGTAAATCGCGCCGTTTTTTGAAGACAATTAACGAAAAAAATTGCAAACAAACTAAACGGATCAGTAACTGCATTGGACACGTTAAAGGAACTACAGCCATGAAGACCTGCCTAGATAGGCGAAGGTCTCCCGTGAATCTCGAATTGTTCTTAATAACATCTGGTGGACCCCAGAGGGCTCGTTTGAGTTCTTTTTTTAAAAAAATTGTGGTGCAGTACTGGCTGTGGAAACATTTTACGTTTAAAATTTCAGATTCTTTCATTGGCCGACTTCAACAGTTCACCCATCCAGTATAATAAAGCGGCTCAAACTCTGGACTATTGTGTGTACTTTGAGAGAGGCCGGGCTGCGTATGTCACGGTACGTATTTGTATTCACACTATGGGGGTTATTGCTGTTTTCATCTCTTTTTGAAAATATATATCAAATTTTTCTATGACTTTGCTAAAATCGCCTTACATATACTGTATATATGGTGACAGACGTGCATATGGGAGATAGCTAAAAGGACCAAAAGCAGGTAATTCCATGCCAGGCCAGGGGGTGGCAGGGTGCAGCAAACCTTTCTCTTTTATCTCTGCAGACCAGATACGGGAAACTCTGCCAGTTTCTGATGACATCACTTTTTCTGGCCCCGCCCTGATGACATCACTTCCGGTTCCAGCTACAAGGCCGTCACTTTTTCCATTGCGCTCTGATTATGTCACTTTTCAGTTTGCCTTGATGACGTCACTTCAAGCCCCACCCTGATGACATCACTTTTCAGCCCGCCCTGATGATATCACTTTTTCTGGCCCCGCCCTGATGGTGTCACTTTTTTCTGGTCCCACCCTGATGGCATCACTTCTGGTTCTGGCCCCAAGGACGTCACTTTTTCCGTTGCACTCTGATTATGTCACTTTTCGATCGGCCCTGATGACAGCACTTCTAGCCCCACCCTGATGACATCACTTTTCAGCCCGCCCTGATGATGTCACTTTTTCTGGCCCTGCCCCAATGATGTCACTTTTTCTGGCCCCGCCCTGATGACATCACTTCCGGTTCCGGCCCCAAGGATGTCACTTTTTCCGTTGCACTCTGATTATGTCACTTTTCGGTCGGCCCTGATGACAGCACTTCTAGCCCCACCCTGATGACGGCACTTCTAACCTCACCCTGATGACATCACTTTTCAGCCCGCCCTGATGATATCACTTTTTCTGGCCCCGCCCCGATGGTGTCACTTTTTTCTGGTCCCACCCTGATGGCATCACTTCTGGTTCCGGCCCCAAGGACGTCACTTTTTCCGTTGCACTCTGATTATGTCACTTTTCGGTCGGCCCTGATGACAGCACTTCTAGCCCCACCCTGATGACGGCACTTCTAACCCCACCCTGATGACATCACTTTTTCTGGCCCCGCCTTGATGATGTCACTTTTTCTGGTCCCGCCCTGATGACGTCATTTCCACCACCCAGCCACCTCTTTGCAGTCAGTTCTATTTGTGGACTCAAACCTGTACACTTCTGTACAATATAAACCTCAATTTTGCAGCCTGAATCAGGTAGACGGGGAGCTTCCCCAAACTTCTCTTGGTGTCAAGGTCTATTTATTTCACAATATACATTTGACTGTTTAAAGTTGGGGTGACGTACAGCAGGGCACTTTGTGGGGTGACTTTGGCGTATCCTTATATTAGCCGCCTTAGTTTAGGTGGGTGGTAATATCAGCATATCGGGTCCCGTTCATTACAAAGTCCGTGATATGATATAAATCAATGGTGACCAACATCGGACAACGACGAAGAATATCAAAAGAATCGACAACAAAATCTTATGTTACTCATGTCACATAATCCACTGTCACGCGCCTGCGCATTGGGGACATCTTAAGAGGGCTGTGGTGACTGTAATTATCCGCTGTTCCTGGGGTTGGCGCTGTGCCCTAATGCCTCTCCGGACCAGATGATTGACTGCGGTAACATCTCTGATGTCACTTTGGGTGTCCGTCCACCTGGACCCGCCTCTTCCTGCCAGAGGGACATATGACCAGAAGCTCGGCCATTTTGGAATCAGTTCACTGTGAAAAGACATTGCTTGTTTATTCTGCTTTTCAGTTCCACGGGGTCAGCGGGTGGTACCCCAACTCTTTATCGTAGACCGTCTATTCTCTTTACAATCCCATGTCAAGTCACAACATCCCAAACACGCGTGTTAAGTAAGACACTTCCGGAAAGTGCTCAAACTCAAAGAAGCGTCTGAAATAAAGCCCCGCCTCCCCGCCTCTGTCATTGGTCACCCAGTCACAGCTCGCTCATTGGCTAACACTGCGTCTCACGTGATGTGGACAGTGCAGAGTTCACTGAGAGACGCGCACACCTAAAGATTACAAGTTAAAGAAGAGCGAGTGAGGACTTCATCAGAAAGAGAATATTCTGTTTAGTTCAGCGTGAGGCACTGAGCGCTATGACACGTCCTCAGCTAAACCGCAAGTATAAAAGTTACAGATAACTAAACACAGAAGGAGTACACATGAAGTCACAGATTTGCTTTAACACGCAGAAAAACAAAGCGAAGGGTTAACTGGCATGGCGAGTTCAGCCCACCGTCTCCGGCTTTTCTTATTTTTATTTCATTTTTCTATTCTGTTGTAGTGTGTAAAACACGAGACATCAGTCAGATGGGCTTCTCTTCGGTTTGCGAAGGACTCCTCACCACATTGCACTTCTTGGGGGGCATTCATTGGTCGTCAGCTCCCCTATACACAGAGCCCACCCTATGACTAAAGGCAACCACTTTGTGTCACAGATGGAGTGCGTCACTGGGTATGTCACACTAGGTGACAGTTAATCACTTGGGGGCTCACCACAAGACTCACTAAGATTGTAAATGCAGACCACGACTGAAAGTCACCTGTTGTCACGTAGCCTTGAGACTGCTGGACCACCTTTCTTTAAATATGGCTAATGCAGAGCAGTGTTGCTGTGTGTTCAGGGACCACCAGATGGCAGTATTGCATGGGGATCAAGGTAGTTTAGCAATGTCCCCCGGACCCCCACAAGAGTGACGCAGCACACAAGCAGTGTAAGGCGCCAGAACCCAAGCTCTGTGAGGGTCCGCTCAATTATGCATCAATATATCTTTTTTTTTTTCCTTCGACATACTTTGCAAAATAAATTATTTAAAATAGCATTATCAGCATAAAATCCAAATTCTCTTTTTCTAAGGTACTTTGTATGGTTTAAATAATAGATAAGGTAAAGCAGACATTAAATAATTAAAAATGGAAAAGGTCTGCTGAAGCCCATGTACAAATACCACTAGGTCAGAGAAATAAATTAGTAATACTGTTTTGTTGGAGATAACATTATTTCTTTACAATGACATTTACATTTTGAAAATGTGTTTGTCATACTTTTAATAAGTGTGATAAAACAATTAAAGAAAATGAAATTTACAGTTTTTAAATGTCAGCGTGGGTAAGAACTGTACTCTGCTTTGCGTATTGGCCAAGGGACCCTCATACACAGTCCTGCTCTCCCATTAAAGAATGACGGAGAGCCACAGCTGGTCCTCCGAGAAGGGCTGGGATGTCAGACCAACAGAGAAACCGGAGCCCAAATCCAGGCCTGCAAAGTCTGTAGAGACACAAAGACTCAAAAGCAGGAATTGCTGCCAATGGCGCTTCAAGAAAGTACTGAAGTAAGGCTCTGAGGGCTAAAAGGATCTTTAAGAAATTCACAAACCTTACTGAAAACACATTTCCAGTTTGTCATTATGGGTTATTGGGTGTAGACTGATGGACAAAACTGGCAGATGTATCCATTTAAAATGAAATTGACAACACGATAAAGTGTGCAGAAAATGAAGAGGGCTGAATGCTTTGTGAATCCATGATAGATAGATAGATAGATAGATAGATAGATAGATAGATAGATAGATAGATAGATAGATAGATAGCGTAGTTGGCAGGATTAGATAGATAGATAGATAGATAGATAGATAGATAGATAGATAGATAGATAGATAGATAGATAGCGTAGTTGGCAGGATTAGATAGATAGATAGTGTCACACACGTGCACATGGGAGGCAGCTAAAGGGCTTTAGTAAGGGCAGTTCCGAGGCATGCCAGGATGTGGCACAGTGCACCGACTCTTTTTCTCCCTTTCCTGTGGACCATTCACCTGATCTGAGATTCCACCTGACTCTCTTGACGTCACTTCCGGGACCGAGCCTATGGAAGGAAACCTTGACGGCTCCGGCCTCTGTGATGTCACCTCTGGGCTCGAACCAACGGCTGAAGAACATGAGCCCGATCCCTATGACCTCACTTCCTGTCTTCTCCTTTAAAAGCCTGTACCTTTTCTCTATTCCCTCAGTTCTGTTTGGACTCGGTTTTGTGCACATCAGTGCTGTGTTATTATTGAAAAGCAACTCTGCAGCCAGGATACCAAATTATACGGGTGGCTGCCCCAAACCTTTATATGACTCTGTCTCGAGTTTGTGACAATAGATAGAGTGAGTGCCACATTGGATGGTATGGCATTCCGACCAGGTTGGATGAGAGTTCCTTGTCAGAATGGGAGGCCATAACAGAAGGACAGAGATGGGCTGGTGTCCTGAACAGGATGGAACTGCTTCCCTTGCCATTGGCAGGAGGCCATAATGGGAAAGCCAAAGCCGAGTCGATGTCCCAATCAGAATGGGTGCCAGTTTGTTGTCAAGGTGGGGGGCCTGCTTAGAAAGGGCAGGGGGTGTCTAATTCTGGGAGTTATTTCCACCCCCCAATTCCACGTGCACATGATGCTAGTATCTCACTGGTGATACTCCCATATGGATTGATATGAAAGGCACTATATGATAGTTAGACAGGTTGATTGTTAGGAAAGGCTCTTTTAACTCTTTTAGGGCGGATGTCGACTTTTGTCGACAGGAGGGGTTGAGGGCGAATGTCGACAAAAGTCGACATCCAGGGATAGGGGGCGACAATCAGCTGTTAATGGCGACAAATCTCACTGTCACGTCACAGGCATTCCCTCTGTGCTTGGAGGAATGCTAGACTCGTTGACTCGGCAAATAAACATTGCGTGTGCGTGAGTTGCGAAATGTAAACAAAGGCAAGATGGCACCGACATGTGAAAAGGCAGCGAAGCAAGTGCAGAAAAGAAAACACTCGGCAGACGATGTTTTGCACATTATCGCGGAGTCGGACTCTTGATTTTTCAGAATCGGATTTTATTGGCAGTGATCAGGAGATCGAGCAAGAGAGTGAGAAGCAGGCATCAGCTGATCAGACACCAGCCGATGCCGCACCAGCGGATCTGCTGCCAGTTGAGTGCCTTCGCGCAGCCGATGCATCTACGGCAAGGTTCGCATGGGATAAATACACAGACATTGATCCGTTGAGAGCCGATCTGGCTACCGGAGTTTACAAGACGGCATGGCTTGCTGTTGGACACGACAGATCACCAGCTGCTGTACTTCAGGCTGCTGTCTCCTGATGCTGCTTTTCAGCTACTGTCAGACGAGACAAACAGGTAGGCAGAGATTTTTTTTGAATCGCGGGCTGCGTTTGCATCGCATTCTCGTTTTTCAAAGTGGAAACCCACAACAAAAGACGAGATGAAGCGCGCTGTGGCATTACAAATAGAGATGGGACAGAACTGGTGATATAACTTCAGGGAGCATTGGTCCAAACGTGTTTTGTCCCCTGGTGGCTTAGGTACGTGCTGCTGCAAAGTTTTATTCACTTCTGTAATAAACAGAAGCAAATCCCATGGGGTGAGCCAGGCTATAATGCCATACATAAAGTTCATAAAGTTTCAGAAGATGAAAAGAGGTGACAATACGGTTTTCATGCAGGCAGAAAACTTGGTGGCAGTGGCATGGCACGATGGCAAATGGGTGACTTATCTCTCTACAGTACACACTAACAATATATGTGAGAAAGTGCAGCAACAGACAATTGAAAAATAGGCACCAAAGCAACACATATTGTAAGGAGTGCAATGTTGCAATGACTGAAATTGGCTGCTTTGAGCGAGATCAGACTTTGCTGTGTAAAATGTATGTGATATGTATGTGAAATCATAGAGTATGCAGGCTCATACAACATGCAAGACAATAACATTTGTCAAAAGGAAATATTTTTTGTTGATTTGATATGTTAAACAATTGCTTTGTGTTCTTTTTAAAAAAATGTTAGTTTTTGGAAAAATATTCAGCCCTGGGAGAAAAGAAACAAAAAAAAAATTAGCCCTAAAAGAGTTAAAGTCGATGTTCTCCAAGTCCCCGCTTTGCTCATTTCCAGCTCTGTCTGCTCATTACTCAGGGGGGCTCAGGGCTGTGGGACACTCGTCTTGTCTCTAACACCACCCACCTTATTCATCCCTAGCACAGTGTGAGTGAACTGTCAGGTGGACATTTGCCAAGTGTCTAATTAACTTCATCAATCTAAATCCCATTCCCTGTGATTTTTCTCATCCCAGCACACACAGCTCAGTTTTACTAAAGGGGTGAAGCGCAGGCCCACTGGCCGCTATGCCACTGAGATGCTGCTGTCATCAAAATGGCAGAGAATAGTGAGTGGTGTTGGTGAAATAACATCCAGTCGAGTTTTGAAAGTCCCTAAAGTCCTCCCGTCTACCACACTACTTGGTCACTTATTCCATGTGTTTGTGACTCTCTGTGTGAAGAAAAATTCCTGATGTTTGTGTGAAATTTCCCCTTAACAAGTGTGTCCAGCCGTGTCCTCGTGTTCTTGATGAACTCATTTTAAAGTCAGGTCTCCTCCTCATCTCCTTCTCCATAAACTGTAAAGGCTCAGCCCCTTCAGTTGTTCCTCGTACCTCTCAGTCCTAGTCCGTCCAGCTCCTCTTCTTGGGACTTTTTCTGTGCTGCTTTGTCTTTTTTTTGGAAGATTGAGACCAAACTGAACACAGTGTTCCTCGTCAATGCCTTATAAAGCTTAAGCGTCACTTCCCTTGACTTCCAGTCCACTCTTCACATTTGTTATAAAGCTTAACATCCTAATAGCCATCTTGATCGCTCCTGTAAACTCTCTGATGTAGACAGAGACAAATCCACCGTGACTCCTTGGTCTTTCTTCTCAGTTCTTCCAAGTTTCAAACCCCCCATTGTGCATTCAGGTCTCACATTTTTACTTCCTACATGCGACGATTTGCATTGACTGGCAATTAAGTTCACCTGCCACAACTCTGCCCGAGTCTGAATTCTGTGCAGGTCCTCCTCTAATGACTTGTCATACTCGACGACTTCCATCTACTTTGGAAATGACGTGCAAACCCCTCAGTGGGCCACAGGGGGACACCAATCAACTTCTAGAAACATCTCAAGGAGAACTAAAGCAAAGAGGAGATCGGAGAGACACAGCTTCTAGGAAAGAGAGATTTCAGTTTGGGAATTCTAAAACATTAAAACGACTTTCAGAAAACAGGTCTTTACTTTCTCATTATGAGTTATTACGTGTAGACTGATGGGCAAAAGTTGCACATTTATCAATATAAAATTAAATCTACAGCACAATAAAGTGTGTGGAAAGTGAAGGGGTCTGAATATCTGAATAGCGCCTGCATCCATTGTGTCTGTCTGTCTGTTATGCAGCAACGTTTGTATATTTCTATCTATGCAATGTTTGTATAGCGCCTTACCTGTCTATCCACCTACAGTATGTAATTATTGCATAGCACCTTACCTAGCTATGTAATTATTGTATAGTGCCTTACTTATTTACAGTATGTAATTATTGTATAGCACCTTACCTATCTATGTAATTATTGTATAGCACCTTACCTATCTATGTAATTATTGTATAGCACCTTACTTATTTACAGTATGTAATTATTGTATAGCACCTTACCTATCTATGTAATTATTGTATAGCACCTTACTTATTTACAGTATGTAATTATTGTATAGCACCTTACCTATCTATGTAATTATTGTATAGCACCTTACTTATTTACAGTATGTAATTATTGTATAGCACCTTACCTATCTATGTAATTATTGTATAGCACCTTACCTATCTATGTAATTATTGTATAGCACCTTACTTATTTACAGTATGTAATTATTGTATAGCACCTTACCTATCTATGTAATTATTGTATAGCACCTTACTTATTTACAGTATGTAATTATTGTATAGCACCTTACCTATCTATGTAATTATTGTATAGCACCTTACTTATTTACAGTATGTAATTATTGTATAGCACCTTACCTATCTATGTAATTATTGTATTGCACCTTACGTATCTATGTAATTGTTGTATAGTGCCTTACCTGTCTATCTGCCTATCCACCTATACAATTATTGCATAGCACATTATCTGTCTATGTAATTGTTATATAGCACCTTACCTATTTACAGTATGTAATTATTGTATAGCACATAACCTATCTGTGTAATTGTTGTATACAGTAGGTCCTTATTTAGCTATGCAATTGTTGTTACCTAGGTATCTATGTAATTACTGTATAGCACCTTACCTATCTATGTAATTGTTGTATAGTGCCTTACTTATTTACAGTATGTAATTATTGTATAGCACCTTACCTAGCTATGTAATTATTGTATAGCACCTTACCTAGCTATGTAATTGTTGCATTGCACCTTACTTATCTATCTGCCTATCCACCTATACAATTATTGCATAGCACCTTATCTATGTAATTGTTATATAGCACCTTACCTATCTACAGTATGTAATTATTGTATAGCACCTTACCTAGCTATGTAATTATTGCATAGCACCTTACCTATCTACAGTATGTAATTATTGTATAGCACCTTACTTCTCTATGTAATTGTTGTATAGCGCCTTACCTAGGGTCAGTCATTCAGCCAGCACAGGGCGCAAGGCAGAAACAAATCCCAGGCAGGGTGCCAGCCCACCGCAGCTTATCTAGGTATCTATGTAATTATTATGTAGCACCTTATCTAGCTATGTAATTGTTATATAGCACCTTACCTATTTACAGTATGTAATTGTTGTATAGCACCATATTTATTTATGTAATTACTGTATTGCACCTTACCTATCTATGTAATTGTTGTATAGCAGTGTGGCGGGTGGCCAGAATCCCTACCTGGCCAGAAGGACTAGAGTGTAGAAGGACTGGGGGAGAGAGTACTTGTGGGACAGTGTCGTCTCCCCCGGGCTGATAGAGGGCAGTGCCCATGGTTTCTAGTGGGGCCAGGGAGCGCATGGACCTTTCCAGAGCCTTATTTGGTCACGTGTCCACCACACCCGGAAGTGTGGCCGGAAGAAGCTCATTAGGCACCGGGAGTCCATCCAGGTGCCCTATAAAATGAGGTCAGTCCCACCATTCAGAGACCAGAGTCGGGAGGAAGAGAAAAGCCAGAGGAGGACAGAAGGACTGGTGGCAAGGAAGGGAGTGGATGTTGTATTGGTGTATTGCAGTGTTGGTGATAGATAAACATGGGTGTTGAGTGAACCTGTGTCCTGCCTGTCTGCATCCGGGGGTTAGGGTGACAGTACGCCCCCTAGTGGCTTACAATAGCTATGCAATTGTTGTATAGTGCCTTACCTTACAAAACCAAGGAGCTGGTGGTGGATTTTAGTAGGCCCAGGCCCCTCATGGACCCCGTGATCATCAGAGGTGACTGTGTGCAGAGGGTGCAGACCTATAAATACCTGGGAGTGCAGCTGGGTGATAAATTGGACTGGACTGCCAATACTGATACTCTGTGTAAGAAAGGACAGAGCCAGCTATACTTCCTTAGAAGGCTGGAGTCCTTCAACATCTGCAATAAGATGCTGCAGATGTTCTATCAGACGGTTGTGGCGAGCACCCTCTTCTACGCGGTGGTGTGCTGGGGAGGCAACATAAAGAAGAGGGACGCCTCACGCCTGGACAAACTGGTGAGGAAGGCAGGCTCTATTGTTGACATGGAGCTGGACAGTTTGACATCTGTGGCAGAGTGATGGGCGCTGAGCAGACTCCTGTCAATCATGGAGAATCCACTGCATCCACTGAACAGGATCATCTCCAGACAGAGGAGCAGCTTCAGCCACAGACTGCTGTCACCGTCCTGCTCCATTGACAGACTGAGGAGATTGTTCCTCCGTCACACTATGTGACTCTACAATTCCACCCGGGGGGGGTAAACGTTAACATTATATAAAGTTATAGACTGTTACACCTGCCTCACACTCTCCACCTTGCACTTTTTAACTTGCACTGTGTTTTTATTACTCTTTAATTTAATATTGTTTCTATCAGTATGCTGCTGCTGGAGTATGTGAATTTCCCCTTGGGGATTAATAAAGTATCTATCTATCTAGCACAGTTCCTCTTAATGCCTCTTATCCTGCCTACTATACTAAAATCTATCTATCTATCCATCTATCCATCCATCCATTTTCCAACCGCTGAATCCGAACACAGGGTCACGGGGGTCTGCTGGAGCCAATCCCAGCCAACACAGGGCACAAGGCAGGAACCAATCCTGGGAAGGGTGCCAACCCACCGCAGTCTATCTATCTATCTACCTGTCTATCTGCCTATCCACCTATACGATTATTGCATAGCACATTATCTATCTATGTGATTGTTGTATGGCGCCATATCTATTTATCTTTGTAATTGTTGTATAGCACCTTATCTATCTATCTAATTCTGCCAACTACGTTAAAATATCTGTCTGTCTATCCATCTGTGTAATTGTTGTCTAGCACCTTACTCATCATTTTATTATATAGTGCCTTTTCACATCTCTTTTTCTATCTGGCCCATCCTCTAGTGCCTTCCTCTCTCCGTCTGTTATATAGCATCTCTCCTATCTATGTCTCCTCTCTTTCCCTCCCTCCATTTTATTTTCTGCTCTGTTTGGGATGACCAGATGGCCCCCCGTCCTAAATTACTGCGGAGGAACACGTCCCTTCTTTGGCTGCTCCCTTTGATTTTTATGGGACCATCTGGTGACCCCGAGTGATGGATAGTAAGCGACTCCCGCAGGACCTTCTGCGACATGTTAAACGGATAATGATGGTGTGGACCAGAGGTATCGTCACAATACTCTTAAAAAAAATAAAGTAAAGCACTACTAAAATTATGACACCACGAAGTTTACCAGACACGGCTCAAGATAGTCTTTAAAGAAAGAAACAAAAAATTGAAATAAAAAAAAGAAAAAAATGTGGCACTGGAGTGACCGCTAAACTATTAGGCGGTGCGGATATTTAGAAGCAAACATAAAAGCAACAGAAGCAAACGGGGCGGGGGTGACAGGAGGCCATTTTGCCAGCTCCTCTTTTAAACGAGTCCCAGTCTGCCTGACCACACAGACGAGGCACCAAAGGCCAAGAAGACGCCATTACCAGTATGGCCTTCCTTCTCTCAGTTCAAAACAAGGAGCAGCAATTACACCGGAACTCACATCATGAAATCTCAGCACAAGATAAAGGAAGAAGACCAAAGTACGGCAGAGCGGCCCAAGCATTTTAGCATCAAGGTGCGACATTTACAGGAGGTGTGAAATGTTATACAGAGAGACTTGCCCTCAGGATACCAGCTGATCCACCAGCACACCATTTTATGTCTCGTCTCGTCATTAAATGCCAAGAGGTTTAAGCCCTCAGATAATCGCTCCGTTTTCTGCTGGTGGCACCTCAGTGCGTCAGAAGGAAGCAGGCACACCATTCACAGAGTTGACCAGTGGGGTCAGCGCCATTTTATTTATTTGTTTGTTTTTTTTTTCCTTCATCGTCCAATAAGAGACATTTGTGCGTCGTCCACGACATACGGAACAGACGTTCACACTGCTCTGGCCTGTCATGGGACACACGACACGTGAGACCTGAAATGAGCACGGAGGACGAAGAACACGGAGGAGGCAACAACCCAGTGGGGCCTTTTAGTCAGGGCAGGGGGGGGTCCTGGAGGTCCGCAGTGGCTGCAGGTTTTGACTTGAACCAAATTGTAAATTATTTACAACTCCACTAACGTGTCCTTTTGGGTTTAGTTTTAGTGAACTCGTTTGTTACGATTCAGCCTCCTTCATGGCCGGTGGCATTCGGATTTTAATTATTGACTGTCTTCTCGAACCAGCCATCAGTAAATAACGGGGTGCAAATGACAAAGGGACCACCAGCTCTCCAGTTAACACGACCCCGTTTAAAACCGTTCACAGGTATCATGACAATCGTATCTGCGTGAATACAATTCTTGGGGTGTAAATGAGAGAGAAGAGAAGAACCAAGAGGTACACATCAGCCGTGGACCACAAAACATCTGGAGAACGTGCTCAGAAAACAAAAAATCTGCCAACGTGACAAAGCGGGACCATCTTAACAACATTATAGGCCCCCAGGCAAAGCAGTGCACTGGAGTCCCTACCTACACAACCAATCACATAAACTAAATTAAAATAAAAACGATAAAATGAAACATATATTTATTGGATTGGTACTTCCAACAAAACCAATGTTTAAACATTAAAAATCATGCCGTGCCGCAAAGATGAATCAACACAAACGTTTGAACAATAAAACATGAGCCTTGAAAAACACAAAAATGACACTCAATTGGTAAAGCATCCAGGCGGAGATGGCGCAGTATAAAACGACTATGAATTATTTATTATTAATCGAGTGTTCAACACAAACATTTGTGAAATTTCCTTGCAGAGAATTGAGTTGAAGCGACGGTAACACATACGCTTCGACGTTATGAGATCCGTACACATACGGGCACGTGAGGTGGCAGAGGTGACCGTGATACTGAATCAGATGTCCACAATAACCAATATTGATAGTTTAGTATAGTATAGTATTCATTTATGGACAGCAAGTCACAACACACATAGATTAGCATGGCACCCCGGGCAACTGCCCAGCGTGCCCATGTTTTAAGTCGGCCCTGCGTCGAAGAATGAAAGCACAAGCAAACCAGAGGGTTCAATGCCAAGTTTCATCCTCTGCTAGGCCTGCCTGCCAATTACCAAGGAAAACTGCTGCCACTGCGGACCTCCAGGACTGGGGTTGACTGCCCCGTGCGTAGGGACATAAAGCCCCATACACTCATCAAGTCAAGGGTATTGTCACGTCTGCTGTGGCCACTAGTAATTCTTTCCATTTATATGGCGCCTTGATTTATTATTCAAAGTGCTTTACAGTGAGGAACACAAGTATTTGAACACCCTGTGATTTTGCAAGTTCTCCCACTTAGAAATCATGGAGGGGTCTGAAATTCCCATTGTAGGTGTGATTCCCACTGTGAGAGACAGAATGTAAAAAAAAAATTCAGGAAATCCCATTGTATGATTTGTACAGAATTGATTTGTATTGCACTGCTGCACATAAGTATTTGAACACCTGATAAAATCCGTGTTAATATTTGGTACAGAAGCCTTTGTTTGCAATTACAGAGGTCAAACGTGTCCAGTAGTTCTTGACCAGGTTTGCACACACACTGCAACAGGGATTTTGGCCCACTCCTCCATACAGATCTCCTCTAGATCTGTCAGGTTCCGGGGCTGGTGCTGAGCAACACGGAGTTTCAGCTCCCTCCAAAGATTTTCGATTGGATTTAGGTCTGGAGACTGGCTAGGCCACTCCAGAACCTTGATATGCTTCTTACGGAGCCACTCCTTGGTTATCCTGGCAGTGTGCTTCAGGTCATTGTCATGTTGGAAGACCCATCTTCAGTGCTCCGACTGAGGGAAGGAGGTTGTTGCTCAAAATCTCACAATACATGGCCCCATTCATCCTCTCCTTAATACAGTGCAGTCGTCCTGTCCCCTGTCCTACCCCCAAAGCATGATGTTTCCACCCCCATGCTTCACAGTAGGGATGGTGTTCTTGGGATGCAACTCCTCCTTCTTTTTCCTCCAAACACGGCGAGTGAAGTTTAGACCAAAAAGTTCTATTTTGGTGTCATCTGACCACATGACTTTCTCCCATGCCTCCTCTGGATCATCCAGATGGTCATTGGCAAACTTCAGACGGGCCTGGACATGTGATGACTTGAGCGGGGGAACCTTCCAGCAATGCGTGATTTGAAACCATGACGGCATAGTGTTCTACCGACAGTGACCTTTGAAATTGTGGTCCCAGGTCTCTTCATGTCATTGACCAGCTCCTCCCGTGTAGTTCTGGGCTGATTCCTCACCTTTCTTATCATCTGTGATACCCCACGAGGTGAGATCTTGCATGGACAGTCGTCTTTAGCCTTTCCCATTTTCTGACAATTGCTCCAACAGTTGATCTATTTTCACCAAGCTGCTTGGCAATTGCCCCGTAGCCCTTTCCAGCCTTGTGGAGGTCCACAGTTTTGTCTCTGGTGTCTTGCCCATGGTAGTAGTTGGAGTCTGACTGACTGTGGGGTGGACAGGTGTCTTTAAAGAGCTCAGACAGGTGCTACTAATTAAGATTACTAAGTGGAGTAGAGGTGGACTTCTTAAAGGCAGAGTAACAGATCTTTGAGAGCCAGAATTCTTGCTGATTGCCAGGTGTTCAAATACTTATGTTCCTCACTGTACGTACTGAGGGAGGAGCGGTGCAGCACCCACCAGCCATTTCTGCACACGTGGGCCATTAGGTGGTGAGGTGGACAGTCAATTAGAGACAGGGGGATGATTAGAGGGCCTAGAATGCCCAGGCTGTGGCGGGCAGTCTAGCCAAGACATTGGGGG
Organism: Erpetoichthys calabaricus; assembly: GCF_900747795.2. Classification (NCBI taxonomy): domain Eukaryota; kingdom Metazoa; phylum Chordata; class Cladistia; order Polypteriformes; family Polypteridae; genus Erpetoichthys; species Erpetoichthys calabaricus. The sequence goes on along the minus strand of NC_041411.2, from coordinate 76,272,215 downwards.
TACACCTTACACCTTACGAAAGATGCCCAGGGATCTTTACTGATCACAGAGAGGGTCAGGACACCAATAATCAAAGTGGCAGACCTCGGAGCGGACAGGCTGGCGCCGCCACCGTGCTTTGGCTTGGCTTCCCGATTCTGCAGTCAGTTGGTCTCTGTGTGCGTTTTTATCGATGCCGATCATCGCTTTACCTTTTCAAAGCCATTAACCTGCAGTAGCATCTGATGGAGCTGAGCGTCCATTAGGTAGGTGTTGGGAGTACATGGCTGCAATAAATCTGCGGCAATAAATCTCTTCTTTTAAATCCTGAAAGATTTTAATGGAGCAGCAAAAGCCAAACCAGCCATCCTCCTCTGCCCATGTCATATTATTTAACAACACAAATCGAGAGAAAGTCGGCACTCCGCACACTTTGCTTCCTCATACTCACCCGGCTCCTCTTGTAGAGCAGCTTCATATTGGGGAGATTTCCCAAAGGGATGAGGTCTTGGCTATTCATGGTTTTTGGGGAAAAAAAAACTGTTTTATTTGTGCATTAGTGAGGAATACACACGAAAAAATCGTATATTTGTCAGAACATTTCCAAAATTTAAATCACCCTCAAAGTACTCTCCCCGAGACGCAATACATTTGTCCCACCACTTTTTCCATTGTTCAAAACTGCTCTGAAACTCTTGCAAAGTGATAGCTTTCAGTGCCTCCGTCGTTTGCTTCTTGACCTCCTCTACGTCCTGAAAACGCTTTCCTTTAAGGTCCCTCCTCGTTCTTGGGAATACGAAAAAAATCACAGGGCGCAAAGTCCAGGGAGTTGGGGGGAACCGTTGTCATCCTGTTTTTGTGAGAAACCGCTGCACACTCAGGGCTATTGTCGTGATGCAGACGCCACTCGCCTGATCGCCACAATTCGGGTCGTTTTCTCCGCACCGCATCACGCAATCTGCCTGAGCACTTTGAGGACGTCGCTTGGCCTGATAATGCAGACGGCAGTCTAGTAACACACCTAGCGGCAAATGTCGGAACTAAGGCCCCTGCAGCCTCCAGAAAAAAAAATCTCGTTACTTTTGGGCCCCCCCCCCCCTCGTCAATATATATCTCTACTATCTATATATAAAATCCTAAACCTAAAAGTGCAACGATTTTATGTCAAACTTTATATTGGCCTTATTTTAAACCCTATATATATATAAAGTGCATCCAGAAAGTATTCACAGCGCATCACTTTTTCCACATTTTCTTATGTTACAGCCTTATTCCAAAATGGATTAAATTCATTTTTTTCCTCAGAATTCTACACACAACATCCCATAATGACAACGTGAAAAAAGTTTACTTGAGATTCTTGCAAATTTATTAAAAATAAAAAAACTGAGACATCACATGTCCATAAGTATTCACAGCCTTTGCTCAATACTTTGTCGATGCACCTTTGGCAGCAATTCCAGCCTCAAGTCTTGTTGAATATGATGCCACAAGCTTGGCACACCTATCCTTGGCCAGTTTCGCCCATTCCTCTTTGCAGCACCTCTCAAGCTCCATCAGGTTGGATGGGAAGCGTCGGTGCACAGCCATTTTAAGATCTCTCCAGAGATGTTCAATCGGATTCAAGTCTGGGCTCTGGCTGGGCCACTCAAGGACATTCACAGAGTTGTCCTGAAGCCACTCCTTTGATATCTTGGCTGTGTGCTTAGGGTCGTTGTCCTGCTGAAAGATGAACCGTCGCCCCAGTCTGAGGTCAAGAGCGCTCTGGAGCAGGTTTTCATCCAGGATGTCTCTGTCCATTGCTGCAGTCATCTTTCCCTTTATCCTGACTAGTCTCCCAGTCCCCACAGCATGATGCTGCCACCACCATGCTTCACTGTAGGGATGGTACTGGCCTTGTGATGAGCGATGCCTGGTTTCCTCCAAACGTGACGCCTGGCATTCACACCAAAGAGTTCAATCTTTGTCTCAACAGACCAGAGAATTTTCTTTCTCATGGTCTGAGAGTCCTTCAGGTGCCTTTTGGCAAACTCCAGGTGGGCTGCCATGTGCCTTTTACTAAGGAGTGGCTTCCATCTGGCCACTCTACCACACAGGCCTGATTGGTGGATTGCTGCAGAGATGGTTGTCCTTCTGGAAGGTTCTCCTCTCTCCACAGTGGACCTCTGACAGAGTGACCATCGGGTCCTTGGTTACCTCCCTGACTAAGGCCCTTCTCCCCCGATCGCTCAGTTTAGATGGCCGGCCAGCTCTAGGAAGAGTCCTGGTGGTTTTGAACTTCTTCCACTTACGGATGATGGAGGCCACTGTGCTCATTGGGACTTTCAAAGCAGCAAATATTTTTCTGCAACCTTTCCCAGATTTGTGCCTGGAGACAATCCTGTCTCGGAGGTCTACAGACAATTCCTTTGACTTCATGCTTGGTTTGTGCTCTGACATGAACTGTCAACTGTGGGACCTTCTATAGACAGGTGTGTGCCTTTCCAAATCATGTCCAGTCAACTGAATTTACCACAGGTGGACTCCAATGAAGCTGCAGAAACATCTCAAGGATGATCAGGGGAAACAGGATGCACCTGAGCTCAATTTTGAGCTTCATGGCAAAGGCTGTGAATACTTATGGACATGTGCTTTCTCAATTTGTTTATTTTTAATAAATTTGCAAAAATCTCAAGTAAACTTTTTTCACGTTGTCATTATGGGGTGTTGTGTGTAGAATTCTGAGGAAAAAAATGAATTGAATCTATTTTGGAATAAGGCTGTAACATAAGAAAATGTGGAAAAAGTGATGCGCTGGGAATACTTTCCGGATGCACTGTATGTTTGGTATCCTTCTGTTCAGAATTTATTCAACTTTAATGTGATGTTGTTAGATTTTCAGATTCATATTCCGTTTTTAAATTATAAATTAAAATATCAAGAAAGTCATGCAGTGGCCTGCTTGGCCGCAACTGGGGGTTGGGCGCCGAAGGTGCCAGGGGGGCTTGTACCATATCTTTAAATACAATTGTTTTCTCTAACAGGGGATAGATGGGGGCACAGCTCCTGCCCTCGGGTTTGGCGAGCGAAACGAGCAGTGGGCGGAGCCCCCTAGTATATATACAGTATATATATTGTGAAAGATCAGCCCGACTACAGACAGACACAGGACACCCAATGTCCAAAAGCACACACACACACAATTTATTTTCAGTTCTTTTCAGCACAATGCATAAATCACCACTAAAGCTAACAGTCCTTTTCTTTCTCTCCTTATCTTCTGCCACCTCCACTCCTCTCTTGCAAGCTCTGCCTCCCGACTCCGGCTCCCTGAATGGAGTGAGGCAGACCCTCTTATAGTGCACCCAGATGTGCTCCCTGATGGTCTTCCAGCAGCACTTCCTAGTGTGGCGGAAGTGCTGCAGTCCATGGTTCTGGAACCATCCAGGTGCCCCCTAGCGGTGGCCACGGGCCCCCACAGGGTTGAGCTTCCAAGCTCCATGGCCCCAAAGCGAACACATCCCAGAGAGCTGCAGGTTTTGGTGTGATGGGCCGTACAGATTATCCTAGTTTTAAGAGGTGGCTGTCTCCCCCGCCCCCCATGATACTCTCACACCCCACCCAGGGTAAGATCTGCAATGTTCAGTGAAGCCAAGGAGGTGGGACTGAATTTGGTGAGCTTACTAACATGCAGGATTACACAACAAAAGGGGCCTCAGCCATCTGAGTGGTCCTCTGACTACTGCCGACCTCCTCGACATGTGCGTGCCCCAGCTGGTACGGGTCTTTGTGTCACCTGTGTCACTACGCAGTAAGACGGTCCTTCACATTACTGGTTCCCACCTCTCGCCCTCGTTCTTCTTTCTCCTTGATCTGCTCATGAGGGGCTCGTTCAGCTTTTTCTCTCTTTCACGTAAGCCCACTCCACTCCTGCTCTGCACCGGCCTGATCATCTCTTCCACCACATCATTCCCTCGGGCTGTTCATCTGCTCCTCTCTTTTATGTGTTTCTTCTTTCCTTTTTATTTGTTTCGGGTATTTGAAGGCTCTCGCACCTTCCCGCTATCCTGGATGGTCTCCTCACTTCTTTCTTGATCTAAAGTACTCTGTGATTGGCGCCACGTCAAATCAAGTCCGGCCGACGGACAGAAGGATGGCTGGCGCGTTGCTCAATTTTTGGATGCTTTTCCGTTTCTCTCTCTTGCTTCAGGGCATGAGATGTGCGCCCTGCTCTGATCACAGGGGCCCCGACATGGTGGGCTGTCAGCTGCCGCTGCGTTTTCTCCTTGGCTACTAAGAGGCCCGTCAGATAGCCATGTTGGAAAAGACCATTTGAAGAAAGACATGAATCATAATAATAGGAGGACAGAGAGTCTCCTCGCGGCGCCGGCTTCCTGCCTTAACGCTGCTCCCCGCACCGCAGCTTTTGGAATTTATGGCTGCGGCCCCCCGCATTATGGCTGTTGCTATACAAAGTGGCGAGGCGCCCGCCTTCACAGCCTGACGTACGATTGCCTGGCGGCTGTTTTCAGGGCTCCTCTTCTTTTTGTTTTCTTCCTCGTCGAAGTCAGGACCAATATCGATCGTGTGTTGCTATAGCAACAGTGATTTGTTTCAAGTGATGGACTCACTAAAGCAGCCCGTTGTGAACAATCCGTGTGACAGTCGATGAAGACGTCTGCACAGTTCATTTTGTGTCTTGTGCCCGCCCTACTTGATGCAGGTGGTAGCCCAAATGGTGCATTTCACGGACCCCCCGAGGTGGCACATTTGTTGACTTCCTCCTAATACGGCAGATCTGCTGAACCCGGCTTACTCCAACCACAAGACCGTGAGGAGTCAACAAGCCTGGCCTGAAAAGACCACCGGTATGTGTGTGTGTCCCCCATTATCAGGTGACAAGGCCACACATCAGGAGTTAATCCACTGGAACACGGGCAGAATGTGCAAACTCCACACAGTGACCAAGGCCAGGATTTGTCCCCTAAGCTCCTTGAGCCATAAAGGAGAAGCGCTGACCCCTGAAGGAGCGCCACCCTGTTGGAAATAATCAACCTACCTGCTGATGAAGCCACACTGAAGGCTAACCCCGTACATTTTGAAAAAGAAAACATAAAAGATAGCAAAATTAAAGAGACGTCTCTTCACAGGTGGATCAACCGATTAGACTGTTGAACCCCCTTAAAACAACGGACGTCCAGAGCTGCACTCCATTGAGGAGGCTGTGGCATCATATCTTACATCACTGAAGACACTTAAGGGTTAAGATGAGGCTTGGGGGAGGGTCAAGTAAACCATGTGAGAAAAAACTGCAATCTCATTGGCTGTCTGGTAGAGCTGCTGGACTCATCCCCCATTAAAAAGGCAGCCAGGACAGGAAGAGGTGGGGCTGGGGAACCCGTGACACGGAAGTGACATCACTGGTACTGCAAGTGAGACAGGAGGAGGAGGTGGAGCATTAGGCAACAGCGCCCACTCTCGACTCGGGGGTAGAATTACCATTAGGTGAGCAACAAGTTGTCTCCCAGCTCTTCAAGCAACACATACACCACATGGTGAAAAGTCTGTGGACGCCCCACCAAACGACCAAGTCCAGGTGTTTCGCGGTTGGCAGGGGCCTCTTCATGACCTTAGAAGTTAATTAGCAGCAAAAGCGGGTCACTAATTAAGAAAAGGGTTAGAATGAAAACCTGCAGGACCAGAGTTGGGGACCCCTGGCCTACAGGGTAGTCGGTGGCTCAGCAGCTGGGTGTGTGGAGACACCTGTGAGGTCCTCTGCATCTTCTCGGCCGGTCAGGTGTCTGCTGTTGAACTGCGTCTGGTGGTGCCACCTCTGTCTGGCATCAAAACTTATCCCAGACTTTCTTCATGTAGCTAACAGCTGGTGGAAGGAGCCACCCACCTCCATTAGAAACTCTACCTAGAAGCGTTTGAAGACCATCTTCTTTGGTTACTTCCCGTCTAACTGAGGTTAGCTCTTAGGTTTGGTAAATCTTGGAGATGCCACTCTTTTGTATTTTTGTTAAGAGTTCTTTATTTGTGATGACCACATTTGAACCCTCGTCCTGTCACACTTTATTCCCAAACATGTCTACCTCAATCTGGGGGACCATCTTCTGTGCAAGTCACTTGGGATTAAAGCATCCGCAGCACACATAAGCGGGTAATGCAGTGGTCCCGGTTTTGGAATGGGGTGTCCAACAAGCTCATAAAAGGTGCGAGGGTCAGGTGTCCTAAAACATTCAGCCATGTGAGCGAGTCACTCAAGGGGCTCCAGCTGGGAGGACGAGCCGAACTTTGAAGTACCACGAAGGGTCTCACTGCAGAAAGGCGCTATACACCACCTCCGTGTTCAGACCACAGAATGGCACTTGTCTCCATTCAACTGAAATGTCATTCCATTACCTCGATCTCCACTCACTTTACAGCAGGAGGTTGTTAAAGATTAATCAGCACACGCCAGGCACTGTGCAGATGCTTTTAAAAAGACCAATTTACGGGGCCACTCACACACCGTCGGCACTTATTGGAGAACTGGACGTTAATGGAAAGCGACGCCGACATCCATTCACCCCTTTTTTATTTTTTTTTCATTCACTGATTGCTTTTGCTTCTCCCGGTGAGGGTCAAGATGGTGACCAGTCTAGCAGGGCAGCCCGACACATTTTGAGATCTTCCTGGGAGAAATAATCCCACCACAATGCCCTCAGATGCACTGGGCACTTGCTAGGTACATCTCTGAGGGGCAAGTGCCCACCGGCCATCCACACTATTACTAGATGCCCAGCTGATACTCCTCTCAATCCTCTGCCACTGAAAACGAGCCCAGCAACTGACCCACCATCTCCTTGAGATCATCGGTGGGGCTGAAGATGGACGCTGACCAATAAACTGACAGCTTAGCCCAAGGATGCAACCCCCCATACCAAGTAGAATGCCGCTGCCAGTCCATCTATTACTGCCTTTGCCTTTTTCAAGGCTGGCGTGTCCCTCACTGGCTGAGCAGGTGACGCTTCCCATCACAGTAGACGTCACTTCAGGGTGAAAGCCGGTGAGAATTGTAAATTTGACAGGCGTTACGAGGTAGTGATTCCACAGAAGGTCAAGAAAAGGGTTATACAAGACCCCGGGTGGCATACAGTGGATTCAGAAAGTCCTCAGACCCTCTTCACTTTCTGCATACGTTAGCGTATGGTAGATTTAGCTATAAATGGATACATTTGTCATTGTGTCACAAATCCGTCTTAACTCTGTCACCCATTAAGGACCACGTGAGGACGACATGGTCGCAGAAAGGTGTGCAAGTGTAATAAAAACCAAAAACTGAAGTGTGACCCTTCCTTTGGTACTTTGTAGAAGCCCCTCTAGCAGTCATTTCAGTGTGGAGTCTCTACAAGTGTCGCACACCAGTGGATCCCAGTCATCCTCTCGAGATCCAGGAGATTGGGTGGGGAGCGTCTTCGGGTCTCTCCATAGGTGTCCTATGGGGCCTACTCAAGGATGCTCAGAGTGACGTGTCCCAAAGCCACCATCCTGTCATGCAGAATGCTGAACCGTTGCCCCCGTCTCTTCTTCAAGGACCTCTCTGTATTTGGCTGCGTTCATCCATCCCTCCACTCTGACCAATGTCCCTGTCCCGGAGAAGAACCTCCATATCCTGCTGCTGCCACCTTCACTGTAGGGCTGGTATTAGGGAGGTGATGAGCAAGGCTTGGTCTTCACCAGACATACTGCATGGAGTTCTGCCAAAAAAGTTCAGCTTTGTCACATCAGACATCTTCTTCTTCTTTATATGCCTTTCAATCCAGGGTGGCTCCCGCCTAACCACTGGTGGAGTGCCCGCGAGACGCCCATCATTCCGACTTCTGATGCTTCTTGACCAAAGCCCTTTTTGGCCAGGTACTCCATTTGGCTGGATGGCCAAACCCTAGGAAGAGACCTGGTGGTTCCCAAGTTTCCTCCATTTCACACTTCATGGGGTCACTGCGCTCCTGGGGACACTCAGATGGATTGATCCCCTCGTTCTGATCTTCGTCTCATCACAATTTGGTCCTGGAGGTCTACAAAGAGTTCCTCGGACTTCACAAGTTGGTTTTTGAGTTGTAGGACCTCCAATCCGCAGGTCCACCTGTGCCTTTCTAAGTGACGTCCAGTCAATTCAGTTTGCCACAAGTGGACACCCTTCAAATTCTAGAAACATCTCAAAGCGAATTTAAGGGGGCCAAAGCACAGAGTCTGACTACTTCAATTATTGATTTTTAAAAATAACAGACAAACTTTCCTCAAACCTGTCTTCACTTTGTTATGATGGGATATTGAGTGTAGATTGGTGGGCAAACACGTCAAATGCATCCATTAAAAATGAAATCGACAACATGACATAGTGTGCGGGTTGAGGGGTCCGCTGTATTCCACTTGGGGTCTTGCATAACATTTTTTGGCCCAGTAGCGCCCCCTTTTGGCCTTCTATGGAATCAGCACCTTAATTTTGTAAAGGAACCATCAGTTGGAGATACAAGTGACATTATGATTACGGTTCTACGCATGGACAATAAAGGCAATAAAACAACTGGGGTATGTGCGACGCTGGCTGGTGGTCCACAGAGAAGCCCCGGATGTCCATTTTTAAACTTTAGCAGACCATCACACTGGAGCTGTGGGGGACAAAACCCGTAGAAACGATCCAACCTGGAAAACCACACAAAACCATCAGCACCTGGGAAGAATTTATTAGACGCCCCTTCTGGTTTCCTTTCTCTTAGATTGATGCAAACATCGGGAGCAGAACGGAGATTCTGAAAAGGCAGATTAAGGACACAAAATTGGAGTGTTGATTCCCCCCACCCCACACCTCCTATAAATAAAGTGTAATGGCGCGCCAGCACAGCTCGGCAACTGCGGAAAATATGAGGCTTTCAGGATGAAGCATGGACGGGCCTCACTCGATGTCGCTCACTCACCACTAATTTTCGCTTCTCGTTTCCTATTAAATCACTACACGTCCCGGCTGAGTGAAGAACAGAAGAATGGCGGCACCAGATGGATGGGGCAGCGCGAGTCGCCACGTGGCACTCCGTTCTTTGACAAGATGCCTCCTTTCAAGAGATTCGTTATCCCCATGTGAAACGCTTACGCCACCTTGGCAGGGATTTCAGCATGGACAGGGCGACTTGAGTGCCATCTGCCAGTCACCCCGTTAGAGTTTTGCCCTTTTGCTCTCTGCTGTTATAGAAAAATGTATTCTTGAAATTGGTAATCTCTACCTATTAGAAAAGTATTATGAGGAAAGTAAATATTATATTTCACTACGCATTAAGATTAAAAAGACATGCCTACTGTAAGAGACGGCCAGGGCACCCCTGAGATGGAAAGATGGGGGAAGGCAGCTACGTGTGGACACTGACTCCCCCTAAACACTAGATGGCAGCTTCCCTGGAGTGTAGCAGTGTCCCAGATCCCCGCATGGCCTCCTGGGACTTGCAGTTCGGTTTCTCAGCCCTGCTGGGTGCCACCAAGAAACGCTGCAGGGGGACCTGGGGAGTCATGCTGTCCCCATAGCCCGGAAGTACTAGTGAATCATGGGGACGGAAATCCAGAAGTACTTCCAGGCTGAAGAAAACTCAACTTCTCCATCTGACCCAGAAGTGCTGGCAACTCATGTGGACGGAAGGACAGAAGCACTGCCAGGTCGAGGACTATTTAAAGGACTGCTAAAGACCCAGCCTGATGGAGGTGGACAAAGCTTGATGGGAGGTGTGGAGGAGAAAGAAGTCCAGACGGTGAGCTGCCAGAGAAATTCAACTTGTGGTAAATGGAATCCCCCCAGAGAGCCACTCGTCATCATCTGAGGAGGCAGGGCTGGCTGGACAGGCTTCTCCTCTCGACATACTCGCTTGCTTTTATTATTCACGTCTTAGCTCGGCCTTCATCTCTTCTCACTCTGCTTCCCCACTTGAAAACCATGATGACTGATGCCAGCGCTTGAACGCGAGTTCGCAGAGTTCTGCTCGGGAAAGCCAGAAAGACCTCAATGGGCGTCCATTCCTAATTTAGTGTTTGCGTGCGTATTGACTGCTAAGCCCCCCCCCCCCCCCTCCCCTTACATTACTGTGTTATGGGGGACTTCTGCATCCGTCACAAAAGAGTTTGATCTTTTTAGCATGCGAATCGAAAGCAGTGTGGACCTGGTGAACAGGGTGGGCTCCACGTGCAAATCCGTACAGCAAAAAGGCCATTTTAATTTAGACTTAAATTGTTAGGCCCAATCAAGCCACAGGTACCTCCTTGGTTTAAATTATCATGCGAGTCGTGTGAAACAGCTCCCCCTTGTGGAGTAAATGGGTGAAGGAATGATAGCCATCTGGAGTTGACCCCAGGGATACTGTGGCAGACGGCCGGCGGTCTCCTGCTAACAGACGGCCAGAAAGTCCCACCTGGGATGCCACTTGTAGACCACCAGGGGGAGTGCCAGCTACTCAAACACCCGACACAACAGACCCAGACACAAGTGCCGTAAAATAGAAGGCTTTTATTCCATGGGAAATGTTTTCCAGTCATCTCCCACTAGCACGAATCACAATACCAGCCCAGGAATACAGCACACAGCACTTCTCTCTCTCTTTCCTTCCCTCCTTCCATTGCCTCAACTCCTCCTCACAAGCTTCGCCCCTCGTCCTCCCAACTCTGCCTCTGAGAATTGGCGGCTGGCCCCTTTTATAGGACAACTGGAAGGACTCCAGGGACTTTCTTCTGGCACCCACACCCGGAAGTGCCGGCCAAAAAGGGCTCAGTAAACATTCAGGCACCGCCCTGGCGTTGGCCACGGACCCCACCAGGGTTGAACTTCCATGCTCCAAACCCATGGCCCCGGTGCAAGCCATGAGGGAGCTGCCCTCTATCGCCCTAATATCCTAGACAAGCCGCCTACCCAGAGTCCTTCCATTGTCGTGGCATCCTGACTGGCTAAGGACCCCGGCCGTCCTCCACAATACGGAGGTCAGAATGCGGTTTGTTGATTTCAGCTCGGCGTTCAACACGATCATCCCCCAGCAATAAGGGGATAAGCCCCCCTTCTGTCTGTCCGGCAATTACCCTTTCTTGGATGTTTTCAGCATTACAGTTTGCAGTGTGCCACCTATTGGAATGAATTGTGCAATAAAATGCATTGTGTTTGTCGCTCCAACAGATGGTGCATCACAAACATTTGCAACGCTTTTTATGAATCCCATAGCAGCAAATGGCACAGCAACTGGAAAGACACACAGATATACAGATGCTTGTCTTTTAATTAGGGGGGACAGCCGAGAGTGTACCCACTAACACTCCTACCTATGACCCAACATGGAGACATTGGGGAGAGAGTGGGCAAAAGTGCCAGGAAGATCAGAGGTGGTGACCTTCTCTAGGTTTCCATTTTGTGCAGCAGGCAACCTCTCGGCTGGGCCGACGACTCCTATTTTACGTGCATTGATATTTTTATACAGTTAATTAGTGTCAAGGCAAACCTGCGTTCTTCTTTGCCCGACTGTTTCTAACGTTTTCCACCTGTGAGGTTTCACTCATTTCCTTGGCACCCCGTCACATATCACGTGACTCGGGAACGTCATGCCCCTCCTGCCACCTAGGAGTTGTTCTTCTCCGTGTAATGAGTGATGAGTCCATCAGCAGCCGCACACGTCGGCGACACTCACAGGAGGAGAGATCATTTTCATCTCGATTGCAGTAAGAAACCAATCTGCAGATCGTTCTCGGCCTGACAGCACCTGTAGGGATTGACCATTTACTGCCGGCGGCTAACAAATAAAGTATTGGCGAGAACAGCGCGGAGGGCAGCAAAAGTGAGCAGACGCCTCCCCACACAGCCGTGAGTGGCATCTCGACATCACGGCTGAGTAAATGAAAGCCAAGGCGCTCGGTTAAAAATGAACCCAGGAGCTGTTCCTGCTAAAAGGTGACGACGCGTGTTATTTCATGCTCTTGTGCTGCGCCGTTGTCGGGTTTGGATACGGTTGGGGTCCGGACTGCTAAAAGCTCCCCGACTTTTCACGTGGAATTTGAAATCTAATGGTTTACACACACAGCAAATTTAAAATGTAACAACACTTTAAACAAATAACCTTAATTATACTCACCGAGCAGCTTCTTAGGACCCCTGTATTAATGCTGGGTAGGACCTCCTTTTACTCTGACAACAGTCTCCGTTCTTCATGGCACGGGTTCCACAAGATCCCTTTCAGATTCGAAGCCACGTTGACATCACAGCACCAGACAGTTTCTGCAGCTCTGCCAGTCGCACCTTCATGCTGCCACTCTCCTGTCCTTCCACAAAACCCAAAGGTGTTCCACTGGCTTCGGATCTGGTGACTGGGAAGGCCGCAGAAGAGCACTGAAGTCACCGTCATGCTCATGAACTTGGGCTTTGTGACCTGGCGCCTCTTCATGCTGGGAGTAGTGTCACAAGCCACCAGGGGCCATCCAGCCACCCTAACCCGGACACACAGACAGGACGCACCTTCAACTCAACAGCCATATTTATAAAACAGCAAAATGTGCACACATTACCGACACCGCAGCACTTCTATATACAGTCCCTTCTTGCTGCCACTCCTCCTCAGGCTTTGTCTTCTTCCTCCCGACTCCGGCCATTCAATGGAGTGAGGCAGCTCCTCTTACTCAGGTCCCAGGACTGTTCCAGGTGGCTCATCAGTATTACCTGGAATCCCTCCCTGGTGTGCTGCAGCTCCCCCTGGTGGCCCCCACAGAACCCAACAAGGCTTCACCAAACTCCAGCTCCCGACATGCCCTGCAGGAGTCCGTGGTGCCACAGCCGCCCAGGAGGGCTGCCCTCTAGTGTCCCATTGGAGGTATTGCCTCATCGATGTTCTCTCCCCTTGTCCTTCCACTCTGTTGGCATCCCGGCCAGATAGTGGCTGTGGCTACCCATCACAGTAGCCATTAGAAGGGTCAGTGGCGGTCATAAAGGGATGCACACAGTCAGCAACAATGCTTAGACAGGACATGGCAGTCAAGCGAAGATCGACTCGAATTAATGCGCCAGGAAAACATTCCTCACACCATTACACCATCACCAGCAGCAGCCTGGACTGTGGGCACAAGGCAGGTAGGGCACATGCTGTTGCTGCCAAACTCTAACCCTACCATCTGTGTGCCAGGGCAAAGTTATAGGGGGGAACACGATCCCCCAAAGGCTTCTTATTTATCTAAATAATCGATTGTCAATCAATTCAGCCACCCACCATCAAGTGGGGTCCTATCCCCCCTCCCCCATTTTACATAACTGGGCAATGAATGAAGCCACTGTAAACATCAACGGGGTGTGGGGACCCCCCCTCATACCCAGACATTTGATGGATTGTTAATGAAAGTTTCCAATTTTAAAAATGGTTTATGACTTGCCCACCCAATTGTTTCCAGCCCCCCCTGTCATTTCTGGTTTCACCACTGCTGTGTGCCTCAGCAAAAAAAAAAAAAAAAAATCAAGATTCCTCAGACCAGGCTACGTTTTTCCAGAATTCAGTTGTCCAGTTCTGGTCACCCCCCGTGCCCACTGTAGCCCCCCCAGCTTTCTGTTCTTGGCTGGCCAGAGTGGAACCCAATGCAGTCTTTTGCTGTTGTAGCCCATTCGCCTCACGGTTCAACATGTGGTGCATTCTGGTATGCTTTCCTGCTCCCCACCGTTGCACGGAGAGGACATCAGAGTTACCTTTCCATGTCAACTCAAACCAGTCTCCTCTGACCCCTTTCATCACCATAGGGTTTCCGTACCACAGATCCGCCGCTCACTAGATGTTTTTCACACCATTCAGGGTCCCAGGAGATCTGCACCTCCTCAGCCCCATCCGGCACCGATAGTCAGCCCACAGTAGAAATCACCGAGATGACATTTGTTCCCCATTCTGGTGTTGGATGTGAACGTTAATTGAAGCTCCTGACCTGTATCTGCTTAGTGTTATGCACTGAGCTGCTGCCACCTGATTGGCCGATTAGATGATCAGATGATTAAGCAGGTGCATCGGGTGGTCCTCATCCATGTCCTTGTCCATGAGGTCCCAATCAGGTTGAATGGGTAAATACGTAAAATAAACAATTTCCATTCCATGTGCCACTGGCGTGTTCTCCCCTCTATTCACATTGGGTCCTTTCTCGGCATCACCCACAGTCCAAAAGCACAGCATTGCATCATGGGAGATACCAGAAATACACTTCTCCAAAACACACCTTTTCTTGTCCAAGTATTCATTATTTGCCACCATTGCACTTCAGAGTACAGAGTACTGACCCCCAGATTTGCCTTCAGAACGAGTTCAGTTTCCTCCTCGCTGGCATGTCTGCTGTGGACTGAACATCACAAACGTAGGCCACGGTAAACGGTTACCGTTTTAAGAATGCACTTTTATAGTTTTCATTCTCAGATGTGACGGCGATTTAAAGTGACTGCTATTGATCTCGGGGCCGTTGTCTCGCATGCTGCTGGTGTCTCGGATCAAGCGATCAAAGACCCCGACGCTGTGCGGGCTTCTCCGACTTGAAAGTGCCGTCATCAGTAAGAGTCGTGCTATCCAATTCAATCAACTGCTGACACGGAGCTTTATATTTCTTCACATAAATACGCTGAGCCTTTCGAGCGGATTGCTCCACGCAGTCTGCGGACAGGATTAAAAGGTTGAAATCAAGTGAAACATAACTGTAGTGGAACAGAAGGGGGCACCCTCACGGTGATCCTCCATCTTAACCAGCCAGCTCTGCTCAGATAAAAAGGGAATATCAACCTACCTTTGACTTCCTCCAACATTTATCTTTCTTAACAGACTCAACGTATTGGAGCTACCTGAGGTGCGGAGGAAGAAACAGCAAAACACACACACACAGAGTCCTGCCACAGTTAATGGCCCCCTCGAAGAGTGTTTGGTGGGTTTTTCAGTCTGACAGAGACCATGAATAACTCCCACTCCCGGCCTCAGGAGGAATGTCACCCTACTGCCCGTCTTTTCAGGTCCAACACTTCTGTGTTGCTTCAGCCAGTGGCACACCCTACATTTTTTTTTATTGAAGCTTGAACTATTATGGGGCCCCGTTATAACCAGCAACAAGGTCTGCCTAACCACCATCATCTTCTTCAATGGGACTGTCCCATGATAGATCACCACACTTTTTTATTTTTTTTTTTGGATACCAAACATACAGTGCATCCGGAAAGTATTCCCAGCGCATCACTTTTTCCACATTTTGTTATGTTACAGCCTTATTCCAAAATGGATTAAATTCATTTTTTTCCTCAGAATTCTACACACAACACCCCATAATGACAACGTGAATAAAGTTTACTTGAGGTTTTTGCAAATTTATTAAAAATACAAAAACTGAGAAATCCCATGTACATAAGTATTCACAGCCTTTGCCGTGAAGCTCCAAATTGAGCTCAGGTGCCTCCTGTTTCCCCTGATCATCCTTGAGATGTTTCTGCAGCTTCATTGGAGTCCACCTGTGGTAAATTCAGTTGACTGGACATGATTTGGAAAGGCACACACCTGTCTATAGAAGGTCCCACAGTTGACAGTTCATATCAGAGCACAAACCAAGCATGAAGTCAAAGGAATTGTCTGTAAACCTCCGAGACAGGATTGTCTCGAGGCACAAATCTGGGGAAGGTTACAGAAAAATTTCTGCTGCTTTGAAGGTCCCAATGAGCACAGTGGCCTCCATCATCCGTAAGTGGAAGAAGTTCGAAACCACCAGGACTCTTCCTAGAGCTGGCTGGCCATCTAAACTGAGCAATCGGGGGAGAAGGGCCTTAGTCAGGGAGGTGACCAAGAACCCGATGGTCACTCTGTCAGAGCTCCAGAGGTCCTCTGTGGAGAGAGGAGAACCTTCCAGAAGGACATCTCTGCAGCAATCCACCAATCAGGCCTGTATGGTAGAGTGGCCAGACGGAAGCCACTCCTTAGTAAAAGGCACATGGCAGCCCACCTGGAGTTTGCCAAAAGGCACTTGAAGGACTCTCAGACCATGAGAAAGAAAATTCTCTGGTCTGATGAGACAAAGATTGAACTCTTTGGTGTGAATGCCAGGCATCACGTTTGGAGGAAACCTGGCACCACTCATCACCAGGCCAATACCATCCTTACAGTGAAGCATGGTGGTGGCAGCATCATGCTGTGGGGACTGGGAAACTAGTCAGGATAAAGGGAAAGATGACTGCAGCAATGTACAGAGACATCCTGGATGAAAACCTGCTCCAGAGCGCTCTTGACCTCAGAGTGGGGCGACGGTTCATCTTTCAGCAGGACAACGACCCTAAGCACACAGCCAAGATATCAAAGGAGTGGCTTCAGGACAACTCTGTGAATGTCCTTGAGTGGCCCAGCCAGAGCCCAGACTTGAATCCGATTGAACATCTCTGGAGAGATCTTAAAATGGCTGTGCACCGACGCTTCCCATCCAACCTGATGGAGCTTGAGAGGTGCTGCAAAGAGGAATGGGCGAAACTGGCCAAGGATAGGTGTGCCAAGCTTGTGGCATCATATTCAACAAGACTTGAGGCTGGAATTGCTGCCAAAGGGCCATCGACAAAGTATTGAGCAAAGGCTGTGAATACTTATGGACATGGGATTTCTCAGTTTTTTGATTTTTAATTAATTTGCAAAAATCTCAAGTAAACTTTTTTCACGTTGTCATTATGGGGTGTTGTGTGTAGAATTCTGAGGAAAAAAATGAATTTAATCCATTTTGGAATAAGGCTGTAACATAACAAAATGTGGAAAAAGTGATGAAGCGCTGTGAATACTTTCCGGATGCACTGTACCTTTTAAATTTTTTATTTTAACCATTACTTTGTATTGAATTACAATTCCCCCATTAGTGTCGCACCCGCTCAGCTTTCCCATTCACCTCTGCTGTTAAAAACAAAGCACCACTGGTCTGAAAACAAAGCCGAACACCCTTTCATTCCATTCTGCCACAGCGGACCACCTAGCGTCACACACGAGTCCCGCGGAGCCAGACATACGTCTAGAAACAACCATAAGTGAATTTCGCATAAAAGTGGGTTGGAATAGTCAGACGGCTCACTGAGTGTCAGGTTTCTACACCAATCCTGCACCTCATGGAGGCGGAGCTCAGAGTAGGGGGGGTGGAGATTTCAAACAGAGGTGCTCTCATTAATCTGGTCTGACAGGCACTAAGCTTCTGAGCGCGATGAACAGTCTAGGAGTCTCCCAAAGAGACTCCATTAAACATCTACAGGTGCTGGTCATAAAATTAGAATATCATGACAAAGATGATTTATTTCAGTAATTCCATTCAAAAAGTGAAACTTGTATATTAGATTCATTCATTACACACAGACTGATGTATTTCAAATGTTTATTTCTTTTAATGTTGATGATTATAACTGACAACTAATGAAAGTCCCAAATTCAGTATCTCGGAAAATTAGAATATCAATTAAGACCAATGCAAAAAAAAGGTTTTTAGAAATGTTGGCCAACTGAAAGGTATGAACATGAAAAGTATGAGCATGGACAGCACTCAATATTTAGTTGGGGCTCCTTTGGCCTGGATTACTGCAGCAATGCGGCGTGGCATGGAGTCGATCAGTCTGTGGCACTGCTCAGGTGTTATGAGAGCCCATGTTGCTCTGATAGTGGCCTTCAGCTCTTCTGAATTGTTGGGTCTGGCGTATTGCATCTTCCTCTTCACAATACACCATAGATTTTCTATGGGGTTAAGGTCAGGCGAGTTTGCTGGCCAATCAAGAACAGGGATACCATGGTCCTTAAACCAGGTACTGGTAGCTTTGGCACTGTGTGCAGGTGCCAGGTCCTGTTGGAAAATGAAATCTGCATCTCCATAAAGTTCATCAGCTGCAGGAAGCATGAAGTGCTCTAAAACTTCCTGGTAGACAGCTGCGTTGACCTTGGACCTCAGAAAACCCAATGGACCAACACCAGCAGATGACATGGCACCCCAAACCATCACTGACTGTGGAAACTTTACACTGGACCTCACGCAACGTGGATTCTGTGCCTCTCCTCTCTTCCTCCAGACTCTGGGACCTTGATTTACAAAGGAAATGCAAAATTTACTTTCATCAGAGAACATAACTTTGGACCACTCAGCAGCAGTCCAAAGGTGAGACGCTTCTGACGCTGTCTCTTGTTCAAGAGTGGCTTGACACAAGGAATGCGACAGCTGAAACCCATGTCTTGCATACGTCTGTGCGTGGTGGTTCTTGAAGCACTGACTCCAGCTGCAGTCCACTCTTTGTGAATCTCCCCCACATTTTTGAATGGGTTTTGTTTCCCAATCCTCTCCAGGGTGCGGTTATCCCTATTGCTTGTCCACTTTTTTCTACCACATCTTGTCCTTCCCTTCGCCTCTCTATTAATGTGCTTGGACACAGAGCTCTGTGAACAGCCAGCCTCTTTAGCAATGACCTTTTGTGTCTTGCCCTCCTTGTGCAAGGTGTCAATGGTTGTCTTTTGGACAACTGTCAAGTCAGCAGTCTTCCCCATGATTGTGTAGCCTACAGAACTCGACTGAGAGACCATTTAAAGGCTTTGGAGTTAATGAGCTGATTAGAGTGTGGCACCAGGTGTCTTCAATATTGAACCTTTTCACAATATTCTAATTCTCTGAGATACTGAATTTGGGACTTTCATTAGTTGTCAGTTATAATCATCAACATTAAAAGAAATAAACATTTGAAATACATCAGTCTGTGTGTAATGAATGGATCTAATATACAAGTTTCACTTTTTGAATGGAATTACTGAAATAAATCAACTTTGTCATGATATTCTAATTTTATGACCAGCACCTGTAAACATGTGTCACAGGTGTGGAGAGCACACTGCAGGTGTTGGAAATATAAACACAACCTGTTGTTCATGAAAATGCTTTCTGTAAAATCTGATTACACACTGAGCGGCCACTTTATTAGGTACAGCCGTTCAACTGCTTGTTAACACAAATATCTAATCGGCCAATCACAAGGCAGCAAGGCAATGCATTTCGGCCTGTAGACATTGTCAAGATGAGCATCAGAATGCAGAATGTGGAAGGAAGGGGACTGAAGTGAATTTGAAGGTGGCATGTTTGTTGGTGCCAGGCGGGATGCTCTGAATATTTCAGAAACTGCTGATCTACTGAGATTTTCATGCACAACCATCTCCAGCGTTTACAGAGAATGGTCCAAAAAAGGGAAAATATCAAGTGAGCGGCAGTCGTCTGGGCCTTGTTGATTCCAGAGGTCAGAAGAGAATGGCTAGACTGGTTTGAACTGATAGGAAGCCAACAGGAACTAAAATAAGCACTCGTTACAACCAAGGTATGCAGAAGACCCACTGGTCAACCAGACCAGGTAGGACTCTTTCTTCAACTTGACAGACCCGCGAACCTTAGGTGTCCACCACCGGGTTCGTAGATTGCCGCCACGTGAGGCACCAACAACCTTATGGCCATAGCTCCCGTTCTGCTGCTTCGACAATGGAGGCTCGGAACATGGTAAGTCGGCACATGACTGCATATTCTTGAACTTCGAGAGTTAGGCCAGGGTAGGCCAAAGCCAGCCACTCAACTGCAAGCTAGGCTACCTTTCGGTGCACCTCCTTTTGGGGATCTGGTGACGGTCAGACCTGCTTCCCTTGCTATTTCTGAAGGCCTCACAAAACTTTGACTATTTTGTGTGAGTCAATTGAGACGGGTCCAGCTACAGACCTCCGTAACTCCACCGGACAGCCAATGGGATTGCAGGTTTTTGTCACAAGGTTTACTTGAATCCCCCAACCCTAATCTTTACCATAGTGTGACCAGGTGTCATCATCGAACAGTAGAAAGCAACAACCTCCCCAATGGAGAGGAGCTCTGGGGGTCCACAGCTAGTGTCTATTGGAGTGATCACAATATACGTGTGATTGGCAGTGGCTGCTGCTACTAATCCAAAACAACAAGGCGGTGCCCAGGACACAAAATAGTAGCACCCACAACCAAAACCAGTTCCACCCGGTGGTGACGTCACTGCATTACACTAAAAATGATCAACACCAAAAACACAAAAGCAACAGGGGGCAAAATTGGATGAGGGAGTTAAGGTGTAGAAAGTTCAGACTCGGGTAGAAAATAACTTAAAATGTTTTATAATAATTAAGGAGGTCCACTGTATGGAGGCGAGATGTAAAGGCCCATGTAGTCTTTAATGTCTCCTTCATGTGACTGCATTTCTACTTGCCTCAGCACCTGAGGGAAAAATCTTAACTAGTAGTCCCACATGTTTTATAATTAAACTAAAGAAGACCACAAAGTAAAGAAGATACAGTAAAGGAAAATTAAGACAGAAGAAGAAGCTAAAAAGAGGGGAGAGGGGAAAGGAGGGTCAGGATGGAAACATCGGAGAACAAGGACACACGGCGTACCACCTCCAACATACGCGACTGTCGGATGTTCAGCGGATACCAAACCCTGCAGCACGTGGTTTAGTTCCATTTGTCACTGCATTTACCAAGACAAACAAAAGTCACAGTGACACAACTCTGAAGGGGCTTTGGAGACCATTAGGTGACATCATGCTTTAAAAAAAAAAAAAGTCACCAAAATAATCCTTCAGCAAAACCAAGTGCAGCGCAGTCCTCGGCAGGATCATAAATGTAATGGATTCTATTTATTAAGAAGTCATTTACTTAGAAGTGTTACACTGAAACTAATAATATTAAGCAATATGGAGGTCTACAATTTTACTGATTACACAGGAGACCAAGTCGAGTGAAACCATTCGGAATTTAAATAACAGAATGCCCTGGCGTGCTAAATTAAATTAAGGCATTTCTTATTAAATGTGATAATATTTACTGCCTAGTCTCAATCTGATCTTAACTCCACTTTACCGACAGAGGACTTGTCGAGAATTGGAAACTTGGTTAGGCCGTTGCAGTGTCTTATGGAAATGGAAATAAAAGCTGAAGAGCATCGGGCAGATTAACAGAATCTCTGGGCTTTTCAGCAAAAGAATTGATTTTTCTTTCTTCTGTGTTCCAATAATTACAGTTGGATGTTTGTTATGAAAGAAATAATAAAAGTGTGTAACTTGTAGCTCCACATTAGAAATCATTTCTGCATGGACAAAATCAGGAGCTCCTCACATCTACGCCACAACACATGCAGAGCCCTGCATCAATGTTACCCAGCCGGACAGGACAGCTCCTTGACATTACTACTTATGGAGGGACTTGGATAGACCAGCACCCCGGCTGGGTTAGTGGCTGGAACCTTTCCTGGCCAGGAAGCCATAATAATACATACATACATACACAAACAAACTAACTACAGGAAGATAAAATTGATGAGCCACAGCATGAAGTTATGGAATAGAGTAGTGGACGCTCGGTTAATAAGGGAGGTGATGATTAGTAAGCAGCAGTATAGTGTCATGCCAAGAAAGAGCACCACAGATGTGATGTTTGCTCTGAGGGTGTTGATGGAGAAGTGTAGACAAGGCCAGAAGGAGTTGCATTGCGTCTTTGTGGACCTGGAGAAAGCATATGACACGGTGACTGAGAGGTGTTGCGATATTGTATGAGGAAGTCGGGAGTGGCAGAGAAGTACGTAAGAGTTGTACAGGATATGTATGAGGGAAGTGTGACAGTGGTGAGGTCTGCGGTAGCAGTGATGGAGATGGGATTACATCAGGGATCAGCTCTGAGCCCTTTCTTATTTGCAATGGTGATGGTCAGGTTGACAGACGAGATTAGACAGGAGTCCCCATGGACTATGATGTCTGCTGATGACATTGTGATCTGTAGCAAGAGTAGGGAGCAGGCTGAGCAGACCCTGGAGAGGTGGAGATCTGCTCTAGAGAGGAGAGGAATGAAGGTCAGTAGAACCACCAAGCCAGAATACATGTGTGTGAATGAGAAGGTGGTCAGTGGAATGGTGAGGAAGAGGGGAGTAGAGTTGGCGAAGGTGGAGTAGTTTAAATACTTGGGATCAACAGTACAGAGTAACGGGGATTGTGGAAGAGAGGTGACAAAGAGAGTGCAGGCAGGGTGGAGAAGAATGTCAGGAGTGATTTGTGACAGACTGGTACCAGGAAGAGTCTACAGGATGGTAGCGAGACCAGCTTTGTTAAATGGGTTGGAGATGGTGGCACTGACCAGAAAGCAGGAGACAGAGCTGGAAGTGGCAGAGTTAAAGATGCTAAGATTTGCACTGGGTGTGACGAGGATGGACAAGATTAGAAATGAGGACATTAGAGGGTCAGTTCAGTTTGGACAGTTTGGAGACAAAGTCAGACAGGCAAGATTGTGTTGGTTTGGACATGTGCAGAGGAGAGATGCTGGGTACATTGGGAGAAGGGTGCTAAAGGTAGAGCTGCCCGGCAAGAGGAAGGCCTAAGCGAAGATTTATGGATGTGGTGAGAGAGGATAGGAAGGTGATGGGTGTGACAGAGCAAGATGGAGAGGACAGGAAGATATGGAAGAAGATGATCCATTTTGGCAACCTCTAATAGGAGCAGCCAAAAGAAGAAGAAGATATACACAAACAATAATATAATATTATATATTATTATATATATATTGTGACAGATTAGGGACGCTCTAGATCCCTTGAACCCTCGGACACCACGCCAGACACCAGATAAAAGTCCAAAATGACTTTATTAATAATAATAATAATAATGTGCACAAAGCACCCTCCACTCCACAATACTCCAATAAACAATAATCAAATAATCCTCCACTCTCCCAGACGCTTAGCCACCCTGCCTCCCAACTCAGCTCGACGTCTGGGATCTCCCACAATCCTTTTATAGTCCGTGACCCGGAAGTGCTTCTAAGCCCTCAGTCCATGTGATTACCCAGCACTTCCGGGTCAAACGAAAACTCCTTTTCTTCATCAGCCCAGAAGCACTTTATTTCTTCCAACCATGTGACTAGGATTTACTTCCGGGCTGTATGGAAAATAAACGTGTCTGTGTCTCCTTGCAGCGTCCCCGACGTTATCCAGCAGGGCTGTGTATTAAAACTCCATAGTCCATGATGCCCTGCTGGAATTCGGGGCATCTCCACGTTGCAAGGAGGGCTCCATCTAGCGGCCTAGGGGTATTGGCCGGGATGAATGGCTGGCTATATCCCACATTATATATATATATATATATTATATATATATATATATATATATATATATATATATATATATATATATATATATATATATATATAGTAATGGACAGCCGGGATTCATACCTGGCCAGGACACCTTCATAATAGAAGGACCAGGGAAAGGAGCTTGCATGGGGCAGTGCAACAATCCCATCGTTTCACCCCCCCAACCCCCCCCCCCCCCGGCTTGCTATCGTGCCACAGGTTTACAGCATGGAAGCTCAACCCTGCCTGCTGGGGCCCATGGCCACCGCCAGAGGGCATGTCAAGAATGGCTGAGTCCTCTTCTGCAGGGTTGCCACCACACCCAGAAGTGTGGCCGGAAGAAGATTGTGGAGCACCTGGAGCACTTCAGAGTGCCCTATGAAAGGGGCCACCTCCCTCCATTCAGTGAGCCAAAGGAGGATTGGAGGTGGAACAACAACGAGAGAAGAAAGGAAGAAGGACTCTCTTGCATTGTGATAGTGGTGCTTGTTGTGGGGGTGAGACAAAAGCGCTTCCCCACAGTAATAAAGCCGTGTTGTGTGGCTAGACTTGTGTCTGTGTCGGGGTTGGGCAGCAGTGCGCTCTCCGGTGGCCACAATATGCATAGACATAGGATAAACAGGTTAAAAAATGGCCAGATAGATGGACTGGGCACTTCTTCTAACCTTCTCAAAAGACACAATCCTAAGTTCTGAGGCGCCCATAGACAGATAGAGAGCACTTTATTTGTCCCAAGGGGAAATTTAGTCTTCATGCCGGTAATTAAAATAACCAGCTGACTGCTGGGCAGGGGCAAAATGGCCTGGTGAGGTAACATTTTGAGCTGGGTGGCATTACGCATATTTAGACATTTCTCTAGCAGCAAGGGAGCCAAACTTATATAATTTATATTCAACGAGTCCCCAGTGAATTACACAGCAGGTCAGCTGTGAAATTGAGGCTGTATTTTTGCCTGGTCTCTCGGTGCACAGAGACAGCTTCTGTTCTCCTTTACGGCATCTGTTTTATTGAATTTTCCAAATGACTTCAGTGCAGCAAAGCACTTGGCTGTCAATTGTATTTTGACACTGTCAGAAAGAAGGCAACAAAATATCCAAAAAGTGACCGCTTGATATGGCACAAATGATACATTTCACTCCGGTAGCAGCAAGGAGATGATGAAAGGAGGGCGGACGACCGAGACGGTGACACAAAGCCACAGATCGCATTAACACAGTATGGACGCAAATGAGTTGTGATCCAGGAGATACCTGAACGGCTGGGGAGAGGACATCCACCCCAACCAGGGGGCCTGAAGTGACCCGTGCTGCGCGCTTTTATTTACCACCACTCCAGAGTAAATAGCATTCCTAGAAGATACGCAGGTTTATTTGTCAATCTCACCCTGTCGTGCTTCTTTTTAGACTAATGACTGGCAGACAAATGTCACACGGGGGTCATTAGTGGGTACAAACCCAGAAACTCTGGCATTTCCTCTTTATGAATCGGAGTGCTTCTTCCTTGGAGGTTTAACCATCTTTGAAGATCTTCTGTGCGGGATGTTGCAGTACTGCCAGAATTAAAGCTTGGACCAGATCTTAATGAAGCGTTATGAGATCCTGCTTCAAAAACCACATTATGTTTATCTGCTTCACTTTCAATGGTGAAGAAAACAACACGGAACTCACGACAGGACTCACCGAGGCTCATACTTTGGCCGTGGGTAGAGAAACCAGAATTGTAGCCCGCAAGTCAAGGTTTTGGCCACTAGGGGTGCTACGTGGCACGTCCATTTTTTAACAAATGTTTTGAACACGGGATTCATAAAGCACTGCATTTACTTAATAAATGTCCCGTTCAGGAGTGGTCACCATTTTATTACTTTACACATTAATAAAGTATAAGAACTGGCAGGAAAAAGGAACTCACCGAGGACTTCACAGTTACTCAGCAGCAGCAAATGAACGGACATTTTTGTGTTTTATAGCATCAGGCTTTACCACTGAAACATCGGGGAGCACCTTCAACCAATACAGTGCGACTGCAGTCTGTGGTAGCTCGGACGTCGGTCATGTTACGCCTACAAATGACACTCAGCAGCTGTGTTAGGTCTACTAATTTCAATCAACAGTCACATTACACCTACAAATATTATGTGGCAGATACGTTGCTCCTAAAAACCCTAGAAGGGGGAAAAAAATGGAAGAAACCTTGGGAATGGCAGTTCAAAGGGAGACCACTTTCCGGGTAGGTTGGGTGTGCAGTGGGTGTTGAAGAGAACGGGCGTCAATACAATACAATACACAGAACAGAACACAAGTCATCCACAATAGTGCAATCGAAATATTACAAGTACAGAGCAGAATTCAACAGGAGAGGATATCCCATAATAGGATTTGGTGATCTTTCATCCAGGTTGCAATAGCAGAGAGACATGAAGAGAATCCAGTCGACACCGTGTGGTGGTCTCGAGGGAACGACAGGCATAGCGGTGTATCATTGGCACTGAAAGGAGAAACCATGGGACTGGATGATGTACAGGGGAGAGGGCCGAGCACCAATCCTTGAGGTACCCCCCACCCCCGGCTCAGCTGGTGCACCCTTGACATCTCTCCATACTAGGAAACCTCCTAATAGGATCTGCCGAAGAGGTGGGACTCAAACCACCTGAGGGCCATCCCAGTGATGCCAAGGTCAGAGAGAGTGGAACGGTGGTTGACCGGGTCAAAGACAGAGAGGAGAGATCTAGCAGGATGAACACAGGTGACATGTTGGTGGCTCTGACCTGCCATAACGTCTCGGTGAGGAGGCCATTCTTGAACCTCGTTAGGAAGTGAGGGTGGATTTTCTTTTTTTTCCCCTCCAGATCATACGGGCTGACCACTTAGAACCCCTTATGGGAATTTTGTGTTTTTAATAACTCTTTTAATTTTTCAGTTTTTATCGTTTATTGAAGAATTATATTAAGCGTACTTCTTGGGAATGTTTTTAAAAGAATGGTGACTTTGGCACAATTAATGCACTGTTTGTCACACTCGCCCCACTGTGTCCGCCTCAGTCACAGCTCCACTGACCCTCAGCTTCCGATCATTGACGCCCCAGAGGTCCTGCTCCAGCTAAAGGTAAGGACCTCAGGAGTGACGCACACTTTCCACCCACCACGGACTCCTCTTGACCGTGAACTGGATAAACTCGAGAATGGATGGAAGGACACTTTGAAGCTTCAAAGCCTTTTGACTACAGTAGTAATGGGGCAAAGATTAAAGGCATCCTTCAGGACACTGTCACAGGAGCCATAATGCACTCTGTTTGATGTTCTGACTACAGAGTGGGCTTACAGCAAATGTATTCAGATTAACACTCTCCACACATTCCAAGGTGGAGGTCTCACCTGGGAAGTTCTGCCAGTGTGCTGAAGAGCAGTCCGCCCAGTGTGATCTTCATGGCTGAAGTGGGCTCCTGTCTTGTTAAAGATGTGCCACACATTGGCGGGGATGTTAATTCTACCTCCTCGACAGTGACGGAAGTCGCAACCTTCTCTCCTTTCATTTCCTCCACTAAACTGTACACACCAGGATCAGTACTGAGAGGGACAGTTCCAGAAAGAACTCAGAAATCCCACCCTTAAAGGGAAATGGTGTCAATCACCGCCTTCCCACTCTCAGTCCAGGAATGGAGAAGAATCCCATGTGTGTAATTAAATATGTGGACAAACAGTACGATGCGGGTTCATCAAAAAGTAAAGGAAACATGAAAATTACGCAGTAACCACGACAGATAGAGGCTGATGTACTGCAACACTTTGCTAATGGCTTATGGGTAATTCAAACACGTGCAGCGCTCTCTGCTGTTAGGCTCGTTAAATCTCGTGTCCGGAACTCAGGTGTTTATTATCTTGAATCTCATGTTAGGTCCATCTAATCATCAGAGGATTCATTCAAAACTAAGAACTCGAGTGTCCACGGCTCAAGTGAAGACGTTATTTCAAGCTTTTTATTTTTTCACGTCTTGATTATTATTTATAAATATATCTAAATATATATATATTGTGGCACACGGCTGGGGGTGGCACCCAGCCGGGACACTCAGGAGGACAGGAGGAGGGCTCATGCGTCCTCCGGACCACGAGGGGATGACCGCCCTGGTTCCTTTGGGGGCCATGGGTACAGAGCTGGGAACCCTGTAGGGGGCCGTGGTCACCGCCAGGGGGCACCCCAGTGCCTGGAGAGCCCTGGACCCCAGCACTTCCGCCACACCAGAAGGTTCTGGGGGGAAGAAGACTGGGAACACCCGGAGTGCTTCCGGGAGCACAGCCGGCACTTCCACCACACAGGGGAGTGTCCGCGGAGGAGTGTCGGGAAGCACCTGGAGCCCATCAGGATGTGTATAAAAGGGGCTGCCTCCCTGCAAACAATCACTGGAGTTGGGTGGAGGTGGACGTAAGTCTCGGAGGCAAGGAGTGGAGGCGGCCTGAAGAAGGAAGGCACTGGAAGGAGAGGCCTGGACTTTGGGGGATTGGTGCTGGAGGCACTGGGTTTGTGCAGTGACATTTGTAAATAGTGTAAATAATAAACGTGTGTTGGGTGACATGATGATGTCAGTCTGTCTGTGTCCGGGCTGCTTCTCTACCTACCTACATACCTACATACATGCATTGTGGTAGGCAGCCAGGACACCCAGAGTGTAGAAGGACCAGGGGAGAGAGTATTTTCAGGACATTTTCTCCCCCCGGGCCAACAGAGGGCAGCCCCCTTGGTTTCCAGCGGTGGCCACAGGTCATGAGCGTGGGAGCTGAACCCTGTTGGTACCCGTGGCCACTGCCAGGGGGGCGCATGAACCTCTCCAGGGCCTTATTTGGGTGTGGCAGAAATATGGACCTGGAGTCTTTCGGGGGGTTTTGCTGGGGTTTGGGCTATAAAAAGGGGCCAGTCCCCACCATTCTTTGGCCAGAGTCGGGAGGAAGAGGACAAAGCCTGAGAAGGAGAGGAGGCGGATGGACCGTCGGCAGAGAAGAGCATAGAGGGATTGTGTTGCGTATTGGTGATTTGCGCACACTGAATTCTGTAAATAAGCCAGGTGTTGTGTTTGAACCTGTGTCCTGCCTATGTGTGACCGGGTGGGCTTCACAACACATATAATCTGTGTAATATACAGACGTCATGTAGATACGTTACTCCGCAGCTCATGGAGACCCGTCGTCTCGTCTCAATATGGACGTGACCCTGACCGCTTGAGATAATAAAGCCACTGTATTAATCTGACCCTGCATGTCTCTTTCCACACGAACAGCTGTAAATATATTTTTGCCCACCCCTGTATTCAAGAAATTAAAAAAAAAAAAAAAAATTGAAGACGTGCCCGTTTAGGTGAGCATATGGGCAGCCATTCTCGGTTATTTCAGTTTGAATGTTACAGTAGCTGGTTTTTAAATTTTCACTGCCTGTCATTGTGTGTTTTAATTGTTTTTCTTTGTTTACAGCTCTATTTATAAAGTGCCATTCGCTGGCAAATAAATAAAAAGTGTGAAGAAAGTGATAGAAGTGTTACGTTCATCTGCTCACAGTTACTGCTGCTAAATAGTAAGTTGCCTTAACTTTTTGATTCTCCCGTATACAAAGTACAGAATTTAGGTGGCAGCTTCTTACATCTCCATGCAACCAGTTAGAAAGCCTCCCTCTTGCTTTATCTATCCCAACTCCCCTCTCAGTTCTCAAGAGTTTGTGCCCACCCACCCACCCATCATCATCACCATCCCACCAGCCTATCACACTGAAGGCCAGAAGGGGTGCATGGAGTCATCCCGACAGAAGCAGATCCATAGGAGTTATGAGAAATCCAGCCGTACAGAAATGGCACTGACCTGAGTCATCCGAGGGTGGAATAAAAGCAGCAGCGGCAGACGGGTAAGTGAGCACTCAAGCCGCGTCAGGATCGCAGCGTTTAATGGGTTTCTAGCGCTGAAGTCATAATGTCCTCATTCGGTTGAAACCTGTATTAAAATAAAAACACATCAAAATGTCATTCCTTCCGTTTCATTTCTAACCGGCCGCCTCTTCAACAGCCACTGAAGGGCAGCAGACTAAAAAGCAAATCAAGAGATGCCGTCAAAATTGGAGCCATCGCAGCACGCAGTGCGTTACAAGCTGGCATTAACTTTTTCACTGCCATACGATCAGGCACGAGGAAGGAGCTCCAAAACACCAACATCGGCGGTACGTCTAAGAGGTCGGCACGTACTCCTCTCCGATGCTGTGAAGTGAAACCACGGAAGAGAGAAAACGATACAATTACGGGCAAGGAGGGCATGTTGGGAGAAGTGCAGCACACAAGATGGGGATTGGCCTCAAAAATGAACCAAAACCCACACACCTGTGTCCTTGTCTATCAAGCATCAAGAAGTTACAATGAAGGTCCGAGGAGGAGAAGAACTTGGCCTGCGTCAGAGGATGACGTGAGAATAAGTTATGAGGCTTCTACAGTCATGGCCAAAAGTGTGGAGAATGACCCAAGTGTTGGTTTTCACAAAGTTTGCTGCTTCAGTGTTTTTAGATCTTTCTGTCAGATGTTTCTCTGGTATACAGAAGTAGAATTACAAATAGTTCATCAGTTTCAAAGGCTTTTACTGACAATGACATGAAGTTTATGCACAGAGTCCATATTTGCAGTGTTGGCCCTTCTTTCTTTTTCAAGACCCCGCTCTGTAATTCATCCTGGCATGCTGTCAATCAACTTCTGGGCCCAATCCTGCAGAATCCAGAATTGGTGGGTTTTTGCTTGTCCCCCGACCAGCCCAACCACCTCTCGAGGATTGACTACAAGTTCTCAATGGGGAGTTTGCTGGCCATGGACCCAAAATCTCAATGTTTTCTTCCCCAAGCAACTTAGTCATCACTTATGGCCCGGTGCTCCATCATGCTGGACCAGGCATTGTTGTGGTCACCAAACTGTTCTTGGATGATTGGGAGAAGTTGCTCTTGGAGTATGTTTTGGTCTTTCTCAAAACTTTGGCCACGACTGTCCATCCATTCCCAGCCAGAATGATTCATGCCAGAATCACAATGGCCACTAGGGGGCCACAGTTTCACACAGGTACAGTACGATAGTGACCACTAGAGGGCGGTAAAAAAAAATATCTGGATTCTCAGACGGGGATGCAGAGCTGCGGTGGTGGCGATTGAATCCTTCAGGTGCTGGAGCTACAAGAAATTACAAAACTAAAAATAAATCCAAGCAATTCTAGTTATAGACAAAGAAAATAGCCACATAGTAAAAA
The DNA here is from genome assembly GCF_900747795.2 of Erpetoichthys calabaricus. Lineage (NCBI taxonomy): Eukaryota > Metazoa > Chordata > Cladistia > Polypteriformes > Polypteridae > Erpetoichthys > Erpetoichthys calabaricus. Next base: position 76,241,846 of record NC_041411.2, on the reverse strand, counting down.
TGGCCATAAAAAAATTGTTCATTTTAAACGGTGTCCTTGAGATTCTAATTGGTGAAAAGCGCTCCTCAAGATGAAGGAGTCATTACAAGGCAAAAATAACTTCTTAAAAGATGTAATAAAGAAGCAGGCTTTTCAAACTTCAGATATGAAGTTCAAATTTTCATTTATGGCCTGGCGTTCCATCGACGTGAGCAGACCCCACATTTCAAGTCCCCCCCCACCCCTCCCATCTGCCGGACTCTGCGTTGAGCGCTCAGCAGGCGACGCCACTCCCGCCGCTTCTGGATTCAGACAAGAATGCAGACCCTTCAGCTGGGAAGGTCAGGCGCCGACGGAGGAGATGCTCTTAACTCGGTCCCTTGATTGCACGGCCCTGCTCATCACCTAAAAGGTCAATTTCTGAGGCAGAAGCAGCGATTGATTTTTAGGACCAAAGTGTATAATTGCCCGTTTCAGCTGTGTAATCTTAAAATTCTGAATATTGCAGCTAAAGTGGAGGTTAAGCTTTTTCCCCAAAATATCTTTCTGCATGAGTTTGCGTGCTTTGTAAATGCTCAGATGGAACGTTCGATGCATTGTGGAGGAGTTTTCAATGGGCAGACCCCCCCGCCCCCCCCACCAAATATTACCTCATGCTGCCCAAATGTGAAGCTTTGTTGCCTTGAAGGGCACACGTGATGTAATCCGGGTGGGCTGGCATGGGGCTGGACTGCAAGTTACCCCTGAAGAACTGAGCATGGAAGCAACGCCCCGACGTTAAGAATGAGACATATGAGAAAGTAAGTTCACGCCCTCTTTTTAACATACGATGGGATACCCAAAAATAACCGGAACCTGTACCTGGCGTGCAATCTCGACTTAGTTGCGAATTTCGCTGCTCGGCGTAGCACACTTGCAGTATTCAGCGTGGCTCTGTATTGTTCGTACGCCATTCCCTGTCACTTTTTCTTGGTGCTTATTAAACATGTTCTGTAATTTTTGTGATGTGAAAGGAGATCTCTGAGGAAGACAGGAATAGTTCAATCAATCAGCTTTTTTTCAGTCACAGATGAGTACATAGGATTCATGCGATACAAAGCAGGACAGCTAAGTTCCCCTTTTTCGATCAGTTTTTGATATCTGTCCTCCATCGCCCTTATCAATAAGCATAATATTGTTTATCTAAGCATTTCATCTTACATTGTGCAAATCGGCCAACAGTTTCTGTTTTGTGGACGTGTCAGATAGACCCTAAAGAAGGTAACGTCATCTTTCCTGTGTCTAACAGACACGTTCCTAAATAGGAAGTTGTTTTTGGTCAGCTTATGACAGACATCTGTATGAATAACCTGCCATTAGAGCAAAACAGCTTTGCCAGCTTTTAACCCGTAGTAGCTTGCAAGCAGTTCATTTTCTCTTTCACATGATCATAAATAACAGCGAGTCTGCCAGCAGGCAAGCCCTCCCTACATTTATAGTCAAGCGCAAGAAGGGAGGGGCCAGTGGCTACAAACCCTCCAATCAGACATGGTCAGGAGCAGAAGGGAGGAGCCAGCAGGCAAGCCCTCCCTACATTCACAGTCAAGCGCAAGAAGGGAGGGGCCAGTGGCTAGAACCCCCCAATCAGACATGGTCAGGAGCAGAAGGGAGGAGCCAGCAGTCAAGCCCTCCCTACATTCACAGTCAAGCGCAAGAAGGGAGGGGCCAGTGGCTACAAACCCTCCAATCAGACATGGTCAGGAGCAGAAGGGAGGAGCCAGCAGTCAAGCCCTCCCTACATTCACAGTCAAATACAAGAAGGGAGGGGCCAGTGGCTACAACCCCCCAATCAGACATGGTCAGGAGCAGAAGGGAGGAGCCAGCAGTCAAGCCCTCCCTACATTCACAGTCAAGCGCAAGAAGGGAGGGGCCAGTGGCTACAACCCCCCAATCAGACATGGTCAGGAGCAGAAGGGAGGAGCCAGCAGGCAAGCCCTCCCTACATTCACAGTCAAGTGCAAGAAGGGAGGAGCCAGTGGCTACAACCCCCCAATCAGACATGGTCAGGAGCAGAAGGGAGGAGCCAGCAGTCAAGCCCTCCCTACATTCACAGTCAAGTGCAAGAAGGGAGGGGCCAGTGGCTACAACCCCCCAATCAGACATGGTCAGGAGCAGAAGGGAGGAGCCAGCAGTCAAGCCCTCCCTACATTCACAGTCAAGCGCAAGAAGGGAGGGGCCAGTGGCTACAAAAAATAATAAGACATGGTCAGGAGCAGAAGGGAGGAGCTAGAAATCAAGCCAACAATCTGATTTACTCAAGATCAAAAGGGGAGGAGCCAGCAATGAAGCCTGTTATCTAATGCGTGGTCAAGAACAAAAAAAAAAAAAAAAAAAGAAGGAACCAGTAGGGAAGCTCCCAGTCAAATTTGTTCAAGGGCAATAACAGAGGAGCCCTTGTTCAGGCAGCAAATCAGACATGGACATGACCAAAAAAATGGATGTATGGACCCCCCCCCCCCCCCCCGAGACTTCCCCCAAATGCAGGAAACTTGACTGTTGTGGGGAACTGCATTTATGATCACCCCCGATTTTTCATTTTTTTTTTTCCCCAAAATTTCCCTTTGAAGAGAGGAGCCAATGGCCAAACCCTAAATCAAGCAAGATCAAGAGCAAATGGGGCTGAGTCCCCAGACCCCCCCCCCCCAATCAGACCCTGGCTAAGACCAAGAAGGTAGGAGCCAGTGGCCAATCCCCCAGTCAGTTAGGACTGGTCAAAGGCAAAGGAAAGAGGACCCTGCAGTCAACTTCCCCATGCATGCATATTCATGAGTGAAAATGGAGAAGCCAATCACCAAACCCAAAGCCACATCTGACAAGCAACCAACCAATCACAACCCCATCATATTATGGTTATATTTAGACCATGGGTTCCTCCATTGGCTGGGGTACATATCACCACCATGAACTGCCCTCCAGAGGGTCTCCAACAGTTCATTTTGAATGTGTTAGGGAGTCAGGGAGGTTTTTGTGGTTTTGCTGTTCTTATACTATTTTTGATTCCCTGGATTTCTTTGACCACTCTTTGGATTTGCCTTTAACAGGGACTCTATGCTTTTTGCACTCTTCAGAGATTCACAGATCATAGAGCATTTTTCTTGTGAATATATAAAGCGAGTTGCAGTTCACCCTTGTTACTAGCCAGGTTTGACAGTTTCCCCCTCTAGTGGGCATTTTTGGGACTGCATGCATTGGAACCTACTGTAGTCGTAACAATTACATGACAGGGTTGACCAATAGCCAAAGCCAAACCAGGCTTCCCGCTTCTAGCCCAACATTGAGCACTGCTTAACCTTTTACACAGCTAAGAGCATAAAATGCTCAAGTAGTAAAGGATTTTCCATTAAAGGTGTAATATAAATCAAAAACTAAGTGGATGCTTGGATCACACAGAAGATGCTACTGAAATTCCATTACAACCTGTGAACAGAACAGGAAACCCAAGAGTAGAGAAGAAAAAAAAAAATCCTGCTTTTGACATTTCTTCCTCATCTGCAGTTTTTCTACACATTTGAAAAGGTAATAGAAATTAGTCAAGGCTCCCCTAAATGATAATGTCCGCTCTTCTTTTGTAAGAAACATTTAGCAAATAATGGCCAATTTGAGGAGAGCAAGAAAATGAAGGTTACTGCTAAAAATGCACCTGATGAATCGGCCTTAACAGATCTACAGTACGGGATGAATACCTGGGGAGAGGAAGAAAGTGCAACAGTGCCCTCTAGAGGCCAGTAGTGCATCCTGCACAGTCAGCCTCAGACAATCCCAAGCTGGTGAGCTCCAAGAAAAGCAAAGTAACGGGAGCGTTAGTTCATGTTGTCTCATCGAGGCACTTAACACAGGTCTGCAATATTAAAAAAAAAAAATCACTAAAAAAAAATGGTGTTAATTGTCAATGTTAATTTTTATTTGCATTCATAAAAATCAATAAAAATATAATTAGAATGTTTCCATCACATTTCATGCGAGTATAAAAATTAAAAAGAAATGTAATAAAGATTTAACAAACCACCCAGTTTATTCCGGTATTGAATATTGTTCTAAATCAATTTAACAAGAACGTATTTTGACACTCTAATATAATAAACATATGTAAACAATACATTGCTGTTTGATCCTGCATGCACGCTAATGTGATTTTCTAGGAGTATACTGTGAATAAATAAATATACAGTCATGACTCTTAACAATGTCCCAATTAACGATGTTGTGCTTAAATGATGGAGCTTCCAAAGAGATACAATAAATGAAATCAAAGAGCACTGAAACAGTATTAAGTTATTAATGTATTATTATGGTATTTCAATATGCGATATACACATTATGAAGTGGTCCGGTGCCGCTAAGATTCACACCGTCGAGGAGACGGCGATTTATTTTTTTTTTTTGGTGGAGATTCCAGAGACGTATCCAGCCTTGCCCCGACCGACACGCACTCACAAGCAGAGACAAAAAAAGCCACTGGTAATAAAACAACAATTAAAGAATGTATTAAACAATAATAAATGAAAACAACGATTCCACCCTAGTTCCCCTTACGGCCATGCACAATAAATACAAGCAAACCACAACAATAACCACTCACTATAAAGTCCATGGAAGACGGCAAGGGATGAAATGCAATGATGGAGGTAAGATAGTCCAGAAATCAACACATTGAATGGGAATGTAAAGATAGTCCTACCGGTATTTCTTGACGAAAAGAAGATGGATCAATGGGATCAGGTGCGCTCCTTTCTTCACAGGATGACAACAAATTCTCAGAAAGTCCTCATGTGCAGGAAGACACCAGACAGACCATAGCCCAAGACAAGAGACGATCCTGGACAAAACAAGAATCCACATGTATCAGAACGGAAGGCAGACAGACGGGAACTTCAGACATGAAAAACAAAATACTTCTCTTTTATGGTATCACTGGCCCCCTTTTAAATGTCACACTGGCCTCCTTGTACCCAACAGCCCCTGCACCCTAAGTTGATAACCAATAAGAGCCACTGCAGGAACTGCTGGGAGTTGAAGTTTCAATCCCCAGTAGCACCGCTACATTATGGTATTTCAATAATTATTCATTTATGTGATATATGCATTATGCTAATGTTAAGTTACTGGAGGTTAGGTTAGGGAAAGTTACATCAGGACAAGTGAACACTCAAGACGTCATCACAGCAAAGATGACATAAAAGGTGTGTACCCTGCGTGCTGATACGTTTTCGCCGTGTGCTGTACATGAAATTCAGGGCTGCGAAAACGACATCTGACACAGAGGGGGCACCCCTCCGCCCCCTTAACACATGTCAGTGCGCTTAAGAACGTCATCTACTAAATGATACACTGGTCGGAACCATAGGCTGTCATTAGGTGAGACACAACTGTGTGTATATATATTATCTCTCTATTATAATAAAAAAAAATTTTTTGGAAGAGACTTTTTGGAAGGAAGTCACGCGAGACAGAGACTTTTACCATGAGATTCTTTCAAGTTATGCCACACTTACAACTATTTTCAAATAAGACCTCAGTCATCAGGTGCATTCCAGCACTTAACCGAGACAGACAGCAATCCATTAAAGGGCTTACTTATGAACATATACACACACACTTACGAAGATCCAGTTTAGAATTACCCATTCATCTAAATATGGCAGCGACAAACAAAGTCAAACGAATTAACGTGAAAATTGTCGATTGGTTACACAGCAAACTGATTAAATGTGTATCAATAGACTATGCTGAAGCAGTTGGTGGTGATGGTGCGGAACATCAAATTACAATATCCCGTAGAATATCTACAACCATTAACACCATCCAGTCTTCCACCGCACGAATTACTGTTGAAAGAAGGATGTATCGTAAGGCTATTGCGCAATTTCCATCCGAGTGATGTGCTATGCAATGGGACAAGATTAGTTGTATTCAAAATTGGTCGAACAATTCTGACATGTAAAATTTTAACAGGCGACAAGAAAGGTAATGTAGTACATCTTCACTAATGACATTAGACACCAAAGGAGAACTTGATATGCCATTCGTATTAAAACTTTTACAGTTTTCCGTTAGAATAGCTTTTACTATGACAATTAACAAATCACAGGGACAAATATTCAAAAAAGTAGTTTTATTTATTAGAGAGAAAAACGATATTCAATCACGGCACTTATACGTTGCATTGTCACGGTGTAATTCCACACACGGAATCAAAATTCAATGCAATCTTGAAGACATTGTTTAACTGAAGTTTTAAAGTAAAAGTGAAAATAATGCATCTTTAACAATCCCCATGAAAATAACAATCTCTTTAAATTGTATTTCCGGTTAACCAAACACACACACATACATATGACGTCTGCAGGGAATGTATCCAGCTATGTAATATGAACAATAGATCAAATTACTGAAGATACAAGAAACACTGTACATAGGACAATGACGCCTCAGCCCCCTTCAAAGCAGGCACCTTGGGACAACACACATTTCTCCAACCGTCTCTTCTGTTTAAAACACTCGGCAAAATCCTTTGTTGGAATCGACATCCCCGAATTTCATCGACGGCCTGAAATCTCTCTTTTCAAAGGCGATTTTAGTTTTGTGAAAAGCCTGAAGTCGCAGAGCACCAAATCTGGGCTGTAGGGGGACGGAGTCACCCAGGTAATTTGATGTTTCACCACTCATTGCATCGTCCCCCGAAATCCTCTTGAATCATCAGAATAGTTTCCACTGACGAGTGTTCAAGCTTAACGCAATAATTCGCTAATAATGTTGCTCTACTCGCTCGGTCATTTTGAATGCAACAGCCACACAGTACACACTTACTTACTCAACAGTGTCTAGTGCCCCCCACTGACTGGTCCAGTGAAGTTATCTTTGTTCACGCATGCGCATTCCAGTCCACTCTCCTCGACTGCCAGGCTACATTGATGCCACACAAATCATCCTTGTTATATTAACAATGGCTTGACTTTTTCCAGAAAGACCTTGTATATATGTGTATGTGTGTGTATATATATATATATATATATATATATATATATATATATATATATATATATATATATATATAAATAATACACACACACATACACACATTACATAAACTGCTCAAAAAAATTAAAGGGGAACACTTTGAAAACACATCAGATCTCAATTGGGAAAAAAAAAATCCTGCTGGCTATCTCTACTGATATGGACTGGTAATGTGTTAGGAACGAAAGGATGGCACATCGTTTGATGGAAATGAAAATTAATTCAGCCCTCTGTAGGTTGATCAAAGACACCCCGAAAATCAAAGTGAAAAAATGATGCAGCAGGCAGGCAGGCTCATCCATTTTGCCGAAATTTCATTGCAGCAACTCCAAATCGTACTCGGCAGTTTGCATGGCCCTAACACATGCTGGTATGCATGCCTGACAATGTCCTAATGAGACGACGGATGGTGTCCTGAGGGATCTCCTCACAGACCTGGACCAGGGCATCACTGAGCTCCTGTACAGTCTGAGGCGTCGGATGGACTGAAACATAACGTCCCACCCAAAGGTGTTCTATTGGATTGAGGTCAGGTGAGTGAGCGTGGAGGCCAGTCAGTGGTATCAATTCCTTCATCCTCTCACCACATGAGGCCCGGGCATTGTCATGCACCAGCAGGAACCAGCATAGGGTCTAACAATGGGTCCAAGTTTTACATCCCGATGCATAATGGCAGTCAAGGTGCCGTTGTCTCGCCTGTAGTGGTCTGTGCGTCCCTCCATGGATATGCCTTCCCAGACCATCACTGACCCACCACCAAACCGGTTTTGCTGAATGATGTTACAGGGAGCATAACATTCTCCACGGCTTCTCCAGACCCTTTCACATCTGTCACATGCGCTCAGTGTGTGAATCTGCTCTCATCTGTGAAAAGCACAGGGTGCCAGTGGTGGACCTGCCAATTCTGACATTCTATGGCAAATGCCAGTCGAGCTGCACGGTGCCCACTAGAGGACGTCGGGCCCGCAGACCACACTCATGAAGTCCGTTTCTGTTTGGTCAGACATTCACACCAGTGCTCGGCCTGCTGGAGGTCATTTTGTAGGCTCTGGCAGTGCTCATCCTGTTCCTCCTTGCCCAAAACAGCATATACCGGTGGGTCCTGCTGATGGGTTAAGGACCTTCTATGAGGTGCCCTGTCCAGCTCTCCTAGAGTAACTACCTGTGTCTCCTGGAATCTCCTCCATGCCCGCCCTTGAGACTGTGCTGGGAGACACAGCAAACCTTCTGGCAATGCCATGTATTGATGTGCCTGCCATCCTGGAGAAGTTGGACTACCTGTGCCAGGTCTGTATGGTCCAGGTATGGCCTCAGGATACCTACCAGTAGTGACACTGACCGTAGCCAAATGCAAAACGAGTGAGGAAACAGATGAGGAGGGAAAATGTCAATGGCCTCCAGCTGTTAACCCATTCATTCCTGTTTTAGGGGGTCGTCTCATTGTTGCCCCTCTGTTGAACCAAAGCAGCTGAAACTGACGAACAAGCCCCTCTGCTACTTAACTGAGCAGATCAATAACACAGAAGTTTCACTGACTTGATGCTATACTCTCATTAAAAAGGGGTCCTTTCATTTTTTTGAGCAGTATATATATATATACACACTCACACATATACAGATTATATTATATATTATACTGTATATACAGTACACACACATGCATACACATAGTTTCTTTGGGAGAAGTAATCCTTAAGTTGTCATTTAGAAACTGTGTTATGTTTCCACTTGTTCCCTTTTATATTCCATTCTACCCAAAGCTCTGAAGCCATTCATTAATTACAACAGCCAGCAAAACACATATCAGGAAAGGGGCAAATACTTTCTTGCAGCTTATATTATAGAAATGAACTCCGGCTTTCAAACCCAGTGGCACAGATGTTGAATCTTTTGGCTGCTTTTACTCGTCTTGAACAGCCAGACAGTAGCTGCCCTTTGCCGTCACTTGTAAAGCATAAAGCAGGACAAGCAGGTCGAATGTTTCGTTCGTCACACCCAACCCTGACCAGAGAAAACCACCTGCTGTGCCAAATAAATGCTGAACACTTAGAATGACAGCACAAGCAGACATCTTGGCTACAACCCAAAAGGCTCACCAGCACCTTAGCTGTGACATCTGAATAAAGCCCAGATGTTTCTATCTATGCTCACCAATATCTGCAGGCCCCCTAGCTGCATATCTTGGGAAAGCAACTGCTCAGGTCAGGACCACAGAGAACTGCAGTGTGGAGAAAATGGCACAGAATATCACTGGCACCGCTGGCTTTGTCATGTTTCAGCCAGGGTGTTTTTCCTGGCTTATGTTCTTTTTCTGTTTTATTTTAAAGTATTATTTTTAATTTATTATACAGTAATCCCTCGCTATATTGCGCTTCGACTTTCGCGGCTTCACTCTATCACAGATTTTACAGTGGTGTGAAAAAACTATTTGCCCCCTTCCTGATTTCTTATTCTTTTGCATGTTTGCCACACAAAATGTTTCTGATCATCAAACACATTTAACCATTAGTCAAATATAACACAAGTAAACACAAAATGCAGTTTGTAAATGGTGGTTTTTATTATTTAGGGAGAAAAAAAAATCCAAACCTACATGGCCCTGTGTGAAAAAGTAATTGCCCCCTGAACCTAATAACTGGTTGGGCCACCCTTAGCAGCAATAACTGCAATCAAGCGTTTGCGATAACTTGCAATGAGTCTGTTACAGCGCTCTGGAGGAATTTTGGCCCACTCATCTTTGCAAAATTGTTGTAATTCAGCTTTATTTGAGGGTTTTCTAGCATGAACCCGCCTTTTTAAGGTCATGCCATAGCATCTCAATTGGATTCAGGTCAGGACTTTGACTAGGCCACACCAAAGTCTTCATTTTGTTTTTCTTCAGCCATTCAGAGGTGGATTTGCTGGTGTGTTTTGGGTCATTGTCCTGTTGCAGCACCCAAGATCGCTTCAGCTTGAGTTGACGAACAGATGGCCGGACATTCTCCTTCAGGATTTTTTGGTAGACAGTAGAATTCATGGTTCCATCTATCACAGCAAGCCTTCCAGGTCCTGAAGCAGCAAAACAACCCCAGACCATCACACTACCACCACCATATTTTACTGTTGGTATGATGTTCTTTTTCTGAAATGCTGTGTTCCTTTTACGCCAGATGTAACGGGACATTTGCCTTCCAAAAAGTTCAACTTTTGTCTCATCAGTCCACAAGGTATTTTCCCAAAAGTCTTGGCAATCATTGAGATGTTTCTTAGCAAAATTGAGACGAGCCCTAATGTTCTTTTTGCTTAACAGTGGTTTGCGTCTTGGAAATCTGCCATGCAGGCCGTTTTTGCCCAGTCTCTTTCTTATGGTGGAGTTGTGAACACTGACCTTAATTGAGGCAAGTGAGGCCTGCAGTTCTTTAGACGTTGTCCTGGGGTCTTTTGTGACCTCTCGGATGAGTCGTCTCTGCGCTCTTGGGGTAATTTTGGTCGGCCAGCCGCTCCTGGGAAGGTTCACCACTGTTCCATGTTTTTGCCATTTGTGGATAATGGCTCTCACTGTGGTTCGCTGGAGTCCCAAAGCTTTAGAAATGGCTTTATAACCTTTACCAGACTGATAGATCTCAATTACTTCTGTTCTCATTTGTTCCTGAATTTCTTTGGATCTTGGCATGATGTCTAGCTTTTGAGGTGCTTTTGGTCTACTTCTCTGTGTCAGGCAGCTCCTATTTAAGTGATTTCTTGATTGAAACAGGTGTGGCAGTAATCAGGCCTGGGGGTGGCTACGGAAATTGAACTCAGGTGTGATACACCACAGTTAGGTTATTTTTTAACAAGGGGGCAATTACTTTTTCACACAGGGCCATGTAGGTTTGAATTTTTTTTCTCCCTAAATAATAAAAACCATCATTTAAAAACTGCATTTTGTGTTTACTTGTGTTATATTTGACTAATGGTTAAATGTGTTTGATGATCAGAAACATTTTGTGTGACAAACATGCAAAAGAATAAGAAATCAGGAAGGGGGCAAATAGTTTTTCACACCACTGTATATGTAAGCATATCTAAATATAGAACACGGATTTTTCGCTGCTTCATGGGTTTCTGCGGACAATGGGTCTTTTAACTTCTGGTACTTGCTTCCTCAGTTGGTTTGCCCAGTTGATTTCATACAAGGGACGCTATTGGCAGATGACTGAGAAGCTACCCAATCAGAGCACGCAGTTAAGTTCCTGTGTGCTGATTGGCTCAGCGACGGAGTGCTGCATTAACCAGGAAGTCTCATCTCACTCATTCAGCATTAATGTGCTCCTGCTTCTGCTTCAGGGGCCGTGTCCAAGCGCCAACAGAAGATGCAAATGATTGCAGAAAAGGTAAAAGTTTTGGATATGTTGAAGGAAGGGAACAGCTACACCGCTGCAGGACACCATTACAGCATCAATGAGTCCACGATTCTTTTTATTTAAAAAGGAGGAAAAGCATATAAGATCTACAGCCGCAGTGTCCTTTAACCAGGGCGCAAAATGAGTTGTAAGTGGACGTGATAAGGCAGTAGTCTGGATGGAATCTGCTTTAGGGATTTGGATTGAAGACTGCTGGAAGAATAACAACGGCGGTGCTACACAGTCACCTGAAGAGGCTCCTTTAGAAGAGCTGTAACGCTCTCCTTTGTTGTGCAGTAAAATTAAACTCATCGTTATCGGACAAGTCGTCGTGTCATTGTTGGTGAGTAACCATAATTAATTATCTACGTACAGTACTTATTACATGTACATAGTTTAGTGTCACTGTACACACATTTTACTGTATACAATTTTTCTTGCATTGTACGTATTTATTGCTGGTGGCCTGCGTCTGTCGTAATGGCTGTAACATATGTGATATCGGAGACGCTCGATATCTTTAAAATAATATTTAGGTTTTACTGTATGTAAACTGTGTTTACATACATAATTTTAACGAATCTTCCCTAATATCTACGAGAACACAAAGGGTTTATGCTGTATAATTGTGCGGGAAATGTTTATAATAGTGTGGGAGAGTTTATAAGGGCTTAAAATATATAAAAAGAACCATATGAACATATGGTTTCTACTTTGCGGATTTTCACCTTTCGCAGGGGGTTCTGGAACGCAACACCCGCGATGGAGGAGGGATTACTGTACTTATGTGTTTTTGTTACCACTGTTCTATTTAACTATTATTCACTATCTATTGTCACACACTTGCACATGGGAGACAGCTAATGGGCAAAAAAAGGAGGCAGTTCCATGCCAAACCAGGGGATGGCAGAGTGCACCAATCCTTTCTCTTTTATCCCTGCAGACCAAACACAGGAAATTCTGCCTGGACTTGATGACATCACTTCCCCTGTCCGACTTTAAAAACCGCCATATTCCTTCTGCCAATCAGTTCAGTTTTGGACTCATATCTGTAACAACCTTGCTCCTTTTTTTTTCAGCCACACTTCATGGATCATGGAGGCTGCCCCAAACCTTGTGTGTCAAGGTGTGTTCTTTCCATACTACAGTGATCCCTCCTCGATCGCGGAGGTTGCGTTCCAGAACCCCCTGCGAAAGGTGAAAATCCGTGAAGTAGAAACCATATATGTTTATATGGTTATTTTTATATTGTCATGCTTGGGTCACAGATTTGCACAGAAACACAGGAGGTTGTAGAGAGACAGGAACGTTATTCAAACACTGCAAACAAACATTTGCCTCTTTTTCAAAAGTTTAAACTGTGCTTCATGACAAGACAGAGATGACAGTTCCGTCTCACAATTAAAAGAATGCAAACATATCTTTCTCTTCAAAGGAGTGCGCATCAGGAGCAGAGAATGTCAGAGAGAGAGAGAGAAAAGCAAACAATCAAAAATCAATAGGTGCTATTTGGGCTTTTAAGTATGCGAAGCATGTCGCTTGACAAAGCAGCTGCAAGGAAGCCCAGCAAGGAAGGGAGCAATGTGAAGGTAGTCTTTCAGCATTTTTTAGACGAGCGTCCGTATCCTCTAGGGGTGCGAACAGCCCCCCTGCTCACACCCCCTCCGTAAGGAGCAGAGAATGTCAGAGCAAGAGAGATAGAGAAAAGCAAACAATCAAAAATCAATAGGTGCTGTTTGGGCTTTTAAGTATGCGAAGCACCGTGCAGGAAGCATATCGCGCAACAAAGCAACCACAAGGAAGGGAGCAATGTGAAGGTAATCTTTCAGCGTTTTTTAGACAAGCGTCCGTATCCTCTAGGGGTGCGAACAGCCCCCGTGCTCACAATATATTTGAGGAGTTTTATATAATACGTAATACGCACTCTGGTTGGGTAGCTTCTCAGCCATCTGCCAATAGCGTCCCTTGTATGAAATGAACTGGGCAAACCAACTGAGGAAGCATGTACCAGAAATTAAAAGACCCATTGTCCACTGAAACCCACGAACCAGCGAAAAATCTGCGATATATATTTAAATATGCTTACATATAGAGTGAAGCCGCGAAAGTCAAAGCGCGATATAGCGAGAGATTACTGTATACTGTCACATGGAATAACCTTCATCCTGTTTCTTGATTAAACTGTTTACTTCTATCCATTCTGAACACAGAACTGAATGGAATAGGAATGCTGGAACCTTGCAACCCAAGTGAACAGAATAACACGTGTCAGTGGTGCTTATGCAATGAGAAAGGTTTCTCTAATAACTAATTAGCATTTAAACGTGTCAAAGGGTATGCTAAAGAGGTGTTGACCATGTGGGCTCAGGAATACTTCAGAAAACCATTGTCAGTTAACACAGTTCGTCGCTACATCTACAAGTGCAAGTTAAAACTCTACCATGCAAAGTGAAAGCTATATATCAACAACACCCAGAAACGCCGCCGGCTTCTCTGGGCCGAGCTCATCTGAGATGGACTGACGCAAAGTGGAAAAGTGCGCTGTGGTCTGACGAGTTCACATCTCAAATTGTTTTTGGAAATCATGGACGTCGTGTCCTCCAGGCCAGAAAGGAAAAGGACCATCCGGATTGTTATCAGCGCAAAGTTCAAAAGCCAGCAACTGTGATGGTATGGGGGTGTGTTAGTGCCCATGGCATGGGTAACTTGCACATCTGTGAAGGCACCATTAATGCTGAAAGGTACATACAGGTTTTGGAGCAACATATGCTGCCATCCAAGCGACGCTAATGCGATCTTTATCATTTTTTTGAGACTTTCAAATTTTCGTACTTCCATTATCTCTAACCTGCTCTGCATGTGCATCACGCCAACATTTTTGAATTCTTTATGATGTTCTACTTTGTCATCTACTCTTTGTCTTTTATTTCCGGCCCCGTGCATGGTTAAATCTCTTGGTACAAAGACTCATCTCACGGGACGTGAAAGTGTCTCTCTGAGAAAGCCTCGTCTTCTTTCAAGATTTTTTTTTCTTATAATAATAATAATAAAAAATGTATTCTCTTATGTGACTTGGGTTTTGTGTTTGGAACTCCCAAACAGGCAGGGGCCACCATAACATCTCTGCCTTAGAAGGGCAAACAAGAAGATGATTAAAGATCACCGTCATCCATCCTGCACTGTCATTTTCTTTCCATTCTGTTCAGGCATACTGCACAGATTCTTTAGCACTCCCACCACTACATTTAAGAACAGTTTTTATCCACAGATCACTCAACAGCTGATTATTCTGACAACTACATGAATGTAGCTAACGTGTGTTTCTCGAGTCTGTCACCCGATGTTGTTTTCAATGCACTGTGCGCTTCCCATTGTCTGCTGTTTGTCTCTGTCACTCAAGATTTTCTGCCCAGTATTTACCAAGTAAGGGTGATCACCTCTAGTCTCTTTTATATGCTCTTTCTTAAAGTTCTTTTTTAATTGTTTTTTTTTTTTGTTGTAAATGTTTATTTTGATTTTGGATTCTAATTCCATATTTTAACTCATTCTGTCTACATAGGAAAGGTTGCTGCTGGTTCAAATCCCATAAATGGCAGAAGTGATTTCTCTTTTGGGCCTTTGAGCAAAGCCCTTAAACTGCAATCACTCCGTCGTGGGTTTGACACTAATCTGCAAGCAGGTCCCTCAACTTGCGGGGAAAACTTGGGGGCGTTTGGTTGGCGGCAACAGTTTAAAAAAAAAAAAAAAAAACTTCACACTGGTCCATTCCATTCAAACAAGTGTGGTGCCGAGGTGTCACCTGTTGCACGGCTGTGCTCGGGTCCTAATTTTTGGTGGTTTGCCATGTGGTGGATGCGACAATGCACTCAATGAATTAATCTAAAGCAGGGGTCCTCGATCACAGTCCTCGAGGGCCGTAGTGGCTGCGGGATTTTGCTCCAACCCAATTGCTTAATAAGAAGCCCTTATTGCTCAACACTTCTGCTTCACTTTAGTTGTCTCGCTCGTTAAGATTTTTAACCCTTATTGCTTATTTTAGTCTTACAACAGCTATACTCTTGGTTTTTAATTGCTCCTAATTAGCAGTAACATGCAAATGACAAGAGAGACCAACATTTCTCCATTTAGCTTGTTTCCATTTACACCTCTGTGTGTGTATTTATCATGCACTATTGGGTTTAAATAAATACTTGGAAGGAAAATGAAGAGAGTAAATAAAGTGAAGGACTGAGAATTGCTCATCCATTTTAGCCTTCAAATCATTTGGATGATATCCTTAGAAAGGGTAAGAAAATCTAGGATATGAGAATTTCCTGACATGGCAGAGTTAAAGCACTAACAAGTCATGAAATCAAATTATTGGCAAGAATTGCTTTCTAATTAAGCAACCGGGTTAGAACAAAAACCTGCAGCCACTGCGGCCCTCCAGGACTGTGATTGAGGATCCCTGATCTAAAGTAACCTTTTCATTGTTGTTTAGACAGTTTACTCCTCCGACTACTTGGTAGAAAGATGGATCAGTTATAATGAACACCTGACTTTGTATAATAGGTAGTTGAATCCTTTCCGTTACTTTACCGGAGTTATTAGATTAGTCAGTCAGTCATCATCCAACCTGCTATATCCTAACACAGGGTCACAGGGGGGGTATGGTTGGGGATCTGCTGGAGCCTATCCCAGCCAGCACAGGGCGCAAGGCAGGAACAAACCCCGGGCAGGACGCCAGCCCACCGCAGGTTATTAGATTAGATAAAACTTTATTAATCCCAAGTGGTAATTCAGATGCAGCAGGAACAAAAAAACAAAGATACAGACTCACAGGACAAATAATATAAACAATCAATTGGTGAATAAATAAATAAATGTAAATTGTGCAGACATTTTAAAATAAACTTAACGAGTACATTGGGAGGAAGCATTGAATTGCCCAATAGTAGTGGGCAGAAAAGACCCCTCAGAGGTGCTTCTTAGTACACTGAAGTGGCATGAGCCTGTGGGCAAAAGTGCTCAAAGTGAACATCTCCTGGAGGGGATTTTTCATGATGGTGTCCATTTTTGTCACCATCCTCTATTTCCTTTATGAATTGTCTTATCTATGTTTAGCCTCTCTTTTCATTTTTAAAATTAGTATGCTGTGCCCTGCTGGAAAAGTTGTTCTTCCTCAAAATGCGCGAGCCAACATATTGTTATCACGTGGAAGAGTCAGGAACTCAAGGAAACAACTTCCAGTAATTGTTAAAAATGCCAAAGGCTCCTCCAGGCCTCCACGCTATCTCTGGTACAGACTTAGGAATGATCAGTTCACAAAGCGGGCTAATAATATTTGATTTGTTATATATTTATTTTGTATTCATTTTTGGACATATTGTCTGGCTTTGCTTTCCTTTTCCCCCTTTGCATTAACACTCTTTGATGGTAATTAGGCTCAAACCACCTACAACTGAAAACCAGCAAAACCAAGGAGCTGGTGGTGGATTTTAGTAGGCCCAGGCTCCTCATGGACCCCATGATCATCAGAGGTGACTGTGTGCAGAGGGTGCAGACCTATAAATACCTGGGAGTGCAGCTGGATGATAAATTAGACTGGACTGCCAATACTGATGCTTTGTGCAAGAGAGGACAGAGCCGACTATACTTCCTTAGAAGGCTGGCGTCCTTCAACATATGCAATAAGATGCTGCAGATGTTCTATCAGACGGTTGTGGCGAGCGCCCTCTTCTACGCAGTGGTGTGCTGGGGAGGCAGCATAAAGAAGAGGGACGCCTCACACCTGGACAAACTGGTGAGGAAGGCAGGCTCTATTGTTGGCATGGAGCTGGACAGTTTTGACATCCGTGGCAGAGCAACGGGCACTGAGCAGACTCCTATCAATCATGGAGAATCCACTGCATCCACTGAACAGGATCATCTCCAGACAGAGGAGCAGCTTCAGCGACAGACTGCGGTCACTGTCCTGCTCCACTGACAGACTGAGGAGATCGTTCCTCCACCACACTATGCAACGCTTCAAATCCACCTGGGCGGGTAAACGTTAACATTATACAAAGTTGTTGTCTGTTATACCTGCATTTTTATCACTCTTTAATTTAATATTGTTTTTTATCAGTATGCTGCTGCTGGAGTATGAATTTCCCCTTGGGATTAATAAAGTATCTATCTATACTCTATCTTTTGGAAGGGTTACAGGGTATTGTAATATTGAAAAAAAAAAAAATAATCAACCTTTGTAATTTGTGTGTACTCACATGGGAATCTGAATAGAATTTTCAGTTTATTGGAACAACATTTCAGATGTTAATTGTGGATTTAACTATGACATGGCTCCCATGGTATTTCACAGTTAGTTGTTTTTTGCATGCATTATTTTTTCTTATGTAAAACTGGTTCCTTTTTATAGTAAAATATTTGTGCTTTTATATATATTAACAGCATAATTAGTAGAATTGTACATTTTTCTGTTAATAGATTGGCTTGTGCTTTCCATTTTCAATTTGTTCATTATACTTCTATGTGTTATTTTTCCTGCTTATTCTATATTGTGTGTTTGTTTTCTACCTTTCTCATGCAAGTAAGAGAGTCATTAAACTTTGCACACAGGACAAATACGTTGAACCTTAACTAACCAGTGAATGAGGATCTCCGTCAGCACCTGTCATGACAGTTAAGGTGAGCTTCATGAAGTGGCGACTGGCACAAGAGCTGGACTTTTTTTTTCTATTTATTTTAGGAAGCTGCAGGTCCCGATGGCAAGCAGAGTCTCCACAGCATCCTCACAGCGGGCAGCGCTCACAATACAATTCTTCTCTCCTTAAAATAAACAAGAACTGGTCATCTGGAAACACAAATCAGTTTTAAAATAAACACAACAGTGCAGAAACACATACCAAAGCCCACCTTAGTAGGGCTGGCTTCACCATCCTGACGTTGGCTGAACGAGATCTGGCAGTGTTCTAAATTGATGGCAAAACCAGGGTTGTCAGCACTTTAGTGGAACCACAAAATAAAAGAAAAGAACTCCAAAATACAATACAATACAAACAATAACCTCAGAAACATGTTCAATGCTAATTTTTATTAAAGAACAATCTTTTTACAAACGTCATTTAAATTAATAAAAACAAACATGACAATAACGTACACATTTCAGTTTTAACAAACTGTATTGCACTTTAATGTTTCATTAGAACAATGGGGACCAAAGCTCCATCACAGAGAAAATCAGAAGCTACAGACAAACATTCATTCAGAGGAGTGGCACTTTAGGTGAAAGTTTGTATTCATTAAAAAGAGAAATAAATTCTGGCATGTCCCATCTATTCAAAACAGACAAAAATTCACATGATTCGTTAAAAATTGCCCCCCCCCCATGATGATTTTGCATTAAATGCATTATGAAAGCAAACTAACTATAAAGAAACTGGAAACAGCTACCATGAGAACCTTCCAGTGTCCTAATGGCGTCATAAGCACTGGCAAGTCCCTGAATTTTGCCAGCATTCTTCCTCTATGACCTGTAGAATAATAAAAGACAGCTGGCTAACAATGGTCCACACTTGCGTAACGGAGCCGGTTGGAAAGTCGCAACATTAGAACATGGGGATACTCTCCACTTTTTATAAAAAAAACAGAAGATTCTGGAACAGTTTACAACTTATCTTGTGCTTATCTCAATAAGACGTGACAATATTTCCCGTATGTGTGTGGGTGTGAGGGAGAGACAGCTCCACTTTATGACAATCCATCCAAACTGAGGGGGCCAAAATAAAACTGGAACTTACGTCGCAGAATGCATTGGCTTTAATTTTGTAAAACCTGAGCTCTGAACACTACACAGCTAGGCCCTTTAGGCCAAGACACGTTACGACATTAAGGCATTCACTGCTCAAGGCAGAAGCAGCTTCTGCTGTGAACGACTCTTAGCTTTGCATTTTTCCCCAGCAAAGGAGATCATTACAAAAGTTAGCCCAAAGTTCCATATAAAGAAACAAAGCTGAAGTGCCAGCTCTGAGAGGCACTAACAACCATAGAGACGTGCACATGCAGAAAGACACACAACAGCAATATGCTTCCTAAAAATGTCTCTTCTTTATATTCGTTATTTTGTTGGAGGTACTTTGGTGTAAATGTAAAGTTAGTCCTTTTGCTTCTTCTTCTACCTTCCCTGAGTTTAATTAAAAATTACATATACACACGCACTTCCCAGTATACACTTATGTACACTCACATATATACAAGGTTATGTTAAACAAACATTATTAGGAATGTTAATACTTTGCCCATGATAGGAAGGCACAGTTACCAATTTTTTGATAAGAAAAATGTTTTGTAAACACAATACTTAAAATAAAAGAGTTATTCACATTGGGGGTGGATGTACTGAAGACCGTCAGCCCCACTCTTATACACACAATGCATTGGGTTCTTTTTAACTTGTATAAAAGTACATTTTTATATGTTTTGTTGCATTCTCCTTTACAGGATCTGCAGTTACTGGACGACTACATCATACAGCGAAGAAAGCAGCATCTCAGAATCCAATTTAATTAGCAAGACCATGAACTGACACTTCCAAAATAGACAAAAGAAAGAAACATATAAACAGGTTTTCTCAGGCAAAGATGGCTATTCTTCCCAAGTGGTGGGGACGCATGATTGTACTATTCACAATATTTCATATAATATATTAAAAAAAAAAAAAATGGCAGACTTAAACTACACCAGTCTTAAGTAAGTTCGGGTGGTATGGCAGCTGAGGTGCAAAACACAATTTTCAGATTGTGGGCTTAAAAAAAAAAATACAAAACTAATAAAATAAAAGACTACTTTCAGCTAATGGAATGTCAAAATGACAAATTACAATAAATATAAGGAGGCTGTATTGCAAACCCACGTCTGCTCATGCTTTCAGGTAGGGGTTTGATGAAAACGTGAATTCACATTAACTTGACTGCAAAATAATAATTTAAAAGAAAAAAAAAGGTGTGCGTCATCGACCACATGAATGACTAAAATGCACTAATGAATCAGTGAGTAACGACAAAGACTTCTGGGACTCGAGCGAACTTTAAAGGTCTCTGAAACTCAAAGCACAAGACTTGATTAAAATGGAAGGAAACTATAAAATACCAAATTAAATGGATAACAACGCACGTTTCATGTTCTGTAGGCAACCAACGTCAAAGAATTGAGCTGTAATACAAAAAACAAAGGTTTTATCCTGCCTGGAAGGGCGTTAATGCAGCAGGAAGAACGATAATACTTAAGGGAATACTGTGACACACTCAGTGGGGTTCACTAAAGCATGGGCTGCTCATCTGCAAAGAGAACAGCGACACTGTACGACTCGCTGTCAACAAAACGTTTTTCTAAGATGTGCACTTTTTAAAAGGCAGCATGCAAACGCAATCAACGTATTTATATTAGTTAAGTGAACTACTAAAAACACACTTTACAAGTGCCACAAGGTGAGCCTAAATGTTTACCATGTTGCACATACGACGACTCAGGCAGACAAATCCTAAGTATCTGCTGTAGCAATCTAATAGAAACCTGAGGTCAGGGAGGATATGGGAGCAGCAATAAACAAAATTCCTTTCACAACTGAGAATAATGAAAATGGAAAAAGGGAGGAAAACACATTAGTCAATGGCTTTCAGAGGGCAACAACTACATGAAGTGGCAGACACTTAACACAACTCTCTATGCAAAGCTTCAACTGGTGCCTCGCACATTCTCGTGGTGGCTTTTCTCATTGCAATCTTGTTCAAATGTACAGTATCTACAATGCCCCCCAAGATATCTTTCTGCTCTGCTCATCTATTTAATGAGGGGGGGAAAAAAAAGGGATTTCGTGTGACAGCACAGTGAACAATTTCAACACACAATTATATTACATGTCGGTTACGTTTCCTAAGAGTGCATGTGGGGGCAGGAAAAGATCTATAAAACGTCTGTCAAGACACGAAAACAAAAGGCAAATTAAGATGTGCAATAAGTGTAAAGAAGGCCACAAAGCAGACAGGCAGGCAGGAAGACAACTGGACACCTGCTGGAACAAACTAGGAGACAAAAATTCTAACAGAAAATCGAAACCAGGAAAGCAGCAACAAACGAGAATGAAGAAAATAGTGGATTGGTTACATCACTCTGTCACTATAAAGCTATTAAATCTTTTTCTTTTAAAACAGGGCAGAGTCTCTTATAGTTACAGCAGTTCATCAGTTGCAAGAACTATGATAAATACCACAACTACAACTCTTATTTTAATTATATTTAAAAAAACAAAAACAAAATAACAGCATGCATGTGACCTCATTAAACCTTATTTTGGAAGACACCAGTGATCACAGTGACCCGTCTTGTTTAGAACAGCCAAGAGAAATTATTTTTAGTAAACAATACAAGACATAAAACAAAATTTGTAGTTTCCTAAAATCTGCCAGGTAATTGTCAGTTAAGACAAAATTCATGCAAATGGCAGATAACTTTAGAAACGTGAAAAAGACCAACAACCTGCTTTTTTTCTGATAATCAAGTATTTCTATAAAATCAGTTAACATAGATACAAAACAAATGGATACACACACTTAAAAAGTAGCATTTCTGTATAATCCATTTTGTTTTTAGACGAAATACTGGCCTGACAATAAGTCATATTTTGTTCTGGTTTTCATTATAATTCGGAAGAAATAACAATAAACAAGGTTTAAACCAGGTTATAAACATACACCAAAAAGATAAGCTGGGTAATGCGGGTCTTTGGTAACATTGTTTTGGCTCTTAGGCTTCCACAAATCAAGAATTTTGTTCTTACAAAAGGGGTGAGGGGTGCTTGGGTAAAAAGATTTCAATGTTGGCTTTTTACCGTGCAGCATTTCAAGAGCCGCACTTACAAGTAGACCCAAATCTTTTTTCTGTATTACACTTGTCATTTTTAAGTTTGGCATCAAGATTATCAAACATAGCTGAAACGGACGTAAACAAAAAGGACAAGGAATTTTTTTTTTGTTTTAGAGAGAAACATAATTGATGTTTAGTCCAAAATATGCACCATGCAAAATGAGAGAAACAACCAATGAACTCCAGACAGCATTCATCTCTGTATTTTTTATAAAACATAAATACTGCTTTGCATCTGCTGCAACTTACAAAAAAGTAATGGAATGACGGGGTAAGGCCTTACACTTCTGTAAAGCACTGCCCACCTTTTTAAATACTTTCTCTCCATGTTAAGCAGGACTTTACAAAACACATTTAAATAGGATGCTGATTTAACTTGGCTCATCAGCAATACGTTACACAAAGCACAGGGCTGCGGTTTTTGCTGCTTGAGGTTCCCATTCACAGATGAAGGTTGGACACTCGAATCTTGTTCCGTCAATGCCAACTTCTTTCATGTCAAAGCAATCCTACCATTTGATCAATTTGTCTCATGTACACACTCTTCAAAGGCAAGAAGTACTTCCGCTCTTCGGGAATTCGGTTACACTTGAAGGAAAAAAAAAAAAGTTTATTTTTATATTATATATATATATATACATATATACATATATATATATATATATATACATATATATATATATATATACATATATATATATATATATATACATATATATATACATATATACACACACACACACACACACAAATATGCATACACACACACAGACACAAATATGGTCCCACACGTATAATTTATATCATATACAGACACAAATACATTCAGTACCTAGGCTTCACATTTCACTGCATCAACATCGAGTCAAAGGGAATTTAACTTTTTTTGACACTCTGCAAAAGAAAAATATTCTTTAATTTCAAAGTGAAAACAGATTTCTGCAAAGTGGCCAAAATGAATTACAAATATAAAACTCAACATAACTGATGGCATAAGTAGTTCAGCACTTTAACATGGCACTTGAAAATCATCACTGGTGCTGCAAATTGGTTTTAGAAGTAAGTCACGATGGAGATCACCTGTCTGAGGTTTTAATTAATGCAGTTCAGTTAAATCAGTCATTAAAAATTGGTAAAAGCACAGCTAGACAGTCTACAAAAATTGACTGATTGTACAAGATGAAGACAAGTGAAGGAGGTCAC
The DNA here is from genome assembly GCF_900747795.2 of Erpetoichthys calabaricus. Taxonomy (NCBI): domain Eukaryota; kingdom Metazoa; phylum Chordata; class Cladistia; order Polypteriformes; family Polypteridae; genus Erpetoichthys; species Erpetoichthys calabaricus. The sequence goes on along the minus strand of NC_041411.2, from coordinate 76,218,348 downwards.
CAAGAGGAGTAACAAGCTACAATGGTTGAGCTTGAGGAGACTGTGCAGACAAATGTTCCTTGGGGCTTCACCAGTCACATTTTTATTGAAGAGTTGGAAAAGAAAAAAAAAAAAAAAGCACATTGGACGTCTTGGCTAGAGTTAGCCAGAAGGCACATGGGAGACTCTGAAGTCAGCAGGAAGAAGGTTCTAGGACAGGGGTGAGCAAAGTCATTCCTGGAGAGCCGCAGGTTTTTGTTCCAACCCAGTTGCTTAATAAGAAGCACGTATTGCTCAAGTAATACTTCTCCTTCATTTTAGTTGCCTCCGTCATTAAGATTTCAAACCCTTATTGCTTATTTAAGTCTTAGACAGCTGTTTTCTCCGTTTTTAATGGCTCCTTATTAGCAATAAGATGCAAATGACAAAAGAAAGCAGCATTTCTCCTTTTAGCTTGTTACCATTTACACGTGTGTGTATTTATCATGAACTATTTGGTTTAATTAAATATTTGGAAGGAAAGTAAAGAGAAAAAAGTGAAAGACTGAGTCCATTTTAGACTTCAAATCGTTTGGATGATATCCTTAGAAAGGAAAAAAAATCTAGGATATGAGAATGGCCTGACATGGCAGAGTTAAAGCATTAACAAGCCATGCAATTTAATTACTGTCAAAAATTGTTTTTTTAATTAAGCAACTGGGTTAGAGCAAAAACCTGCAGCCACTGCGGCCTTCCAAGACTGACTTTGCCCACCCCTGTTCTGTTCTAGGATATGATGAATTTTAACTGTGACACTTAAAAAATTCGGTGTGAAACACTGAGCATGACCAAAACAGACACTATCCCCGCCATGGAGATGTTTCTCTGCAGCCAGCCCTGGGAGGCTTGTGACAGTAAAATGAATGCAGTGAAGTATGGGAAAATCCCAGAGGAAAATATGATGCAGTCTGCACAAAATCTGCATATTGGGAGAAGATTTGTATTCCAGCAAAGAAAACCACCCCAAGATTAAAGACAATGCTACACAGGAATACTTCAAAACAATGGGAATGCCTTGGAATAGATGACTTAAGAGTCCAGATCTGAATTCAATTAAGAATTTGTGGATAGACTTGAAAAAAAGCTTTTCACTCATGATCCCCATAATTTTGCCATTAACAATTGTATGCTTTATATTTGTAATTAATCTAGCCTAGTTTGCAGAGAACTATTTTCACTTTGCCATTAAAGGGTCTTTTTTTCTGCCAAGAAATGTCAAATGAATAAAATTCAGTTCACTGAGATTCAATGTTGTAGAACAATAAAATGTGAAGACATTTTAGCAGCACTAGATATTCCATATATTATAGATATATATCTGTATATTTATCTCGATAGATAGATAGATAAGCACATGTATGGTACAAATACCCATACACTACATATAGCACACACATTATATAATATTATATAATATTATATATAATATTATATATATATATATATATATATATATATATATATATATATATATATATATATATATATACACACATACATATACACACACACACACCTATATATACACACACTTATATTTTATATAAGTTACAAACATTTTTTAAAAGCAAGTCAGCGGAAGCTTGTCCAATACAGCTTGAGTGTGGTTACTAATGGGATCACATTCACCCTCTAAAAAATGCATAACTGAGCACCAAGGGTATTTCTTGCTGTTTAAATTACACATTAACTTGAAATATTCTATAACTGATCTAAACAAAACACATAACTGTCATTTTCTCCTGCAGTAATTCCCCAATTACATTACCTTACACATATTTAGCAGCAGACTTTTTCTCAAAGTGACTAACAAATGAATAATGTGAAACAGTTCAGTTCTCATCAAAGTAATCTCCAATGGTGACAAAATGAGTCAGTTGCAGCTTAACAGAGAAATTTGTGATTTATAGCATATCATCTTAATTATTTGGCCAAACCATCTAATTAAACTGAAACTAAATTATGAACTCTCAGGCTATTAAAAAAGTGTCTAAAATAGGAAATAATATTTGAACTGTCACTGCTCATTGTTTTCTAGACAAAACTAATTTGGACTTCAACCAGTAGGTTACATACATATATTGTCGCATTTTGCGCTTGAGTTTGATCTTCGTACAACAGAATTCAATTTTTTTTTTTATTATTGTGAACGCTGCCTAGTTATTACTGCCTAAATCTAAAATGAAGCACATTCGTCAGAAACAAGATTAAGAAACTTTGTTAAAGCAAAGCTCAGGCAGCATGCATTCAGTTCTGTTCTGCTCCGTTTATGCCAAAGTCCTTGTTTCCCCCTCGACTACACGTACTTTTGAGCTGGAATTAGCTGGCCTTAAATCTTGTGTTCCCAGTTCATCAGTTGAGTCTTCCTTGGGGAACACATCGTTCCACAACCTTTCCCTGAACCTCTTGTCGATTGGCACCACATGCCCTTCTGTGGTGAAGATGAATTTGTTCTCAGATTTGTGCAAAGGGTTATCTTCATCAAACAGCTGATGGGAAAGTAAAGAATATGCAATGATACCTTGCAAAATATCCAGTAACTATACAATCCAAAAATGACAAATATCAAAATATCTGGAAACTGCACAACCAGAATTATCAGACGCAAGTAAGTGCAGTGGAACCTCGAGTCACGAGATGAATCCGTTCCAGAAAAAGTTACTCGTGAACAGAAATGCTCCAAATCGAATATTCCCATAACAAATAATGCAAATTTAATTAATCCATTCCACAACAAAGAACTGTTGATAAACATACATTGTATATAGTGGGTCAATAAATGATTTTTATTTATTGTATATATAAAAGATAATAAAGTTACATATAAGGTAAGAGTTTGTACAGGGGTACCACTTGATCTGAGCTCGTGGCCTCGCCATACCTTATAACACTCTGAATACCACTTTTTTTTTTTTTTTTTTTTTTTTTAAACTTCTCAAACTGATCCCTGATCACTTTAAACGATTCTGCTTCTGACGCACTTGTTCCAGAGGTTTTCTTAATGAGATCAGCATGCAACTCGCCTCGAATACGCTATCACCTGCTAACGGTTTCTGAATTATCCAGACTAGCAACAACTTTTCAACATCATCGATTGCTTTAGGTGTTTGTTTCATTAACACTAACACCTTATGCCACATTGGCACTCTTGAATCTTTCTTTCTCTTTAAGAATGTTACATTTTGTCGATGTTGCTTTGCCACAAATCGCCCAAACACACAGTCTTGGTGTTTTCTGATGATCTCTTTTTTCAGTTTAATGGTTATTTGCACTAATTTCTTCATGGGTGCATCCTTTAATGCCCTCTTTGGCACCATGCTGGTAGTATACTATATTGTATATTATATATAGTATATTGTGAATTTCCCCTTGGGATTAATAAAGTATCTGTCTATCTATACTTTTGTAACTCAAAAGTAAAATACACAAAAAAACTGCTAAAATGTTCGCAATAAAATAACTCGCATATTAAATTTGGCAAAGAACCGGCTCAGACCGACTCAAGATTCCTTTGTCTAACCGACGCAGTGCAAAGCATACATGTTTGATCACACTGGAAAACGCTCGTGTTCTGAGTAACTACTCGTGTATGGAGACAAATTTCATGATGGAAAAATGCTCGTATATTGGGTTACTCGGGAAAAGAGGTGCTCGTGAACAGAGGTCTCACTGTATTAATATTCTGCTTTAGCTTCTAACTTATCTAAAATTATTTCAGACCCAACTCTAATATGGTGTTTGGTGACATTATGTGACAAAAGTCAAATATTTTGTCAAGAGCAAGTCAATAATTATTTGCACTATTGTGATAATTTTGTTTGGGTTGGCTGTATAGCCTTTCCTAGGCATATGTGGAAACATGGTGCATCTGTGGTCGCAGTGCTAAAGATTCAACCTTGATCCTTCAGTTTCTCTTGACGTTTTCTAGGAGTATACATGGCCGCTCCAACTCTCCATCTGCACCAAAGAAAAGCAGCGAGTAGTGATCCGCTCTTTATGGTCTGTACCAGGAGCCGAAATCCTCATCGCTACATCAGAATCATTGAAATGGATCTGCACGGTAGTGGAGGTGGAAGGGTGTTCTGCTCCTTCGTCATGCTTAATGGTTGTCAATCCGTATATATTAAACATCCCACCATAGTGAAATACGGTCTTCATATTGTTCAGGAAGCCTTCTGTGGATTTTGGCCCCTGATGCACCTTCAAAAGTGGTTCACTGTTCCTTCTTTGGTGCAAACGGAGACGGGAGCAGCCATGTTTATTCCTAGAAAATAACAAGAGGAACTGAATGATCAAGTTGGAAACGTTGCCACTGTGAGTACAGACACACTATGTGTCCACAAGTGCACAGGGAAAGCTGTACAGTCGAAACAAACACTGGATAATTTTTTACTTCATATGCTGCTCTAGTTTGTGTTTTTTGTATTTTCTTTTCTTGTAACCCATAATGCAACTCATTTTTGAGAGCTTGGAAAAGATGATATGACTAAGTTGGTTTGTGCCAAGACTTCACACCTATTATTTTTTTACAGATATTACTGAAAAAATAAACAAAACATTTCTCTCTGTACTACATACGTTCAATCACACCATGTCCTATAGTTCAGCAGAACTGTCAGATGACTAATCTGAACATATAGCTAAAATATTTGTATGAGCCCTAAAAATATTATAGAGTTATGCTACATTTTAGAAATTCAATCAGAGAACCTGAATGAACTAAGAGAGCAATGCATACATTAGGTGTGGAGCTATTGCTTCTCTTGCATTATAACTATACACCCAACTTCACACATTTATATTATTGTAAATGGAAAAGCAACATGAGGCTTGCTTCAATAAGCACCAGATCGGGAGGTACTACTTCAAAACAAGAATAACTTCACAGACGTGCGATGGTGACCGCTTAGCTTGCTTTCTGTATTAACAGACACCGAGATGTAGACACACCTTATTAGACTCGTTAATGATATTTCTTCTTTATCATTGTATATTATTTAAGCGCTAGAGACAAGTAATCAAATCATCAGGAACAGAGGATTGGAGAAAAAGAAAAAACAGGCAATGCAAAAGCAAAAGGGACAGGGAAGATGGTGCTGAAGAAGGGTGTGGGTTTGTATTTTTTTCCCCCCAAGCATTAGAGATAATAACTGAGAAGGGAGAGGGAAAACACACTCTTAAAACAAATGTGGCTCTTACACCTTAGGCTGCAAAGTAATTAGTCCAGTGGATCGAGACTGTTATTTTAAAATGAGTTCATCAAGAACACGGGGACACAGTTGGAAACTTGTGAAGGGTAAATTTTGCACAAAAACATTAGGAAGTTTTTCTTTACACAAAGAACGAAAGACACTTGGAATAAGCTACCAAGTAGTGTGGTAAACAGTAAGACTTTAGGGACTTTCAAAAGTCGACTTGATGATTTTTTGGAAGAAATAAGTGGATAGGACTGGCAAGCTTTGTTGGGCTGAATGGCCTGTTCTTGTCTAGAGTGTTCTAATTTCATTGCTATGGACGCTGGTGGGCTACTACACAATGTGGAGTTTTGGTGTGCTGTTTCTGTCTACTAACTCAAAAGTGTTGCGTCACTTCACCACTCAATAATTATTAAAGAGTAAACGTGGTACTAAGCTAGATTCCTGGTAACATTCAATACATTTCATTTCAAGAACAACAGAAATTTAATTTCCCAAATATACATATCTGCAATGTCATGTGGATTATGTTGATGACATCTGCCTATTCTAAAGTTTGAGCTCATTAATACCTATTTTGACTACAATGACCATCCTATATTTTAATTTGCATTTATTCATTAAATAGACGCTTTTATCCAAAGCAACTCACAATTGAGGTCACTTAGGGGGTCTGTATTTAAATAAGTGTTACAACACTATGTCACACAAATCACCAAAACAACCTTAAAATTAAAGCACCCATTAAAGAGAGCACCAAACTCATCAGCCTCACCTTAACTACAAAAATAATCTCGCATCAAAACCATTAGCAGTAAGAAAGGTATTCACAAAACAGGAAAGTCTTCAAATGCTTCTTAAACATACTCTGGGAAATCAGCTACTCAGATGAGTGTGGGTAGTTCATTCCACCAGAGAAGGGGCAACACATGAAGAGTTTGGACTGAAATCCGAAGCCACGTGGAGGTGGTATTGCCAGACACCAATCATTAGTAGACCTGAGTGGACAGGAACGAGCATTGGGCCCGATAAGTAGAGGAGAGGTTAGGAGCACACGCTGATACAGCGCATTGCTGCACTCGCCACATGACAAACCAACTCAGGATCCCAGATTAGGACAAGGGCCACCAAAATAAATGGGTGCTGAACCACTAACTGCTATGAAGGCAAACATCAATGACATAAACCTGACGCCTGCTGCTACTGGGACCAAATGGATTTAACTTGGATGGGAAACGACGTGCACCCATCTTGGCTGGTTGAAAATGAGTATCTGCAGTAAATGATGGTACCTCTGCCAGTAAGAGGCTGCAATAGTCAAGATGCACGGAGCATGATGTGGCCCATATCTAGACAAGACGACAGATATGGTCTGATCATGCAGACGTTATACAGATTGAATCTGCATGACAGGCAGACTGCTGCAAGGTAATCAATTAATTAACCCAAAGGTTACATACGGACATTAAAAAAGGTAGAAAGTTTCATTAACCTAGACTGAATGGATTATTTGTTGACTTTCCATTTCCAATTCCTGTATATGGCAACAAAGGTTTTAAAATTTAGCAACCTTGTGGGTCCCATCAAAACCTGCAAAAATTCTGCTCTAGATACACATATCTTTGATACTGGTTGGTGTTCTGAATAATTCCCTATACTCCCTGGAAAAAACGACTTAACTTCAGTATGCCTATTATACATCACTAAAGGTTTTGATCAGATTTCACAAGAATAATGAAAACATTTCAAAAATAGAGTCTGAATGTAATAGAGTACTATGAATAAAAATAAATGTAAAAAAAAAAAAAACTAAAAGGCAACTTCATTTGCAACCAACAGGAGTCTTCCTTAAAAATAAACGAAGGTCATACATACCAGATACAAATATTTACAAGTCTCACTAAGGAAGAAGCTCTCCATCCGATCTTCTTTTGACTTTTCAATGACGTGATGCAGTGTGGCATACCCACACCTGTGAGAAAAGGAAAGATCCATGAATGGAGAAGGAGACAAATGTGTTTAAAAGGTTTCCAAGCTATAAGTTATCTGAATGGTATTAGCAGTGCTCTAGCAACAAGGAATTGGCGTCCTTTTAAAAATGTCTAAGCACAAAGATGCACAGCAAATTGAACTTAGTCAAGAACTATATGAAAAAGGAAATAATTGTAATTAATGTGACACTTTGTAATGCTCTCAGTCTTGCATTACAGTTACAGTACAAGACATGTAGGCGGTATAGCACAGAGGCAGAGGCACCATCCATTAAACTCTTAAGTTGCAGATTCAAGTGCCACCTCTTCCTTACTATGTAGAAAACTGCTTCATCTAAAATACTGGGGTCTCCGGTTTTCTTTATGGTGTCTAGGGCAGTACATTCATTGGTAACTTTACTGATCTGATTAACTGCAGTGTAGGCACATTCCAAAATACCACAGTATATTTTGGCAAAAAAGTATGTGCATAGTAACAGGAAGAGAGATAGGGGCTTACTGAGCCAAGTAAGGAAACATGGGCCATGCTATATTGTGACTTAACAAGATTTCTTGTAAATTTAACACCAGCCTGCGGTGGGTTGGCACCCTGCCCAGGATTGGTTCCCTGCCTTGTGCCCTGTGTTGGCTGGGATTGGCTCCGGCAGACCCCCGTGACCCTGTGTTCGGATTCAGCGGGTTGGAAAATGGATGGATGGATTTAACACCAGCACCCACAAAAACAATCTTCTCTATGTTAACAAGGTACAGTGGAACCTCAGTTCACGAACGTCTCGGTACACGTACAAAATCGGTTTACGACCAAAAAGTTTGCCAAACTTTTGCATCGGTTCACGACCACACACTCTGTATACGAACAAGCCAGTTTCCCTTTCGGTCTGTGCGCGCCGATGATTTCCGCACGTGTTGCATTGTTCTCGGTCAGACATGCGTGCGTGCTTTCACTGTGAACTCTTTGTGCTCTATTTCATTTCCCTTCCGGTTCATACACTCCGATTACTGTATTTAAGCACGTGTTCAGCCTCTCCCTGTTCATTGTTCTCAGTCAGACGTGCAGGCTTTACCTGTGAACTCTTTGTGCTCTACAGTATTTCGTGTGCTTTTGAAGTTAACCATGGCTTCTAAGCACTGTAACCTCCTCTCCACCCAGTTCCTCCTCACTTCATGTCACAACTTGACTTACGCAAGGTTAGTTTTCTTGTATTACGGATTTTTCAAATGTTAATTTTTCGGTTCGTAGCATTGTTGCAATGTTACTTTTCTTGGTTGTTTATTAAGTTATGGATTTTTCAAATGTTCATTTTTTTTCCCTGGGATCGGGTTGTAAGGCTATAGCGCGAACTGCTGCAATGTTAGTTTCTTGGTTGCTTCGGATTTGTTCAAATGTTCCTTTTTTTCCCCCCTGTTCTTAAAACTCATTAAAAAAAAAGTGTTCATACAGCGATCGGGTCGTAAGGCTATAGCACAAACTGCTGCAATGTTAGATTTCTCTGTTGTTCAAGGTTTTCTTAATGTTATTCAATGTTTTTACATTTAGTTTACTATTATGATGTGTATTCTGTGGTGTAATTATCTACAGATAAGTATTCACAGCGCATCACTTTTTCCACATTTTGTTATGTTACAGCCTTATTCCAAAATGGATTACATTTATTTTTTTCCTCAGAATTCTACACACAACACCCCATAATAACAACGCGAAAAAAGTTTACTTGAGATTTTTGCAAATTTATTTTGCAAAAAGTATTCACTGTGAATACTTTCCGGATGCACTGTATATTTGTGTTTAAAAATCTATAAAAAAAAAAATATATATTTACATATAGTTCGTACCATCTGGAACGGATTAATTGTATTTACATATAATCCTATGGGGGAAATTGCTTCGGTTCACAACCAAATCGGTTTACGACCAGAGTTTTGGAACGAATTATGGTCGTGAACCGAGGTTCCACTGTAGTTATTGAGTAATCATCCATACCAAAACGCATGTGCCCTTTCACCTGTATCCCTGCCACTTCCAAAGCACAAAATTTCTTTTTATCCAAAATGCATCCTCAGAAGTAGCACAATCACAATAAAGATACATTCTGATCAACATTTAAACCTATGCTTTTACTTGAAAATTAAAATGCAAAATGAATGGGTCAAATATAACACAATAATTATGGAACAAAATTAAAAAAGAAGCCCATGTTGCATGGAGGCAGCTTTATCGGTCATTTACCTCACTTTGGTGTACTTTTCAAGGCTCTCAAGAATATCCATTCCCACATGGAGATAGAAGGGATTTTTAGTGGCCTACAAAGATACAATGGGTAGAATTTTTTTTAAATACTAGACTACATAAAAAAAACATAGTATTATCAACTTTAAACCTAAAAAGAAACACAGCTGAAATAAATTAAAATATACTAAATGAACTTTCCAGAAAAACAAACACTTAATGTAAGTAAACATCAATCTTAATGGCTTTCAAAAGTCTCAACTAAGAAACAGATGAAGCCAAATTCAACGGGGACCTAGCAATGGAAATGATTCATTCTGTCACCAACACTTTTAATGAGGACTCACTTCGACTCTGCAGTTATGTGGCAACTTCAAAGCAAACGATGAAAAATTTCTTATCAGTTTGTGACCGGTTCCACATGAGGAAAGAAGAAGCTGGACCTGCTGTATTCAAATGTTAAAGATGCTTTCAAGTGTGATCTACGTGCTCCTTTAGGCAAATCTGATCACAATCTGATTAATTGTATTCCCAGCTACAAGCCGGGTTATTAGACGCAGGGCTGTGGAGCTGAAGTCTGAGTCGAGGAGTCAGACAATTTTGGGTACCTGGTGTCGGGGTTGGAGTCTGCAAAAATGTACCGACTCGGACTCCTAATAAATTTAAATTGTATTCAAAAAATAAAAATACAGCAAATTCAAATGTCCCATTTCACAAACAAGAGTCATAATTAACTGCGGTGGGTTGGCACCCTGCCTGGGTTTGTTTCCTGCCTTGCGCCCTGTGTTGGCTGGGATTGGCTCCAGCAGACCCCTGTGACCCTGTAGTTAGGATATAGCGGGTTGGATAATGGATGGATGAATGGTCATAATTAAATACTTCTCTGATGTAAGAATAAAGCTCAGTGGATAATTGTGTTACTACTAGTGTGAAGTTCAGCTGAGCTATTATACAACCTGACATTCACATATTGTAATCTGGATAATGGTACATTACAAAAAGTTTTTTCATTTTATTTCAGATATATTGTGTTTAACAAGTTAGAGTGTAAACAATTGTAATGATGTAGGTGGAGGTGTGTGCTATGGTCTGATGTGTGTTCAGGGGTTCATGTCTTTTGTTTAAATGGCCAATACGGTAGAGAGTCAGCTTCCCAGCCAGTAGTTCTGTGGTTAAATGACGTGTATGTTGCCTTCCTTCAAATCAACATGAAAAATACATTAGCATATTAAATACAGAGGAGTCAGAGTCGGGGAGTCGGAGTCAGAAGTACCGGAAACTAAGGAGTCAGAGTCGAAGGATTTATCTACTGACTCCACAGCCCTGATTAGACAGCAACCTGTTACCACCAGAATTGTGAGGAAGCGGCGCCTGGAGGATGAAATGGCCCTGGACAACTGGTTCCAAATGACACACTGGGAAATGATGTGAGAATCAAATGGGGACAACAGAATTTACTTTCTGTGTCGACACAGTCGTACCCACAAAGACTGTACGTTGCTTTCCAAACAACAAGCCCTGGATTATTTTCCCCCCAGGGACTAATAAAATTCTATCTAAAATTAAAGTAAAAATATGTAAACTGCAAATTAACTATGGAGGGACATTCAAAATGTTTCCACACTTTTATATTTTCGTTGGAAACGGTGAAGGCGGGAGGACAGGTAATTTGGCATTAAAAAGTTGGTACGACGCTGGGAAAATTGCATCACAAAGGAAGGTGATTATGTAGAAAAGTGATGTCATTTGTTTATGAAATTCTTAATAAATAGAGTAAAAAAAAAAAAAAAAGTATGAAAATTTTTTGAACATCCCTCGTAATATATTCCAATGCTTGCGAAACATTAAAATATTTATAACATAACTTATGCTATTTAGGCACAAGATAAATTTCTGTGTGACGAATTTTGCAATAAAAAATGCTGCCAATGTGAAATGTGGCCTTGGATCACATATTGTATGACATTGTTCCATTTCAGCCATGTAGTCAAGGCAAATGAAAGCATCTTTTGTTGAAAGTCAGGGCTTTAAAAATCTAATTGAACAATCAGAATTAAGGAATAACACGCCAGACTGACTGCATTTTGGTAGAGCGGTTATTCACCATTTGTATAATGTTGTGAAAGTGAAAGCTGTCAGCGCACAATGTAAGAACTTTGACAAATGAGAGGAGAACATTCAGTTTATCAAGCCTCATTGTTTAGCTAATAGCTAAGCTGTCCCTACAAAGCATGTGAAAGTGGGCTGGGACCACACGTTAAGGGTTTTGTGTGTGCACACGCTTAATTTAGTGAGTCGCATCTTTGGATGAGCATGGCAAATTGCAACATTTGTTTTCTAAATGAACCACTGCATTCACAGGCTTATTTCTAAATTGTACTCTATTGAGACTACCAAATCACAAACTTACTGTTGCATTGCAACCAGACTCTATTGGGAGCAGTTACTGCAGCTCTCAGGACCTCCGGATAGGAGACATTGATACACTGTTCACTGTTACCGATTGAGAAATAGAAGTGGATTACAGCAAGGAGAGGAAATCAAACAGCAGTGGATCTTGCAATGCTTTCCATAGCATTCCTCTAGCATGGCGTAGAAAGAGAAAGCAGCCAAATTTGCCGTACTTGCTTTTTTGTTCAAAACATTTGCCCCTGCACCGTACCCAGTGAGTAGTTTCAACTGTAATGGATGACACAGTGGAGCAGTCTCAACTTCACGCAGAGTGTTAACATTCCGATTTTCATAAAAGGAAACATCTGCTATAAACAGTAAGTAAGGTGTGTGTGTGTGTGTGTGTGTGTCTGGTTACTCCAAGCGGTGTGATTGGGCAGTTTGAGTTTGGTGACGCGATCAAAAAAAAAGGGTGAATGCGAGACCCACAAGGTGAAGTAAAAGGCATAAGAGGCATGCTGAGAGTCACCTTCAAAGTCGGGAAGTATAAAACTGGACAGGAGGCAAACAAGATGCCTCGAACTGACTGTTTTAGAAGCAGGTTTTACAGAAATGAATTTGACAAATTGAGGGCCAGGCAAGAGTGGTTCTTTACCAGGTAATGTGGCCAGCAGTATTATAAGTTCTTTACAGATCCAGTTAGGACCCACGGCTAATGGGTCAATAAGGCATTTAAGCAAGAAATAAATTAAAAACGGCCACTGCTGAAGAAATGTTTCATATTAACTCAGAAACTAAATGGAAAAATTTAAATATGGATGGTTTTGCACTACACTAACATTAAATTATAGATTTATAGAGTCAATACTGTTGGCAATCCAGGCCTTGACCAATCTGGTATGGACATTCTGTTTCTCATTCGCATGTCTGATTTGGCACAGGTTTTATGCTGGTTGCTGTTCCTGACCCAATCCCCCCCAGCCTACCTGGGCTTGGAACCAACACTTAGACCAAGCAGACAGAAATAGGAATGAGTATATTAGAAGGACAACACAGGAACGACAGTTTGGTGACCAAGTGACAGAGGCTAGATTGAGATAGTTTGGGTATGTGCAAAGGAGAGATGAGGGGTACACTGGGAAAAGAATGTTGTGGATGATCTAACTGCCAGGCAGAAGGAAAAAAGGAAAGATAAGGGGGTGGGGGGTTCTGTATGTGGTGAGGGAGGACGTGAAGGCAGTCGGTGTGGAAGAAAATGTGAAAGACAGGGACAGATGGAGATGGATGATCTGATGAGGCGACCCCTAATTGGGAGCAGCCGAAACAAGAAGATTCAATACTGTCATGTATACAGAGTACAATGAAACTCCTGCTAGCATGGACAAAGCTTTTGATTTACTAGTCTATTGACATTTATCGTTGCCCCCGTTACACCTTACGCCCTTCAGATATAGGGATGAGCTGAAAAATTGATGGGCCTGCTGCCAAGATGATGCCTTCATACTTCTTAATTTAACGACTCTGCCCTGAATGCTGGGGGCTGCCCTATCTCCACTTCCTCCTCTTGCAACCAATCAGGTATCACTGCACCTGAAAACATTTTTACTGAGTCAGTGTTGGAAAAGTTTTTCTCTTGGGCCTAGGCATTCCTTACCTTTCACCTCCTACTTTTTCTACTTGAAGCAGAGGTCAGTGCTTAGAGCGAGTGGAGTTCTTCTTCTCTTCCACTTCCTTACAACCATTTTCTTCAACCCCTAAGTTGAAACCTGGAACTAGTCCCTACTCAAAACTTCCCTATCATATCTCAGTGGTTGATGAACGTTTCCTCAACACTTGTGCTGTGCTGGCAAACATTTTCAGAACATTACAAATTATTTCAAAAATCCTAATCATGAGCACACAGTTTACATTTTTCCCCCAAAAATTATAAACTTGACCTCCCAATGAGACACTTTGAGCTAGATCCCCCATATCATCTTTGCCCTCTTCAACTACTCAGCATCTTCTTCCGAATGTCCTGGGAATGTCCACCAAATGGTGCTGCTCTCTGGCATCATGCGGTGAAACTATTCAATCCTTCTCCTCTCCACCGCCTCCTCAAGATCTATTCCTGTTGGACCTTTCTGGCCTTTCCTCACTTTACTGTTCTCTCTCTAATTATCATGATTTAATAATTAATAATAATTCTTTGCATTTATATAGCGCTTTTCTCAGTACTCAAAGCGCTCAGCAATTGCAGGTTAAGGGCCTTGCTTAAGGGCCCAACAGAGCAGAGTCCCTTTTGGCATTTACGGGATTCGAACCAGCAACCTTCCGATTGCCAGTGCAGATCCCTAGCCTCAGAGCCGATTTGCCGTTTGTTCTAATTTTTTTTTTACTGTTTCTCTTTAGCCTCTAATAATAAAAACCTCTAAAAGAACTGAAACTGTGTCTTGCGGTTTTAGAGGTCAAGTAATCAGATGGTCGCACTTGTTGTTGAAACCTAGCCACATTTTTGATGGTGTTAAAAAGTACAACAGAATCTCCCATGATGCTATCGTGAGCACCCATAGTCTGGGACGCATTCATGAGGTTCAGTCGACGTCTCCCAGAAGTCAAACCGAGTGGCATCAACTGCGCATCGGCTCATAAGCTGGTAGCATGGAAATGTTTATACTGTGTAAAACTAATCACAATGTTACATACTGTGACATCCACACTTGCAAAATGTTAACTGGCAACAATCTGAAAGTTGAACTACATTTTGAATATTCAAGGTGTAATGTACCTTCCAAATGATTTAAGCTCTGAGTTAGAGAGAGACCAAATTAGAAGTAGTATATTGTCTAATAATTTTACTTGTATACTTTTATTCTTTTAACCTTTTTCTTCACTGTTGAAAATTTTATGACATACAACAAGACAACCAAACTCAAATTCAGTAAACTAGTGCTACACTAACACAAATCTATATATTCAAATTCAACAAAGAAAAGGGCCAGGAATCAATATGGTTTACTAGGCACTTAAATCATTTATAAAGCAAACATACTGTACTTACAATGCTATACTTGTTGCATAAGTAAACTGTAGCATGCTGCCATTTTGCACAAATTTAAGAGTACAACCGCTTCATACGTCAGGCCCAGAGTGTTAGGAGGTAAATAACTGACCTGACTTCAAGCGTGCATATACAGTAATAAAGCCATGATACTGTATGTATTTAAATAAACACTTAATGTAGTTAATTAAACACAGTGTAAGGCACAATTCTGATCTCAGAGAAGTACTAGATAAATACCTGATAAAGAAGATAAGTGGATTCCACCAGCTCAGGCCTTAGGGGATAGAACAGCACATCTGGTGCCTGCAGCTGCCAGTTATATCTCTCAGGAAGGGCACCAAAGCGTTTCCATATGGCATAATAAAAGGCGTGAAGGCAAATTGCATTTTCTATATCACCACTTAACACCTAAAATTGATTTGAAAATCTTCTTTACTTAAACAGAAATTCATTACAAGGCAGAAATGTAAATAATGTAATCTCAGTCTAACCAATACATCAGAGTGCTACATTCTGCAGTAGGCCTTTGATGTTTCAATAAAGAGCAACAATGGAACACTGTTGTGTGTTACAGCATTAAATACGAGCAAAGAATTAATATATGCCATCTTATAATACATGTCTTGAATGATTTCTATTAAAATGTGCCACGAAGCTTAAATAAAACGATTATCCCATTCTTTTTACAACAGAGATATTTAAAATAAAAATAAAAAAAAATAATTGCTGCAAAGCACAATACTTGAAAAGAAATAAACATAAGAAAAACAAAACTTTCTAGAATTCAAAAAAATTCTGCAAGCAACCCTGCAAAGGATATGTAGCACTTAACCGGTATGAAATTCTAAAAACCAAAAACTGCCAGATGCAATGTGGAAATGGTGACAGACACAGACACATAAAATACCCAGCACTGCAGATTTGGTAGATCTTTGCCCCTGCAGCCACCTGGTATGTAGTGTCCTAGAACAGGGGTCGTCAACTCCGGTCCTGAAGTACCACCGTGGTTGCAGGTTTTCATTCCAACCCTTTTCTTAATTAGTGACCTGGTTTTGCTGCTAATTAACTTCTTTTTAATTCATTTTATTTGACTTGCTCTTGAAGACTCAGACCACTTTAATTGTTTCTTTTTCCTTAATTAGCCACCAAACAATGAGATACAAAATGTACCAAAACATGACCAGCAAACTGTGTCCATCATACAATATTTAAGAATAAGGAAAGACGAAGGTCTCAGGAATGCGGATCTGCTAAGGTCCACAATACATTTTACCAGAGCTCTTAGAAAAGAGAAAATCAAAAATTTCAGAAAAATCTGCTGTTGCACCATGAGAGCAGCAACAAGCCATGGAATTAAAAAACAGGTTTAATTAACGAGAATCAGCGCCTAATTAAGCAACTGGTTGGAGTTTGAGGCCCTGACTGAATTGGTCTTCTGTTGGTTCACTCACTTCACATTTCATTTCTGTTTGGGTGTCACTTAAGTAAAAGAAATGAAGCAATTCAGAGGAACAAGGAAAAAAATCGGAGGAACAAGTCTTAAAAAAAAAAAAATGAAAGGAAAAGGACTTAATTAGCAGTAAAAACACATCACCATTTAAGAAAAGGGTTAGAATGAAAACCTGCAGCCGCAGTGGTCCTCCAGAACCGGAGTTGGCGACCCCTGTCCTAGAAACTATTGAAATCATCAGGAAAAAATTTGAAATGTAGAGATCTCAGGTAATTGAAAGGGTGGGTCTCTCTCTCCTAGGAGGATTTGTTTTGCCGACGCACTCGCATCGCTTGTGCAATGGCGGTGGGAGGAAAAGTAAAAGGGATACCATTTTGCTAAGAAAGGGATACCATTTTGCTAAGCGTCTTTGTCTTTCTTCGGAGGTTTTGTTTTGTTGACGTAGTCGCCTTGCTTGTACTATTAGCGGCAAAGCGAGTTTTCTGTTTCCTCGGAGGTGGAGCCCTTACCCAGACTCCACCTCTCACTTCCAGGCTGGACAGACAGACACACACACTTCCACACGTAGACGTTTATATAGAACAACTCAATAAATAACTCTTTTATATAGTGTCTTTAACAACACAAATGTTAGGGTAAGTGGAAATTCTTAACTGGCTCCATGAGAATTCAGGGTCAGCTCCTGCAATGTGCTTGAACCTTCCCCAGCAACCCTAAACTACATTGAGCAGATCAGAGAGTGTTACATTATCATCATAAGCTGCTTTATATGGTAAGATAAGGATACAGCACACTATATATCACTCCATCATATTCACTTCGTTCATCGGACTCCCTGCTGTTAACCGTTCCACTGTGCGCACTATGGGTATTTGGGCCACAGTTATGGAATTCCCTGCCTTTGGAGCGCCATATCTGTACCTCACTTTCTGTTTTTAAATGTAAACTTATCTTTTGAATATTGCCTTTCGTTGTTCTCATTAATTTTATTTGTACACTGGATGGTTTGATTTTATGTATATTGTTGTACAGAGTCCCTGGGTACCTTGAAAGGCTCTTTTACATAAAATTTATTATCAAAATTACAATCAGTTAGAAAAACAAAATCAACACAAATAATTAAAAAAAAAGACCTTAGTACCATTTCAGGTTATTCACTGGACTTGAACTGCTTAAATTTCAACAAAAACTGGATGAAAAAGTATGTTCAAAAACTTTTGTCTGGTGGTGTGTACACACACACACAAAATGGATGGATCTATTTACAGAATAAATTTAAAAGAGGGTTTTGTGAACAGACTGCAAGGTTCCATTTATACAACATCATTTATAATCTCATTTATCCATTCCGTAACTAGCTTAAGCCAAAAAAGGAATGAAATTAAAAAAAACAAATACAAGAAAGTGTTGCTAACCCTTAAAAAAATACCTGAAGGCCTGGAAAGAAAGCTTGAAGCGAGTCTATCCACGTATTCATTATCTGTCCATTAAACATGTTCACATTAACATAGAGTGGTGGATCTCCTTCACCTTCATTACAAGCTTCCCGGCTAGAGTTTAAAAAAAAAAAAACAAAAAAGATTAAGATTATTACAAGTATTTTCATGAATCCTGCCACCAAAAATAACTCTCGATTAGCCAACAACATAACTAACAGCACTAACCCATATACTGCACACATTCCAAATTAATGCTAGCAAAACACAAAAAAGCATACAACTAGGTTCACCCTTAGGAACAGGAATACAAGCATCTTTGATCTTTCCAGGTATGTTCCATGAAGATCTTCACAGGTCTTGTTGTGTACTGCAGTGGCCACTTACAGTACCTGACTATGAAATGTGTGGTCTAATGGCTGTTCTTTCAGACCTGCACAGAGGCTGCATCTCACCGAAGGGCGTATGTCCAGTCCCTATCGGCAAGTGATTGGTCAGTTTGGCTTTGGTGACGCAGCAAAAGAGGAAGTGTGAGATGCAGGAGGAGGAGTAAAGGCATTTGCAGAATGCTGAGAGGGTCGCCTTCAAAGATGGCAATTATAAGAAAGACCGACAGGAAGGGAGAAAAGCGCCACGAAAATAATGAGAGTCTGAGAAGAAGGCTTTATGGGAACACGCTTGGAAGGAGGGAGCGCCACCTGGGAGACCCTCACAAATGCAAAAAGAAAGGAAAGGTACAGATAGAGCAAAAGCAAATATTTTTATTATGTTACCTGTCTTTGACAGGTACCATGGCCAGTTATATAATAAATCGTTATACATTTTACTTCTGCATGAAGAACTAGAGAAAATAGCTGGTAGCTACTCAGAACTCGAAACCTTAGAAATTTTCAAAAGTTCTTTTTCAAACTAAAGCTGGTATACTTCTACCCAAAAAAATATATCACGTGTGTGTGTGTGTGTGTGTGTGTGTGTGTGTTATCTATCCTGTGTTGTTGACTTTTAGCATCATGTTTTTGGAGAACACAGCATGGTCTTCAATTTAAAAACTCTGAACACGCTTTTCCAGAAGTGGTTTGTTTAGCCAAAACAGGTGCGACTTTGGATGCTGTGAATATACAAGGTGCGTCTATTAAATAACGAGACTGTGATGCCAAGTTTAAAAGTTGTGCAAAGATGGTCTCAAGGGTTCTCACACCAGAGCAAAAAGAATGTCGCAAGGAATGTCGTGTTGACATTCTGCAGCAACTTGACGCAGATCCAAACCGGTTTCATAAAGTAATCACTTGTGACGAAACCTGGATCTTCCAGTATGATCCTGAAACCAAAAGACAGTCAAAAAGCCGAGAGAAAAAGTCAGAAAATAAACGGCCGCCACTGTGGGGAAAATGGTTTCATTCTTCACCAGGACAATGCGCCTGCTCACACAGCACTTTCTGTAAAGCAGTTTTTGACCGACAAGCACATTACTACACTTGAACATCCTCCATATTAACCCGATTTAGCACCGTGCAACTTCTCTTTTCCCAAAAGTTAAATCAATGCTTAAAGGGACACGTTTTGAGTCAGTTGTTGCTGTAAAGAAGAAAATGGTGGATGTGTTAAAACAGCCAACAGAAATTGATTTGCTCCATGTCTTCGACAAGTGGAAAACAAGACTGCAGCAATGTATTAGTGCAAATGGGGAGGATATTGAAGGGGACGAGCATTAAATTTGTAATACATATAAATAAAGGTGAGTTATTTAATCAGTCTCGTTATTTAATAGACACACCTCATATATGACTGGATACACTGGTCTACAAAAAAATATTTTTTGTTTACTACTGGGAACTTCAGAGCAGCTCTTTATTAAGTTTTTTACACTGATTTCATATATGAAATCAGCATTAAGCTAGCACATCAGGTTTTTGAAATACACAGCATTGACGTTTTGAATATCAATATATCAACATGATATCTGGAGTTTGGACTATATCCCACCAAAATTGTTTTGATGCGTTTATTCTGAAACCAAACCAGAAGACGATACCAGAGACACGTTAAAGTATATTTATGTCAATTTACCTCAATATTAAAGTGAGGTCAGCGTGCCCAAAAATGATGGCAGGCACTCGCGTTTGTGCTTCTACTGCAAATCCATCTCTCTTTGCAAGAACCAACAGTAGTCATCCATCATGCTTGGAGTAAATTTTTCCCAATATCAGTTTTCCATCACTTTTATATCTTCATGAAATCTTTCCCCATGCTCATCTCTGACATCGCTTAGATTTGGTGGAAAAAAGTCGAGAGGAGAATGTAAAAAAATGCGTTTTCAGTGACATTCTGTATCCCGTAAGCTAATATACTTTCAGCTTATTCTCCACAAGCTCAGTATAATTCTCTGCTCTGTGACTGTCAAGAAAATTCTGGACAACCTTCACAAATGAGGGTGCTGGTTCAGTGGGCTTCAGTTTCCTTTTGAACTCATCGTCAAGCATCAGTTCCCGGATTTCAGGGCCAACAAAAACACCTTCCTTCATTTTGGCTTCACTTTTCTCGAGACCAAACTTATTTCTTAAATGCTGAAATGCATCACCTTTACTGTCCAGTCACCCTAGTTGTCCAAGACCTGGAACATCATAACTGAAAACTGGGATGTGATGGACGAAAACGGTTTTCAGATTTGGAGTCAGCAAGTGAAATTTGTTAAAGTACAGGTGAAAGAATCCCAGTAGCAAAATGCTTGTTGACCAGTGATACCTGCCATTTGGATTATAGAACACAAGTAACCGGAGATTTTTTTTCCCATGGGCATTTTGATATTGTATCCAGCTGGTCAAGCCAGGTCTCCATTGAAGCCCACTATATCAGGAACTTTGTGATCCAAGTTCTGCGTAAGCGTATGAGATTGTTGGATTTTTTTTTTGTTCACTACAAATACATAACCATTGCACTGTTCCTTCAAAAGGTGACATCAGAAATATACTGAGAGCCACTGAACCTGAAAACGCAATCCTTACCAAATTCATCTTCTTGGTTCTGAAGAATACTCACACATGTCAGCACATCAACTACAACTAACTATTTGATTGATTCAAAATGTCCCCAGTGTTTCATCTTTTCAAATGTGGAGCAGAAGCAAACATTCCAAAAAGCCTTTGTTCTCCAACATTATGCTAATCACCTGAACTACTGGCACATATAGAAGAGAGGAAGCACTTTTGTAATTATACTATCAGATATTTAAAGTGCACAAGTCTCCACTACACAGTATGTCATTAAACACTTAACAGATATGACTGTTGAGACATTCTCATACCCTCGTCGTAGATGGTTTTGGATGCTTGCATAAGCAGCATTAAACATTTTGAAGTCTTCCTTTTCACCAAAAAGAATATAAGACTTCAGCAGATACTCATAGAAGGAATCCATCCCAGCTCCCAGTCCACTTTGCTTGCCAACCCATTGACCCGTCTGGATATTTACAACGTTACCTAAAAACAGCAAAAGCATTTTATTTTTAAGCTGCAAACACCAAAGTGGATGATAATACAATTTTACATATGCTATTGGAATAATTCTGTATTAAAATGGATGTTGCCTGTTGTAGAGACACACCACTATAATCACGCACCAAAACAATCAGTTACTATTGTAGAAGAAGCCTGGACACTGACAGACACTGGGACAGCCAGTTTAATTTTTCCTTTAGCACACACAACACACTAACCCACAATAGTTGATCGGCTCAGTCCTTTCTTTGCCTTTTCCTTCTTCTTTGTCTCCCTCACTCCTCCTCTCACGAGCTCGGTTTTCTTCCTCCCGACTCTGGCTCTCCGAGTGGAGTGAGGCGGCCTCTTTTATACCGCACCCGGAAGTGCTCCAGGTGCTCCTCGATCAAGTTCCAGCAGAACTTCCGGGTGTGGCAGAAGAGCTACATGGGAATCCGGCTCTCCTTCTGGTAGCAATTCTGGATGTGGTGGCCATGAGCCCAGCAGGGTTGAGCTTCTAAGCTCCAGTTCTGTGGCCCCAATGTAAACCAGGGGGGCTGCCCTCTCGTGTCCTGGGGGAGGTACTGCTGGTGATATGTCCACTCCCCGGTCCTCTCTTCAAAAGGGCGTCCCGACCAGGCAAAATCCCTGGCCATCTATCACACTATAAACTCTGGAAACATCAGAACTAATTATCTTAAAATCTGTGTGATGTAGTAGCTGATGACTCACCACTCCTTAAACCGGCTTTTTGATATCTGATAAGGCCGCCGTCACTGAGGAATTCACAGATTCTTCAAATAGTGGGTTGAGAAGTTGATCACCATTTTTGAGAGATGCTTCACTATATCATGATTAGTCAGTTTGGTCTTAACTAAGCAGATGAATACAATAAAACTACAGCATGATACAGCCTGAGCTTGCAGATGTTACAGAGTGAATCTGCATGAACAAGAAATAACTGAAATGTTTGCAAGGTTTTTAGGACTTTCCACATTCCTATTTATAGCTACAAGATCTGTGTGTTATTTGGTAGAAATGTGTTTATGTGCTTCAAGTAAGGCAGCCACAAGTTCATTAGCTTAGTGTACAAGGAAAGTATAAATAGATAATAAAACAGATTCCAGCTAAGTTGCTACAGTGGCATTAAGTTCAAATCCTTGATGCTTGCTTATAGACTAGTCAATGGATCAGCACCTGTATATACAGAGACACTTGCAGGGTCCTAAGGTTAGGTTTGAATACACAATGGGCGGTTGAAAAAATCAAGAGTACACCTTATGAGAAGGATTTAGGAGTCACAGTGGACTCTAAGCTATCGACATCCTGACAGTGTTCAGAAGCCATGAAGAAGGCTAACAGAACGTCAGGTTATATAGCGCCTTGATGTGTGGAGTACAAGTCACAGGAGGTTCTGCTCAGGCTTCATAACTCACTGGTGAGGCCTCATCTGGAGTACTGTGTACAGCTTTGGTCTCCAGGCTACAAAAACGACATAACAGCATTAGAAAAGGTCCAGAGAAGAACAACTAGGCTGATTCCAGGGCAGCAGGGGTTGAATTATGAGGGAAGATTAAAAGAGCTGAGCCTTTAAAGTTTAAGCAAAAGAAGATTAAGAGGTGACATGATTGAAGTGTTTAAAATGATGAAGGGAATTAGTACAGTGGATCAAGACTTTTATTTTAAAATAAGTTCATCAAGAACACGGGGACACAGTTGGAAACTTAAGGGTAAATTTTGCACAAATATTAGGAAATTTTTCTTTACACAAAGAATGATAAACACTTGGAATAAGCGACCAAGTAGTGTGATAGACAGTAAGACGTTGGGGACTTTCAAAACTCAGCTTGATGTTTTTTTGGAAGAAATAAGTGGATAGGACTGGCGAGCTTTGTTGGGCTGAATGGCTTGTTCTCGTCTAGAGTGTTCTAATGTTCTAAGGTTCTTCTCACCCACTCAGGTCTGCTAATAAATGGTGTCTGGTGATATCACTTCCAAATGGCATAAACTTTCAATCCAGACTCAAAGCTGGTGGAACAAACCGCCTGCCTCAGTCTGAACTGCCGACTCCCTTAGTGTGTTTTAGATAGCATTTGTGGGGTCTCTTGTTCTGTGAACATCTAATTTATAATACTTCCGATTAGTTCTTACAGCTAAGGAAAGGTTATTGAGTTTTGTATTCTGTCTGGTTTAAAGCTCTACACTTGTGATGATCACATCTGTTCCCTTATTCTTTAACACGTTTCTGAACAGTCCCCCAGACTGATGCTTACTCACTAATGTTGACCTCTTTTGTAAATCGCTTGGGATAAAAGCATCTGTCAAATGCATAAATGTAAAACTGAAATAAAAAGTTAGACAAAAGGGGTTCAAATACACACACAGGCTGCAATGCGAGTTTGTGCATGTATGCTCTTTTAAAATAATTAAATATTTAGGTTTAGAGTAAATAGCTCCTGAAATGGATCAGTCTCGATTAAGATTAGTAAACAATACTTCAAATTATGCTATGAACACAAAATATAAGGTTTACTTGCCTAATAATCCGGTCACATTGCTTCTCAGTTTCCAGAGAGCCCGGACGGCTCTCCGCGCTACCCACTCAAAGGTCGAATCGCCAAGAAGCCGACTCAGGATTCCAAATTCCACCAACAAAGAGCCGGCACCAGCAGTGCAGGTTTCATTCACACTGTTGGGTGGCACTCCCGTCTTCAGATTCACCTGGAAAATGATACGGACTCAAAATTAAAATTCTGAAAGATAAGCAAACACAAAACATCCAGAAACCTAAACGTAAAAGTCATCTTTTAAATAAATTAAAAAAAAAAAAAGACAGGGGATGGGATAAAAAAAGGAAATGATTCTTTATGAAAAATGTAACCAATCTTAACAGTTAAGTGTTCAATTCTACTTTCTGAACATTATAGTATATACCTACTATTGGCCACAAGATGGCACAATAAAACCTTTTAATGCTCTTCAGCAGAGCTGTTGAAGTGGAAGGTTGTGTTTTAGAAATCAAGGCAATGGTATTGCCTAAGCACCAAGGCAGGTCATTTCTGATTAGAAGAAACTGGTGTATACGTAGACTCTGTATTTATATGTATTTTATATATAAAACATATCCAGCAGAAACAGGTGTATAGTCTTTAAATTTATTATATACCAAACATTTTCACAGAAAGTACCAAAACAAGGTAGTATAATGAGCAAATGTTTTATTAGCAACTCCATAAACTAATAAGAAGAACAACTAAAAACTAAAAAGGAGCAGTGCATGGATTTAAAAAAGAAAAAAAAACACACTCTTTCAATGAGCAATTAAGAAATACAGGCGGTCTTGACATACGACGTTTCGAGTTTACAACACTCACTCCCACAAACACTCATTTTTTCTATTACTACAGAACAGTACATGTCATTTTCCTTTTTCTGTGGCTTAGTTGTGTTTTTATGTTCTAGATTATGATTTTGCAAATGTGTTAGTCTAGGGTGTGTTTCGACTTACACCAAAATTCGGGTTACATCACTGTTGTAGGAACGAAACTGTGTCGTAACCCGAGGACCCCCTGTATCACACAATTACAAAAATTATAAAAGCAAAGCACAGGGCAAAAGTGGGATCTTTATATATACTACACTACCGTGGCAGTCTGTTTCTCTGTCCAGGATTTTAAATCACCTGTAGCTCGCAAACCGCTTCAACTATTGACCTGAAATTTGGTACACATATACTACGTGACGTCTACTATCCGCTTTCGGGTGATAATTGACCTCCATGGTTATTCCTCATTTTATTATAGAATGAACTCTCGGCAGCGAGCAGCAGGGCTCTTGTGCGGCGCAGGCATATAGGCACCGTTCTCATCACTACCATCACTTCCCCTACCTCTTCATATCTTAAATCATTCTTGAGGCAGATTGAACACTTAAGGACCAATGTAAGTGAAAAATTAACGAAAACGTACTAAGCAATTGCAACACAAACACTGACTTAATCAGTTTTAACGTGAAAAGATGCAGACGAAAGAAGAAGCTAGGGTGGAGAAAAGAAGAGCCGGAAGCGCATCAATTGCTGAGCAAATGAATGCCAAACGTACAGAGAAAGAGGAGGAAAACTAGGAATGCTCGTGTCAAGTGTATTCACTGCACGTTATCGTTATAGCAGTGCGCCGTTACTGGTAATTTATAATAGAGAAAAATAATTGAATTTTGAGTAGCATTTTCACAGGTAACAATCTGAGTTAGGGTAACTTGTGCCACTTTTATTATATTAAGATGCCAAGCTGGAATTGTCATACACAACCACTGCTGACTAGACAACTGGGCAATACCAAGCAGCCACCCCATAACTCACTGTACGCACAGGTCTCATAAACAGCAGGGCACAGCGCAATCTGTTTAGGGTCATCATTGCAAATGGAGCCAGCTGCATGAGTGAGCTTAATGTGAACAGGACTCAACAAGAGTGGATTAAACCCAGCTTTCTTCACTTTGAGGACTGGCGACATCACCTTCCAAAACCTGTGCCCTTCATCTGCTCACCTAAAAAGGACTGAACATTAACAAAGAGTGGCTCCATGTTAAAACTGGTAGCAGGTGGATTTCTTTATCAGGCTGAAGTAACCGATTTGTGAATCCTTCTTGAACAAATCAATATCGTAGTGAAGTAGGTTTGACTCATTACAATTTAATGTATAGTAGTAAGTTAAATAAAGAAAAAAAAGCAATGTAAGTGAAACCTCGGCACAATCTTAACAGGCTTTCCTCTGCCACCAGGGGTCACCTGGAATATTGCTGGCTCCCATTTATGATGTCAAGAGCGCCAGATAAAGCAGCCGATTTTGGAAACATTACTTTAGTTTTAAGAACCTTGGGTAACAGCAATAAACCTAACACCATAAGTAGAAGTGCTGATCAAAACTAAGAAAAGGAGAAGGGAAGAACATTTGTGTTGGGGGTTAGAGGCTACAGATGCTCTCCGAGTTACTGCCAACACTCAATGTAAATCAGTAATAGAAAAGAGAGTCACCTGGAAAGACTAAACATCTAACAGTACCAGGCTGTATGATGTACTTTGCCACAATTCCTTCAGCTTTCATTTTTGACACTATTTGAATAACGCATGCTTAAGCGTCTGTATGTTTACTCAATTTTACCACCGAGGGCTGGGAACCAAGTTCTCTCAAATAGGAGAATCAGGGGCGAGGGAGAGACAGCACTCCCAATACAAAGACTATAGTGATGATGAAGGAATTACTGATGGTAAGGGAGTGGACCACAGCCCTAGGAACAGGGAAAAGGCAACTGTGAACTGTACATCCCCGAAACACTGGTAAGTGTAAGAGACTAGTGAGAAAATTATTAAACACTAGCTGTGTAAACCTGTGCTGTAAAGAGCCTGGGGTCCTAGAAACTATTGAAATGGTCAGAAAAAGAAAAACTGAAATGTAGAGATGTCAGGTAATTGAAAGGAACAGCTCTGGACATCTTTCTCCTAGGAGATTTCGTTTTGCCAGCGTTCTCGCCTCGCTTGTGTATTAAGCGGCTAAGCGAGTATCCGTTTCTTCCAAGGTTTCGTTTTGCTGATGTGGACGCCTCACTTGTGTATTTCTGTTTCTGTTTCCTCTGAGGTGCAGCCCTTACCCTGACTCCACCTCTCACATCCGGGCCGAAGAGACAGACACACACACTTCCACGCGTAGACGTTTATATATAAAAGATACTTTAGGTCCACATTCAAAAAGAACCTGGGTATTTGAAAATAGGCTTATGTTTTAAGGAAAGGTTGTGATAAGACTTGTGCTAAGACAAAAGTTCTAAGGGGCATTCAGCACAGGCCATATAAAACAAAGTGGCACAAGCATGACATTTCAGAAATGGAGTGGGTGTTGCTTTATACTATTAATTGGTGTGCAGCTTTACAAGGCTGATGAACCAAGCTACACTCAATATTGACATTCACCTTAGACCAACTGATCATTTAACAGACTGTGTGTTCGCATCACAAAATGATTAAAAAAAAAACACACACAATTGACATGTACAAATTCTACCAGGACAGTCTCCCTAACATAAGGATTTATTACAATATTGGTGTCGAGAGTGCAAATAATAATAGGACCACACTTGCAAGCAGTAACAACTTATAGGGAGAACTTCAAACCAAACATGATGTAACAGGTATTACCAATGCCAAGCTAAAATGACAAAGGCGAATTATCTTATCCTACACACACAAAGAGCAAATGTTAAGATTATTAATACAAATAATCAACTGAGGTTAAACCAAAGGTCTAACTGATACTATGCACTTACCCGAGGATATGGGATTCCTGTGCTGGTGTTCTCAAAAGCTGGCAGAAGTCTGACAGCTAAATCACGAGCCAGATGCAGCAATTCATTATCATAATTCTCTAGTCCTACATCACCAAATGGATGTTTTGAGTCGGTCAACAGAATGTGTGCAGAGATCAGACTTCCCAACACCCTAAAAGGAAAATAAAGATACTGACATAAGCACTTAACTTATTCACACAAGCCACGGCATAGCTGTGAAATTTACAGATTAAAAGCATGCAGTTTTCCAAGCAGACACTCATACCCATGCTTAGGAATTGTAAGGTTTTTCAATAAAATTCACAGTAAAACTTTAATAAGAAAAATTTGGACACGAGTATCAGTAGGCTTTGCGATCTAGGAGTCTATTCTATAACATGTCAGTAATTATTTACCGCTCTGATGCCGACTGTCTGTTCCTGTCGTGATGGGCTCTCTGTCCCTGCGATACTCAAATAAGTCTCAGCAGGATTCTGGAGGGGCTTGACTGGCTGAAGGTCGTTCGGCCCTCTGATGGCAAACATCTTGGACTGTCGACCGCAAGGTTGCTGGTTTTTTCACCTTTATGGCTCACTCCAAGAGTGCCTTGACTTGGCCATTATTAATTTATATTACTAGTGGGAACCCGAGGAGAGTTTCTTGCTGCAACATCTCCAGTATCACAGTAACTGTGGTTGAATTTTCCCCAAAAAATGGCAAAAATATGGTCAGAGAGAGCAACTCAAAATTCAACTGTTTTATCGAACTATAAAGCAGGGCCTTCTTATTAGCATCATAGGCCCCTGAGCAAAGAAGTGCGTTGGGACCCCTGTTTTGACAGCAAAACAGAAACATACATAGGCATGAGTAACATGGTGGGCCCCCTATGCTCCTGAAACCCCCAGGCCAGTGCCCATATATTAAGACGGTCCTGAATAGAAGATCAAATGATCCTGCCTGCTCCCTCTCGTAGGGTCCAGTGGCTTTTGGGGATGATATGCTGGAGGTTTCCATTCAAAGATATACCACACAAAAGATATATTTTGACAATATATACGATATTAGCATTATTATTCATTTTAATATTATTATTATACTTTGTACTTTTTGCACGTAAAACAAAGGAAGGGGAAGGTGTGGGTAGATGTAACTGTCACACCTTTAACAGCCCCTTCTACCCCCATAGAGTGGGTCGTTAAGAGTGGTCCACCTAGTGGAGGTGTAAATTGAGCCCGATTTTCCTGGGGATAGATGAAAGGACAGCATGATAAATTGGAGACAGGTTATGCCTAAGGCCTCCACATCTGTTGAGTGAGGGGTTGTTGATTTGCACATGCGAAGCTTCCCTCACCCCTCTCTCAAACCACTTGTCTTCTCTATCCAATATCTGGAAGCTAATGCCCTCAAATGAGTGTCCTTTGTCCTTCAAATGGAGGTACACAGCTGATTCTGGCCCGGAGGTGTTGCTCCTTCTGTGCCGGGCCATCCTTCTGTGTAACGGCCGTTTGGTCTCTGCAGCGTACTGTTCAGGGCACTCTTCGCTACATTGAACGACATATACTACATTGCTCTTCTTCTGTTTCGGTATCTGGTCTTTGGGGTGGACGAGCGTCTGTCTCAGTGTGTTAGTGGGTATGAAGTGAAACAGGTATGTGGTATTTTTCAAAAATCCTTGTTAGCTTTTCAAACACACCAGGCATGTATGGAATGACCAGGTTCTCCTGTTGGCCCTGGGACTCCTGACTGTTCTGTTGTCCTTTTTCTGGAACAGGATCCTGCCTTGTCAAAGGCCCACTTGGAATATCCACAGATCTTAAGGGGTGTTCTTAGATGCTGGTTTTCCTTCCTATTAGCTTCTGTGGAAGTGGGGATGTTCTCTGCTCTGTCTTCAATTTGTCATACTGCCCTTTCATCTATCCCCAGGAAAATCAGGCCCAATTTACACCCTCCACCAGGTGGACCACTCCTAACGACCCACTCTATGGGGGTAGAAGGGGCTGTTAAAGGTGTGACGGTTACATCTACCCACACCTCCCCCTTCCTTTGTCTTCCTCAACAAGCCTATTCAGGGCAGGTGTGTAGTGAAACTAACCTGGAGGATAAATTTGTGGTCTCCAACAACATTCCTCAGACTGAAGAAGCTGCTTGGATGAGCAGTGAAACGTATCTAACAAGGAAGAAGTCCAGTTGCCATGACTCAACCACCAGATAAATTTCACCTGGATGACTGAGAATCTTCACAGATGTTTTTGTAGAAAACAACTTTGTATTTAAAGATGCTGCCATAAATATTCAACACATACTACATTACCCCGTAGCATGTGGAATAAATGAAGCACAGCTCAAGCTTTGCTCCTCACTTAACACGTATGCCTGCCTGAGAAAATAAACCTATAAACGTGTCCAATGAGGATTAGTCAATGGCTCTCCCTTGTGAGTTACACGTTACGTTCCACATCCATTTGTGCCTGGAGTTTCAACCTCAGGGGTTTTCACATCAAGATACAATATGGTGAAATCTTTTCTTATTGTTGCACCATTCTCTAATTTAGCAATAATGTGTGCAAAGTTGCAATACTCCAAGTCGAGACAAATAGCTGCAATTAAGCAGTATTCCTTTGTGGAAATGAGACACGATAGGTCATTAAAAAGTATTCTTCCATACAGAAGGACAAACGGCGTTTGTGCACAAGCTTATTTTAAATTTGTTTTCCCCTGTTCCTTGCAATTTCAGCTTCTTTACATTTCACATTACAGTGGAACCTTGGATTGTGAGTATAATTCATTCCGGAAACGTGCTTGTAATCCAAAGCACTCAGTCAAAGTAAAAAGTATGTGAACCCCTAGGAATTATCAATATTGATGTCTGATTCCCATATAAAACCTGGTCGTATCTTCATGTCAGTCACAATAATGAACAAACACAGTCTCCTATAACTAAAGATACACAGATTTTCTGAGAATTTTTGATCGAATAAATCATTCAAACTGTGAAACTGAAGGTTGGACAAAGTAAGTGAACCCCAAGCTAATGACTTTTTAAAAAGCTCATTGCAGTCAGAATTTAGCGCATGTGGAGTCCATTTAATGAAGCGAGTTCAGAGGTGTGGTGCCCTAGAATGACTTTGATTGATCAAAACCACTATAAAGTTTGAGTATGAGCTTTTGACAAGAAGCATATCCAGATGGGAATCATGCCTCGAACAAAGGAACTGTCTGAAGAGCTACAATCGAGAATTGTTCATTTACGTAAGGCTGGAAAGGGTTACAAAGTCATCTCAAAGATTTGAGATATTCATCAGTCTACTGTTAGGCAAGTTGTCTATAAATGGAGACAAATTTAGTATTGTGGCTACTCTGTCCACAAGTGGGCGCCCTGCCAAGATGACCCCAAGAGCACAACGCAAAGTCAGCAATGAGGTAAAGAAGAACCCTAGAGTGACCGCAAAGGACTTGAACAGAGATGTTAGCCAGTTCTAATGATTTCTTCATGAGTCAACTATACGCAAAACATTGAACAAGAAAGGAGTCCACGGCAGGACACAAAGAAGGAAGCCACTGCTATCAAAAAAGAACATTGTCGAATGCCCGAAGTTTGTAAAAGAGCACTTGGACACTCCACAATGGTACTGGGAAAATGTTTTGTGGAGTGATGGAACCAAAATTGAACTATTTGAGAGGAACAGGCAGAACTTCATTTGGCATAAAAAGGGCACTGCATATCAACATCAAAACATCATGCCTACAGTAAAGTATGGTGGAGGGAACATCGGGATTTGGGCCTGCTTTGCTGCATCAGGGCCTGGACAGCTTGCCATCATTGAGGGGAAAATGAATTCACAAGTTTATCAACAAATTCTCCAGGATAATGTGAGGGTGTCTGTCCGTCAACTTAAGCTCAGAAGAGGCTGGGTGATGCAACAGGACAACGAGCCTAAACATCACAGCATATCCACAGCACAATGGCTTCAGAAGAATAAACTCGGCCATTTGGAGTGGCCCAGTCAGAGCCCAGATCTCAATCCTACTGAATGACTTGAAGAGAGCCATACACAGAAGACAACCAAAGAATATGGAAGAGTTAAGGCAGTTCTGCAGAGAAGAATGGGCAAAAATTCCCCTCGCACGGTGTGTAGGTCTGAACTGCAGTTACAGGAAGTGCCTGGTTGAGGTCACTGCTGCCAAAGGAGGGTCAACCAGTTATTAAATCCCAAGGTTCACTTACTTTTTCCACTACCATTGTGAACGTTGAATGCGTTTGTAAAATAAAGACATGAAAGAGTAGAATTTTTGTGTGTCATTGGCTTAAGCCCATTGTGTGTATTAGTACCTGTGACTTAGATGAAGATCACATCACATTTTATGACCAATTCATGCATTAAACCAGATCATTCCAAAGGGTTCACATACTTTTTACTTTGACTGTATATCAAAGCAAAATTTTCCCATAAGAAATAATGGAAACTCAGATGATTCGTTCCACAACCCAAAACTATTCATATAAAAATGATTAATACAAAATATAAAGTAAAAATACATAAAACAAATTAACCTTCACTTTCCCTCACACCAGCCACGACTCTTTAATTTTCAAAGGTAGACGACAGAGAGGAGGGTTATCATGTGGGACGACTTTCACTCTAACGGAATCCCTGCTACCTGTTGGCTCACTGGAATCTTCTTTTTTGCGACTTTATCAAGGAGCCTCTCTAATGACGGTTGCTTTTGCCTGAAGAGTCACTACACTTGGACACAAAATAAAAAAATACTTTGCGCACTGTAAGGTTTCAAAACTCTTTTGGGATTCCACCCAACAGAATGACATGGGGAAGAGCGTCCCGAAGCAACCGCAGGCTCCCAGTACTGTAACGGTTTGCCGTAAAAGCGAATCCGAAAAGATTGGGGACATGCTATAAGAGCCTGCCGTCGATGGGTGATGCACTGAACATTATAAATGCGTAGGGCACAGTATTACTTGGCTATGACCCTGCCTGACTGCTGTGTCTGGGTATAGGAGAGCGGCAGATCCTGTTGTCGTGGCAAAAAATCGTCACCAGAAGGCTTTGTACCTGAAATAAAGGCTATTAGGAGTCTCAGGATACAGACAAACAGAGTTTATAGTTTTATTGCAATAAAATAACAACAACAACAACACGGACCCAACCCAATACGGCCAAATTGAATTGAGCCCCGAACAGTTCAAAACCCAAAACTTATATATCATTTTCTTATCACTTCGACCTCGTTCAAATTACCTCATTTTCTCTGACTCCCCTCTTCTCCTGTCCGGCCGATACCTTGAGTTCCCATGGGAACCCTTATCATCTCCTCATTTTCCTGCAGCTGCCCCCCCCCCCCCCCGGTATTTCACTGTCTATTGTTCACTTCGTTTGTTTTTTCTTATTTCTTGAACTGGCCAAGGCCTTAATTCCATATATGGGTTTCCTCTTGTCATTTCCTTTTCTAAGCCTTCCAAACTTTTTTATAATGGTGGCCTGAAGCTTAAGCTTTAATTAAAATTGAACTATGGCACGTGCCTTTATTTAATCATTTGCTTGGCATGCTTGATTTACATTTAATTTCTGTACTTAGGTTAAATGCTAGTATTACTAATTTTCTAAACTTATTTAGAACATATTTTGTCATTTTCCTTGCATTACATCACCTGACCTTGGCAGCAATGCCTTCTTGCCATCTTTGCGGATTCAATATTTCAGCTGGCTTCGTACATGCCTTTCAGAGCCATCTTTTCTCTGTGGTATCATTCCTTTAGCTTCCTATCCTTGGACACAGGTGTTCTCAATCTTCTTATCCTGTTCTTTCCCACACTAGCAGTTTTGCTGTAAGCTTAAAAAATAATGCAGAAATGACTGATTTTTTAGTTAACTATTTACTTGCCCTATCTTATTTTCTTAACATTCTAATTTATGCTTAATCTAATGTTTTAGAAGCTTTTAATTAATTTTTATGGCTCTTTATGTTAATTTGCTATTTTTATGCTAATGTAAAACATTTTCTTTCTACACCGTTACAATAAATAACCGTGCGGTTCCTGTTTCACGCTGAATAAAGCTGCTGTTGCTCAAGTACTGAGACTCGGCATCATGTTTTGGGGTACAAGACAGGGACTCGCACATTACAAAACACACACATACGCGCGTACGGATGTTGACAATATGAGTGAGGCACACCGACTGAGATCGAGAATGGGAGACTATTACCCACAATCCCGCAGTGAGAGAGAGAAAGAACCATCAGCTCAGTTGTGATCATGTGACGCTCAGCAGACAAAGCGTATACGTACTCCTTGTATTGCAAGACTTTGCTCGTTTATCAAGTTAAAATTTATTAAAAAATTTTAGCTCGTTCTGCAAAACACTCGCAGACCAAGTTACTCGCAATCCAAGGTTTTACTGTACCTGCAATCTGTGGAAAACATTTTACAAATGACAGAAGGTATATCGAGAACACACACTGTGCTGTCATACTATTGCATGTTAAAGACAATGAACCACAGTTAAATTGCCAATTCATTTGCAGGATACACTCCTATGGTATTAAAAATGACAAAAAAAGAAGCCTAATGGAATAAAAATGATGAATGACTGATCACTCCTTGGGCTCCAAAGGACTAACAAAAAGTCACAACAATTTAAAGCTTAATTTAAGTCTCCTGACAGCCTATACACAGTGAAGAGATATCAGAGTCCTGATTCATGTGACGGTGCTGGTCGGCCCCACTCTACCAGGTCATTCTAAGGAGCCTCTTGAACCCGCTACCACCAATAACGTACCTGAGGGATGAGCCTAGCAAATGAGGACACAACACACAAACATAGGTAGGTGAAAGAGGGCCTTGGTGCTTTTATTAAAACAATCAATTCCAGGGTCCAAAATGGTTCAGTGCTCCCATCTGTCAATAAATAAATAATCCAATAAAAACAAGGAGGATAAAACCAGAGACAGTCCATGAAGTCAATGAGCCAAAATGCTTCCTTCTGAAATTGGGCGTCTCCTCCCCTTATCCTGTCTGAACCTCGCAGAAGACCAGTCCAGAGACTCACGCCAGACCACCCGAGTCACTCGGTTCAGCATGGGTGCTCTCCCACTCTGTCCCTGCCTCTTTTTTCCTCCTTTTCTTTTAACCTCCTTCATGTTTCAGTTTTCCCTTCTCTCTCACTGGCCAGTCTACTGTCTCTCGCTTTTCTCTGTGCCAGCTCCCCACTTATATGCCTCTGGGGGTGCAGTGTCTCAATCGGGCACTGCACAAAGCCGATGAGGCAAATGAAACAGACCTCACCCTCACATGTAGGTGCGTCTCACCCCAAATACCTCACCAACCTCCTGCAGCTATGCGAGCATGCACACCCACAGAGACTGAGCCAGCCATTCAATTATTTATGTAGTTTTTATATATTTATTTACTAGGAAGTTCCTCACTGCTCACTTCGCTTGCCAATACTGATGCTCTGTTTAAGAAAGGACAGAGCCGGTTATACTTCCTTAGAAGGCTGGCGTCCTTCAACATCTGCAATAAGATGCTGCAGATGTTCTATCAGACGGTTGTGGCGAGCACCCTCTTCTACGCGGTGGTGTGCTGGGGAGGCAGCATAAAGAAGAGGGACACCTCATGCCTGGACAAACTGGTGAGGAAGGCAGGCTCTATTGTTGGCATGGAGCTGGACAGTTTGACTAAACAGTGTCATCTCTAGACAGAGGAGCAGCTTCAGCGACAGACTGCTGTCACTGTCCTGCTCCAATGACAGAATAATAATAATTAATAATTCATTACATTTATATAGCGCTTTTCTCAATACTCAAAGCGCTATCCACACAGGGAGGAACCGGGAAGCGAACCCACAATCTTCCACAGAATGAGGAGATCGTTCCTCCCCCAAACTATGCGACTCTTCAGTTCCACCCTTTGGGGGGTAAACGTTAACATTATACAAAGTTATTGTATGTTTTTACCTGCATTGTTATCACTCTTTAATTTAACATTATTTTTTATATCAGTAAGGTGCTGCTGGAGTATGTGAATTTCCCCTTGGGATTAATAAAGTATCTATCTATCTAATGAAGCAATTAAGAGGAACGGTGAAGAAATTCAAGAGAACAAATGTTAAAAATCAATTAAAATGAATTCACAAGAAGTTAATTAGCAGCACAAACATGGCACTCATTTTTAAAAAAAAAAAAAAAAGGTTAGAATGAAAACCTGCAGCCAAGGTGGTCCTCCAGGACCAGTGTTGGCGACCCCTGCTTTAGAGCATATCTGTAGTGTTGTTATGAAGGAGAACACCATGCAAGGAATAAAAACTTTTTCATTTTAGTATAAAAGACTTGCACCATTGTACAAACATTGTATTTTGGAAAACCCTCAAAAACATCAATTAATTCAAACAATCATCAAAAGATCATAACAATTAGGAAAACAGTTGTTAGTTGTAGCCCCAGTTGAAACCCAGGATGCTACAGTAGATCTGCAAAGAAGCAGCACTGAGCACTATGCTTTCCTATTTGAATTTTTGGCTTATTACTATAATCTGGACTATCAAAAGAAACAAAGTACCTGATATTAGCTTCAAAAACTTGAACTGTAGAGTCCTTGTCAAAAGAGACCGTGTCAATTACCAACTTCACTGCCCTGTGGAATTCAGAAATATTACCCATGACCTGCAGAACCAAAAGAGTGAAATGAAAGTGGTTAGAAATGTGCTGGAAGGAATAAAACACTACTGGGGGGTTTCATTATTAAATGCACTCAAAGTCTGCTATGGAATTGTGTTGAACTGGACCCTACCCAACAACATCAGGTAAAGGGCATTTCCTAACTCAGGATAAAATTTAGAGGCAGCAGTAAATTCTACAAGCACATCTATGGGAAGTAAGAAAATCTGAGAAAAACATAAAATGGACAAAAGGGGAAGGCATGGAGGTGCAGTGGTAGCCAGGGCTGTGGAGTCGGTAGATAAATCCTTCGACTCCTTAGTTTCCGGTACTTCTGACTCCTCCGTATTTAATATGCTAATGTATTTTCCATGTTGGTTGAAGGAAGGCAATATACACGTCATTTAACCACAGAACTACTGCCTACCGTATTGGCCGGTTTAAACAAAAGACAAAAAATGAAAACAATAAAGTTTTATTTGTTTTTAATCAAGTGGCTATGAAGTAGTAGCATGCATAAAAATCAGGAACTTTACCAGTTCAAAAATATTAACCACATTCTTTGGTAGTTTTGAATCAAAGTGTTAACTACATGAATAAAAAACAAAAAGCTGGAAAACCTAAAAAACATTTTATATATTGAACTTGGAATACAATTGTAGAGTAGAATATCTGTTAAATGCAATCCAAAATTAACTCAATTTAGTGTTCTAAGAATCAGAATTGTTTCTGCCAGATCCTCTTTCACAGCAGCTCTTAAATCTGACTCGATTATTTTTAGAGCGGACACGGACTTGGGTGGGTGGCATTGCTGTTCCAGTTCTAGCCACATCACTAATCATCTCTGGATAAACAAGGATGGCTTCTTCTACAATCAGTGTCGATGAGTGATCATACTTTTCATCTTCTCTTAATTCTTTAAAAAAAAACTCCTGCTGGAATCTCTTTATTTGGACATTTTCTGGTCGTTTATCGTTCACTCATAGGCGACGTCACTTTGCGTTTGATTCCTACTTGGACAAAATGGAAGTTTCAAAGTTTAATGCTTCATTTGAAGAGGATAATCCTGAGTTACCAGTGCTTATAGCTTCATCCAGTGGTGGGGTTTCAGGTAGTACTAATCCCTTCAGGCGAACTGCTACATCATAGAGGGCCTTTTTTCCATTAGCAATCTGGTCAAAATTCGGCTCATTGGATCAACATAAATAGCAGCTAACAAGATATCCAGTAAGAGACTCCCTTTTCTTCATTGAAGATACGATGCCATCAGCTATTAACCCTCCACTTTTGCTCGGGCAATATATCAAGCTCTTCCATGCCAAGAAAAAATTAACAGGTGTTAAATCTTCATATTGCAACCTCTTGGTGACAGTAACGGGGTAGGAAAGTAGACTTTCCAGTTCTTTTACTGTTAATATAACATTTTTACTGTCCATGTCTTCAAGAAAGTCTTTTAGTTCAAGCAAACGCTTTGTTTTTTTTCCCCATTACAATTTAAATTAGGAGTTGGAGTTGGTACATTTCTGCATTCTACATTTCCAGGTACCCAAAATTGTCTCCGACCCCTCAGCCATGGTAGCAGCACTGATGCCTAACATTAAGGGGACCTGGGCTCACATCTCACAAGGAGTTTGCATGTAATCCCCGTGTCTGTGCGAGTTTCCATTGGGTGCTCCAGTTTCCTCCCACAGCCTAAAGACATGCAGGTTAGGAGTACTGGCACTGCAAAATTGACCAAGGTGTGTGTGTGTGTGTGTGTGTGTGTGTGTGTGTTTAACCGTACAAAAGACTGGTGCCCTGTCCAGGTACTGTTTCTGCCTTGCACCCAATTGCTGCTGGGAGAGGCTCCAACTGCCCCTCAACCCTGCCCTGGATAAGCAAATTAAGAGGATGACTGGATAGACAGACAAGGGGAGCAGGCCAGGATTTCAGGACATTACCATTAGATCTACAGTTAGCTCCATAAATATTTGGACAGAGACAACTTTTTTCTAATTTTGGTTCTGTACATTACCACAATGAATTTTAAATAAAACAACTCCGATGCAGTTGAAGTGCAGACTTTCAGCTTTAATTCAGTGGGGTGAACAAAACGATTGCATAAAAATGTGAGGCAACTAAAGCATTTTGTGAACACAATCCCTTCATTTCAGGGGCTCAAAAGTACAGTGGTGTGAAAAACTATTTGCCCCCTTCCTGATTTCTTATTCTTCTGCATGTTTGTCACACAAAATGTTTCTGATCATCAAACACATTTAACCATTAGTCAAATATAACACAAGTAAACACAAAATGCAGTTTTTAAATGATGGTTTTTATTATTTAGGGAGAAAAAAAATCCAAACCTACATGGCCCTGTGTGAAAAAGTAATTGCCCCCTTGTTAAAAAATAATCTAACTGTGGTGTATCACACCTGAGTTCAATTTCCGTAGCCACCCCCAGGCCTGATTACTGCCACACCTGTTTCAATCAAGAAATCACTTAAATAGGAGCTGCCTGACACAGAGAAGTAGACCAAAAGCACCTCAAAAGCTAGACATCATGCCAAGATCCAAAGAAATTCAGGAACAAATGAGAACAGAAGTAATTGAGATCTATCAGTCTGGTAAAGGTTATGAAGCCATTTCTAAAGCTTTGGGACTCCAGCGAACCACAGTGAGAGCCATTATCCACAAATGGCAAAAACATGGAACAGTGGTGAACCTTCCCAGGAGTGGCCGGCCGACCAAAATTACCCCAAGAGCGCAGAGATGACTCATCCGAGAGGTCACAAAAGACCCCAGGACAACGTCTAAAGAACTGCAGGCCTCACTTGCCTCAATTAAGGTCAGTGTTCACGACTCCACCATAAGAAAGAGACTGGGCTAAAACAGCCTGCATGGCAGATTTCCAAGACGCAAACCACTGTTAAGCAAAAAGAACATTAGGGCTCGTCTCAATTTTGCTAAGAAACATCTCAATGATTGTCAAGACTTTTGGGAAAATACCTTGTGGACTGATGAGTCAAAAGTTGAACTTTTTGGAAGGCAAATGTCCCGTTACATCTGGCGTAAAAGGAACACAGCATTTCAGAAAAAGAACATCATACCAACAGTAAAATATGGTGGTGGTAGTGTGATGGTCTGGGGTTGTTTTGCTGCTTCAGGACCTGGAAGGCTTGCTGTGATAGATGGAACCATGAATTCTACTGTCTACCAAAAAATCCTGAAGGAGAATGTCCGGCCATCTGTTCGTCAACTCAAGCTGAAGCGATCTTGGGTGCTGCAACAGGACAATGACCCAAAACACACCAGCAAATCCACCTCTGAATGGCTGAAGAAAAACAAAATGAAGACTTTGGAGTGGCCTAGTCAAAGTCCTGACCTGAATCCAATTGAGATGCTATGGCATGACCTTAAAAAGGCGGTTCATGCTAGAAAACCCTCAAATAAAGCTGAATTACAACAATTTTGCAAAGATGAGTGGGCCAAAATTCCTCCAGGGCGCTGTAAAAGACTCATTGCAAGTTATCGCAAACGCTTGATTGCAGTTATTGCTGCTAAAGGTGGCCCAACCAGTTATTAGGTTCAGGGGGCAATTACTTTTTCACACAGGGCCATGTAGGTTTGGATTTTTTTTTCTCCCTAAATAATAAAAACCACCATTTACAAACTGCATTTTGTGTTTACTTGTGTTATATTTGACTAATGGTTAAATGTGTTTGATGATCAGAAACATTTTGTGTGACAAACATGCAAAAGAATAAGAAATCAGGAAGGGGGCAAATAGTTTTTCACACCACTGTAATTGGACAATTGACTCAAAGGCTATTTCATGGGCAGATGTGGGCAAGTCCATCGTTATGTCATTATCAATTAAGCAGATAAAAGGCCTGGAGTTGATTTGAGGTGTGGTGCTTGCATGTGGAAGATTTTGCTGTGAACAGACAACATGCGGTCAAAGTAGCTCTCCATGCAGGTGAAAGAAGCCATCCTTAAACTGGGAAAACAGAAAAAACCCATCCGAGAAATTGCTACAATATTACGAGTGGCAAAATCTACAGTTTGGTACATCCTGAGAAAGAAAGAAAACACTGGTGAACTCAGCAACGCAAAAAGACCTGGACGTCCATGGAAGACAACAGTGGGGGATGATCGCAGAATCATTTCCATGGCGAAGAGAAACCCCTTTACAACAGCCAACCAAGTGTACAACACTCTCCAGGGGGTAGGCGGGCGTCTCGATATCCAAGTCTACCATAAAGAGAAGACTGCATGAAAGTAAATACAGAGGGTGCACTGCAAGGTGCAAGCCACTCATAAGCCTCAAGAATAGAAAGGCTAGATTGGACTTTGCTAAAGAACATCTAAAAAAGCCAGCACAGTTCTGGAAAAACATTCTTTGGACAGATGAAACCAAGATCAACCTCTACCAGAATGATGGCAAGAAAAAAGCATGGAGAAGGCATGGAACAGCTCATTATCCAAAGTATACCACATCATCTGTAAAAGACGGTGGAGGGAGGCAGTGTGATGGCTTGGGTGTGCATGGCTGCCAGTGGCACTGGGATGGATGGATGGATGGATGGATGGATGGATGGATGCTTTATTAATCCCAGGGGGAAATTCACATTCACTAGTGTTTATTGATGATGTGACACAGGACAGAAGCAGCCGAATGAATTCTGAGGTGTTCAGAGACATACTGTCTGCTCAAATCCAGCTAAATACAGCAGTCAAATTGATTCATGATACAGATGGACAATGACCCAAAACATACAGCCAAAGCAACCCAGCAGTTTATTAGCAAAGAAGTGGAAAATTCAGTCACCTGATCTTAACCCAACTGAGCAGACATTTCACTTGTTGAAGACTAAACTTCAGACAGAAAGGCCCACAAACAAACAGCAACTGAAAGCCGCTGCAGTAAAGGCCTAGCAGAGCATTAAAAAGGAGGAAACCCAACATCTGGTGACGTCCAGGAGTTCAAGACTTCAGGCTATCATTGCCAGCAAAGGGTTTTCAACCAAGTATTAGAAATGAACATTTGATTTCCAATTATTTCATTTCTCCAATTACGTTTGAGCCCCTGAAATGAAGGGATTGTGTTCAAAAAATGCTTTAGTTGCCTCACATTTGTATGTAATCGTTTTGTTCACCCCACTGAATTAAAGCTGAAAGTCTGCATTTCAACTGCATCTGAGTTGTTTCATTTAAAATTCATTGTGGTAATGTACAGAACCAAAATTAGAAAAAGGTTGTCTCTGTCCAAATGTTTATGGACCTAACTGTATAAAGTAGAACTGCTAACCACAGTGCCAGAAAGAACTGTGGGATTGAGGGGTTGGGAGGGATTGATCTATTGCAGAGTACTGTTTAAATACACGAGTCTTTAAAATATTTAAGACAGCAAAGAGTTTCACTCACCACAAGTGTGTCAAGGGCATCAATTAGAGTCAATGAATAATTTCCCAGCACATCATTAATATTAATGTTTGACCTGTAACACAAAATAAAAAATGACTGAATTTAAATAAAGCAGCAATAAATTACAACATTACTCATCCATGTCTAAATTTTGACCTTCTTGTTCCAAAAATCCCCCGATGATCCTAGATAATTTACATCTCGCCATACGTGCCGTGATTCTCAGCTCCAGCCTCTCCATTGAGATCTCGCTGCAGGCAAGACCGGTTTCTCCTCACTATTGCTCAAGCCATGGCTGTGAACATCATGACCTTCAGTTCCTTTTCAATCTGTCGATTCCTCCACTAATATTCAGTTTATTCCCACACTGCCTCGTCACTCCAGCCCAAATAAGGATAATGAACAGTCAGTTCCTGCTCCCAAGCTTTGAAATGCAAAGTGCTACATAACTTTTAGATCCATCTTGAGAACTTGCATCTGTGTGTTACACAAAGGACTACATGACACCGCTAGAAGCGCAGCTCTACTCTGTTTCTCCAAGTGCCTTGTCCAAATTCACATGCCTTTCTTTGTGTTAATGTGCCACTTGCAATGTCATACCTCCGCTATCTAGTCCTGGAGCGATGAGCAACCTTACGCCGGACACACTCAAAGTTAAGTTATCCTCGATAAACTTTGCATGGCCTTGTCAAGTTCTTAAATGTGGTGGACATCTCGATTTCCATAAGCCTCACACTTGTGTTTGAAGCAGAAAACTTGGCAACTTTCATAAAGTATCTGAAAGAGATACTGGGATGACGAATCAAGAAGATAACAACAAGACCACCTTGAGCATGGGAAAGGTGCTTTATAAATAAAATGTATTATTAAACTTTATGGACTGAGTGGTCCCCTCTAGTTTTTTTCCCACAAAAAACAAACACTTTTCTAACAAAATTAATAACAGTTCTCAAAATCTATGCACCATACTAAGCACTAGAAAAAGAGATGTTAGGGTGTATAGTCGTGGCCAAACGTTTTGAGAATGACATAAGCAATCATCTTCTTTCGGCTGCTCCCGTTAGGGGTTGCCACAGCAGATCATCTTCTTCCATATCTTCCTGTCCTCGTCATCTTGCTCTGTCACATCCATCACCTGCATGTCCTCCCTCACCACATCCATAAACCTTCTCTTAGGCCGTCCTCTTCCCTGTCAGCTCTATCCTTAACACCCTTCTCTCAATATACCCAGCATCTCTCCTCTGCACACGTCCAAACCAACGCAATCTCGCCTCTCTGACTGTCTCCTACCTGAGCCGACCCTCTAATGTCCTCATTTCTAATCCTGTCCATCCTCGTCACACCCAATGCAAATCTTACCATCTTTAACTCTGCTACCTCCAGCTCGGTCTCCTGTTTTTGGTCAGTGCCACCATCTCCTGGTTTTCACACAGTTTGCTACTTCAGTGTTTTTAGATCTTTTTGTCAGATGTTTCTCTGGTATACTGAAGTAGAATTACAAGCATTTCCTAACTTTCAAGAGGCTTTTATTGACAATGACATTACGTTTATGCACAGAGTCCATATTTGCAGTGTTGGCCCTTCTTTCTTTTTCCAGACCTCGGCAATTCGCCCTGGCAGGCTGTCAATCAAATTCTGGGTCCAATCCTGACTGATGGCAGCCCATTCTTGCAGAATCAATGCTTAGAGTTTGTCGGAATTGGTGGGTTTTTCTACGTCCACCCGCCTCTTGAGGACTGACCACAACTTCTCAGTGGGGAGTTTCCTGGCCATGGACCCCAAATTTCAATGTAAAATTTTTGAACATCCTCCGAGAGCAACTTCTCCCAACCATCCAAGCACAATTTGATGACCCACAATGCCTTGTGTTATGGAGCACCGGGCCATAAGGCAAAAGTGAGAACTAAGTGGCTCGGGGAACAAAACATCGAAAATTTGGGTCCATGGCCAGGAAACTCTTTCAGGGCTGATATCAACTTTTGTCAAAATTCAGGGGTAGAGGACGGTAATCAGCTGTAAACAGCAACAAAACTCGCCGTTACGGTTCAGTTCGACTCTCTTTGCTAGAAAGAAAGTCACACAGCTTTGTTGGATTAACCTCGAATACCTGTGCGTGCGTGCGTGCGTGCGTGCGTGAGCAGCGAAGAGCAAACAACCTCTAAAATGGCATCGACATTTGGTGAGAGACTAAAGTAAATGTGCAAATTAAAATACTCCGTGGACATTTTACGTAATTTCGTTGAACAGGACTCTGACCTTGTTGGACTCCGAGTTTGACTCAAGTGCCTTGGAGATAGATATCGAAAACGAAAGTGTGGTACCAGCATCATCAGATTGGTCCCCAGCTGATCACGGTGCTGAACACATTCGTGTAGCTGATGCGCCTATAGCAATGTTCACCTGAGAGGACCACCACTGGAGGTACAAACCATATTGCATCACACTGTGCCCGCCACTGCCACCCACCTGCTGTGCGAAGGCAGCCGGCCCACCATGCAGCCACTGCTGCCAGAGATGCCAAACATGCACCAACAGCAGTCACAGCACATGGCAACAGCCATTTTATGTTGATTTATATGTGAAACCATTGCATTGTGTGCTTTTCA
Source organism: Erpetoichthys calabaricus (assembly GCF_900747795.2). Lineage (NCBI taxonomy): Eukaryota > Metazoa > Chordata > Cladistia > Polypteriformes > Polypteridae > Erpetoichthys > Erpetoichthys calabaricus. The sequence continues at coordinate 76,174,124 of NC_041411.2, read as the reverse complement.
GAAAACAGTTTTTTTGGAAAAAATATTCAGCCCTCTACGAGTTGATAAAAGCCTTTGAAATGCTTGTAATTCTGCTTCAGTGTACCATAGAAACGTCTGCCAAAAAGATCTAAAAACACTGAAGCAGCACACTTTGTGAAAACCAACACTTGGGTCATTCTCAAAACTTTTTTGGCCACAACTGTAAGCATTTACAACAAATGTGGGAAGCACACAAGATGGACAGGTGTCCCGGGCCAGGAGTCAGGAAGATCCCTTACCTGGACGGGAGGCCCCAAGGGAACATAAAGGCACCCCAGTTGAATTTAACACCCTCCCTCACCATGGAGGGACTGTCCCTGGAGAACGTTCATTTACCCCAGGTGCTAAAAATGCAGCACCCCTCCTTACTGCTGCCCATTCAGAAACCAGCAGGGAATGCCAGGAGTTGTAGTTTGACAGCACAGCCCTGCTGGGGTCTGAGGGTGCTGAAAGGGGGCACTGCAGGGTGATGTGCTCCGCCAAAATAATGGGAAATTGTAAGACCTGGAAGTACACCATCGGGCAGGAGCCTTGGCACCTGAAGTACTCCTGGGTCCTTAATAAAAAAAAGGACCGCACTCCCTTATCCAGGTGAGCCAGAGCTGGGAGGAAGCAGAGCAACACTTGACTGGAGGAGGGTAGTGTGGTGGCGAGAAGAAAATATTGTGGAGAGGAAAACCTGGGCTTGCGTGACAGTGAAGGTATTGTGGTAAATAACCCCATCCTTTATTTGAACCCGGGACTCTGTGTGTGTTCGTGTTCAGGGCTTGCGGACAGCCTGGTTCTTTCACACAAGCAATTAAGATTAAACAAGCACAAAAGTCTGAGTCAGCCCCTAATTATAATACCTGTTTAAACCACAAAACAGGTCAGGTCAGGTCAGGTCAGGTTGGGGAGCATGCACTAGTACAGCGTGTTGCCGCACCCAGCACACAACAAAACGGCTCGGGACACCGGCTGGCAACTCCTCCAGGTCGACATCAGCTCCAGTCCCACCCTCTGGAAATAACACCTGGCTGTGGCAGATTGAGGGTCAAGTGGGCATCCCTGTGGCCACTCGGGTCATCAACAATGAGGATCACCCTCAGGTAATCATGCCACGTGGCCGTAGTACCATAACTGACTCTCCCTCACAATGCAAGTAATGTGCCTCATTCTGGACTCCAAGAGCAACACAAAGTCAAACCAGCGGTACCCAAGGATTCTCTGAAAAGACACAGGAGTCCAGTCTTCATCTCAGGTCACTGGATAGCAGCCATGTCTCACAAACAGGGAGCACCAGGACTCTAAAGAGGCCTTCGTCCTTTTGCAGAGATATCAGGAGCACCACACACCCCTTTCCAGCGACCTCATGACCCCCTCATGCTCTCCCAAACTGTCTACTGACTTCATAGGAAGAGTCACCAGAGACATGAATGTCACTGCTGAAATACACACACAACAAAATGTACTATTTTAATGAAGGCTTACTGCTCCACTTTAAGCTTAAAGGATAAGTTTGATATTTTTCAAGTCCAAGTTATTTCTTTGCAAACTTGATATATGCATTTGCCACACAAAACTGTGTTCTAAAGTTGAGCGCTTCTACAAATTTATTTTATTATATATATATCTTGCAAGCTCTGGAGCTTTGCAATGGACTGTATGGGGCATGGAGGAAGAGCTTAAAAGCTTACCAAAATACGTCCATTTTTAGTTGTCGAGTGTTGATCCGTGCCTTTCATGCGATATCAAAAGGGTTCTGGAAACACTCGTATTATCACTTATTCCTGGTACCGTTTTTTCTTATGGAAAGGAAGCATTTTCAACTCACTTGTTTAAATTCTCACACAAATATAGAAGTAAATCAGAACAAAAATCAACTACGTGGCACAGAAAGTTTACTGTGATTTGGTCTTTCGAGAGAAATTCCTGCCAAGTGGCTGTGAAAGGTTGTTGCGCTGGAAGACTAAGTGTTGATCTGTTGCCTACCGCTGGTCTGCTTTTAAAATGGCGGATTCTTATAATTTTGTTCAAAAATGACGCGTATAAAACGATTTTAAAAAGTGTGTGTAAACGCAAGATAGCGATCAATACTCGACAACGGTCTTGGCTTGAAAATAATGGACATATTTGGTAAGTTTTTAAGCTTTTCTTTCATGCCTCATCTATATCCACACAGTATATCTATCTATCTATAGATAGATACTTTATTAATCCCAAGGATATATATATTATACATATATATCGATCGATCGATATATCTACATAGACTGACATTAGATTTTAGATCAATATACAGTATCTATATCTCTATCTGTCCACTTTTCACGAGAGAACTACTTAACAGATTTCGATCGGGTTGTTTTCTCTAATTTGCTTGAACATTCCAGTTGATTTTGCGACTTCTCTCATCGTGCGAAGTATCAGAGTTTGCTTGCTGCACCGATTTGTGAAAACCCAAAAGAGAGAGAGAGCGGCTGCAGGCCGAGGGGAGGGGCAGGCGGGACCCTCCACACTTACGCGCCAGCCTCCGTTCGAGTCGCTCTACCTCTCGCCACGTGTTGGAGCGCACCTTGCCTCCGCTTAGCTAGCGATACCCGTTTGTTCAACAGACATTATCATCTACAGATTGTTAGGAAGTAACGTTTGATGTTTCTGAGAGAGATCAGAGCTATGTGTGTTTTACAGGGTAGCCACTCATTGGCAGAGATGCTACTGTTCTCCCCAAAAGGACGCTCTGCGTCACAGCTGAACACGATCAGATACAGTGGCAACGTTTGACGTTACAGCGTACCTACCTTCCATTTGGTTAGGGATACCTTACCAACTTTTTACATTTTTGCCAAAGAAATCACAGCTACATTCGTTCCCCTGATAGCAAAACCAAAAATACTGTATATTTCAAGAGGTCCTTGGATACAAAAGCTTTCAATATAAGTTCTCAATACGAATGACGTCTTTTTTATTTTTTCCATTGATTTTTAAAAAGTTTGTCCCCTTTCACTATTATGCGGTTGGAGCAACGGGAGGCAGCTAGAAGCTTATAATGTAAAGCGCTAGTGTGAGCACGGTATTTGTTTAAATTCATAGAAAGCGCTTCACTTGACAACACAATTTCAAGTGGCAAAATATATACAGGTATGCGATGATGAATCACAAGGAAAGATTAAAAGAGCTGAGCCTTTACAGTTTAACTTTTTCTGAATTAATTTTTGCTTAATTCGCAGCAAAAACGGGTCACTAATTAAGAAAAGAGTTAGAATGAAAACCTGCAGCCACTGCGGCCCTCCAGGACCAGAGTTGCAGACCCCTGCTTTACACTAACAGCAATACACCTACATAATCCCTCACGGAGTCCGGAACTGAAAGGTCAGAAGATTTCTTTTTCAAGTTTTTCCTCCTTTTTTTTAGTCATTTGTTGTGTGTTCAGATCTTAAGTGCGTTTATTGAAAGGGCTTCTACAAAAAAGCCAAATTTTCCCCCTGGGGACTAACCCGTCTACATGTACAACTGTGCACCTGTCCTCCTATTCCTGCAGTGCCACTCAATATATTCATCTGATCGTCCTCAAGTACAGAACTGTGCAGCCCCTGGTCGTTAAACCACAAGGCCGTCAACTAACACCCTCCAGATGTTTCTGCTAGGGCAGGGGAGTCGAACTCCTGGACGGCCGGAGTGGCTGCAGGTTTCCATTCGAACCATTTTCTTAATTAATGACCAGTTCTTCCTGCTAATTAACTTCTTTTCCCTTTGTTTTATTTAACTTGACTCAGCCAAACAATAATGAGACACAAAAACAAGCCAACACATGACCAGCTCGCCCTTGCATAAAAATATCCGAAAATACAGAAAAAGGGACGGCCTCAGAAAGGTTGATCTCTCAGGTCACTGAAACATTTTTATGGTCTTCTTAGAAAAAACAGAATTTTTGGAAGTGAAGCAGCAAGAAACCATGAAATTAAATAATGGATTTAATTAACAGCAAGAAGCGGCTTCTCATTAAGAAACTGATTGGAGTTTGAAGCCCCAGTGTAGCTGGTTGTCCGTCAACTCGTTTCACAAGTTATTTCTGTTTGGCGGTCATTTAATGACGGAAAGAATCAGAGGACTGAATCCTTAAAAAACAAGGGCTATTAAAAAGAAGGGAAAAAGAAGCTAATTAGCAGTGAAACCTGGTCAGAGATTAGGAAGAAGGGTTAGAATGAAAATCTGCAGCCCTGGAGTTGGACTCCCCTGTGCTAGGGCAAGTCACTTTACCTCGCTGTGCTGGAATTGTGTTAATGTTACAGACCGAGAGACAGACGTCTGCATTTACATGGCAGGGTTATGGATATGAATGGATAATATCTAAATTAATACAGGGTGAATCATGTTAACACTAATAGTACTGCTATGTATATATACTGCCTGGCCAAAAAAAAAAGTCACACACTCTTAATATTTCGTTGGACCACCTTTAGCTTTGATTACGGCACGCATTCGCTGTGGCATTGTTTCGATAAGCTTCTGCAACGTCACAGGATTTAATTCCATCCAGTGTTGCATTAATTTTTCACCAAGATCTTGCATTGATGATTGTAGAGTCTGACCGCTGCACAAAGCCTTCTCCAGCACATCCCAAAGATTCTCAATGGGGTTAAGGTCTGGACTCTGTGGTGGCCAATCCATGTGTGAAAATGATGTCTCATGCTCCCTGAACCACTCTTTCACAATTTGAGCCCGATGAATCCTGGCATTGTCATCTTGGAATATGCCGGTGCCATCAGGCTACACAGCTGTTCAGTCCCAATCCCTTGAGTTCCCTTCGCATTGTGTGTGTGGAAATGCTCTTACTTTCACTATTAAACACAGACCAGAGTTCTACTGTTTTTCTTCGATTTGATTTCACCAAACGTTTAAGTGATCGCCGATCACGATCATTCAGGATTTTTTTCCGGCCACATTTCTTCCTCGAAGACGATGGGTCCCCACTATCCTTCCAGTTTTAATAATGCTTTGGACAGTTCTTAACCCAATTTTAGTAGTTTCTGCAATCTCCTTAGATGTTTTCTCTGCTTGACGCATGCCAATGATTTGACCCTTCTCAAACAGACTAACATCTTTTCCACGACCACGAGATGTGTCTTTCGACATGGTTGTTTAAGAAATGAGAAGCAACTCATTGCACCAGTTGGGGTTAAATAACTTGTTGCCAACTGAAAGATAATCGCCCAAGCAGTAATTATCCAATAGGAGGCTCGTACCTATTTGCTTAGTTAAATCCAGGTGGCGACTTTTTTTTTTTGGCCAGACAGTGTACTTATAGGGCGGCACGGTGGCGCAGTGGGTAGCGCTGCTGCCTCGCAGTTGGGAGACCTGGGTTCGCTTCCCGGGTCCTCCCTGCGTTGAGTTTGCATGTTCTCCCCATGTCTGCGTGGGTTTTCTCCGGGCGCTCCGGTTTCCTCCCACAGTCCAAAGACATGCAGGTTAGGTGGATTGGTGATTCTAAATTGGCCCTAGTGTGTGCTTGGTGTGTGGGTGTGTGTCCTGCGGTGGGTTGGCACCCTGCCCAGGATTGTTTCCTGCCTTGTGCCCTGTGTTGGCTGGGATTGGCTCCAGCAGACCCCCGTGACCCTGTGTTCGGATTCAGCGGGTTGGACAATGGATGGATGGAGTGTACTTATACAATTTTTGTGCCACATATGGTGCATGTGTTGAACGTGATGGCGAACAGATTGAGACATTCCTGTAAATCATCTTGCACATATGAAGTGTGTTTTGTGAATAAATTGTTTCCGCCATTCAAATGCTAACATACAGTAACTTTAACTCGCCTCGTATTATTATGAATACTGGATGGCACTCTTTGTGACCTTTCCTGCACACCTAAGGATCGGAACCAATTTTTTTTTTTTCCAAGTAAACGAATTTTTTTTTGTTAATAAAATGATGATTTTAAAAATGTTCTGTACCTCCCTGCAGTCTTTAGGTGCACACAGCAATACAAACCATTGAGGCGTCAAGACAGGACGGGCTGTCGTTATTCGCCTCACTCGCTCCTCGTGATCATTTGCTGCAATAACCAAAACGCGAGCATTTTTCTTTACAAATCCCTGTGCTGTACCTGAGGTAGGCATCGTGATCCACTGACCGGAGCGTTTTTATTGTAACGGACCGTCTCTGCCACTTCTGACGGACTGCAAACGAGACGAGTCATTTACCTTGCCCGTGCTCCACCTGTACATGTGAATACTGCAAGCCCCACATTCAGTTAGCACTTACAGTCGTAAGGCGTTGCAAGGTATAATTTGTGATCATCCCGTCATCAAACTCGCAACACTTTCGTTAGGGGAGAAGCTCTCCGACGAAGCCCGAACACGACAAGCCTTAACTTGGGAGCAGAACGCCGGCGAGGTCCGCACCAATCTGCGGGACCCGCGTCGGGACTTGCCGCGCACACTTACACTGGATCTCGGTTTTTACATTACATTACACCTTACGTGTACATATACGACACAATATTGGAAATACACAATTGAATATGCCGGAAAACGTCGGGATTTACTGGCTGCTACTACCACCACAACCGCCGCCCAAAGGGCGTGAGCCGAGAGTTGCCTTGCCGAACTTCGGTTAGTTCGTCAGTTACTTACGGATTTTTGGCGTCTGGACCTCTACCTTCGCAATCGATAGGGTTGAGCTCATCCTCGGGAAAGGCGTACTTCATGTAATTGTCGTAGCCGAAATAAAACATCGCTTTAGCCATGTCTTTCATCTTGGCCTTCAGGTTCTCGGGAAAGGAACTGTATTTCTTGGCGTACTCGTCATGGCTATCCTCGAAGTAGCTGGTGTACGCGGCTTTGCCTTCCCTTGAGCTGGCTCGGCAGGAATGCTCGCTTGTCGAGAGGTGGTCGTCATCATCCTGGCGCTGCTTGTTGTCCCTCGGCATGCCCAAACTGAAGCCCAGAGGAAAGTTGTGATAAAAGCCCGAGCTGGGACTCAGACTCGGTGACAACCACATCATGCAGCTCAGAGTCAGCCTCAGCACCAGCAAGCCCAGCACTATCGACCTCCATTGCATGTTTGCCTTGATTCGACCCTAAAAGTCATACTTTTCCACCGGCCATTTCACGAGAACATCAGCTACAAAGTTCACTCAACTCCACTTCCATTCGCCTGAACACACACACAAAAAAAAAAAAAAGACATGCGGATACGATTGAGCAGCGACTCCAGCTTGGCACATGATTGGCTACTGTGCGCAGACGGGTGTGGATTTTAATGGCTACTCCAGCTGTCCGTCAAACTTTAATCAAAGGAGTCGTGGCAAACTGTGACGTAATGGGCGGGCCATTGACACATGACCGGAAGAAGATTTATGTGCGAGCCTTGGAGCTGATGCCGGCGGATTTTAGCGAAAGAAGTTTTGGTTTTATTTCTGTATTACATAGGCACGTTATAGAGAGAACAACAAAGTCAAAGCACGTCCAAAAGCATTACGATATCTACCTATCGACAGAAATCGAAACAGAAAGGAGCACACGGTTTGATGCGCGCAGGTAGCAGTGTGGTGTATTCAGTTAGCGGTCATTTAAGTATGGACGTTATTGTTAATAAGCAATAAAACATCGCTTCTTTTAAAATGGCAGTGTTACGTTACAAGTAGGCAATACGAACTGATGTCTAAGCCTGAATCACTACTTAAATATGAAAAACCAAGTTATTTTACCTGCTGGCACTCATACTTTAGAAAGATGATCAAAGTTACACCTGTAAATCATTTTGAGATGCCATACGGTCAGATCAAATCAAATTTCAGTTGTCACACACGTATTATACGAATAGTACAATATGTAGTGAAATGCTTAATTACCCAACACCAATGACTGAGCCTTTAAGGATAATATTATAGAAAATAACCACAGTACATAGCTTTATAAATACTGTATGAACATGTTAGAAAATGTACGCGTGGTGTCACGTTCAGGTGCGTTCGAGGACTGTGCTAGCTTTGTAGCTTGCAGTGGGCCTTGTTCAGTAGGGGACTTATAAAACCTTCTCGATCCAGACACTGCCTCACCAGGATTGGGCAAAAGGCTGAAGACAGGACTCTAGTCCGTTACTGGGACCACTTTCACTTCTTCTTCTTCTTTCGGGTACTCTCATTTAGGGGTTGCCGCAGCCGATTATTTGTCTCCATTTGTCCCTTTCCTTCACATCAATTTTTTGCCGCAGTGACTGCCTTCATGTCCACCGTCACCCCATCCATAAAACTCCTATTTGGCCTTCGTCTTTTCCTTTTACCTGGTGGTTCCATCCTCAACATTCTTTTCTCGATGCAAAACACACACACACACACACAAGGTGACAGTTTGCATTTGAAAATTAACATAACCTAAGAACCAAAACAAAATCATTTTTATGAAATTGGACTTGCAAAGCTATTCAGTTCGGGCAAATATTAGGGAATAACAGAAGTGAAAGGTGGACTTTACTAGATCGACTGACCATTATGGATACAAAGCGAATGTGGCACTCTGACGGTAAATTATTGGGTGACCAGATTTGGAAACCTCTGTATAATGTATGCCCATGCATAAAACCCCATTTCTTGAATGCCTGTCAGCATCATTATCATCATCAAGAGAGGGATCAGCGCACAAAAAAAGACACTTTCACAAGTAAACACATACAGTGCCCTCCATAATGTTTGGGACAAAGACAATTTTTTCCTTGATTTGCTCCTCCGCTCCACAGTTTAAAACTGCAAATCAAACAATTAAGACGTGATAATACAGTGGACATTGCCGACACTCATTGAAGGGGCTTTCCATACGTTAAGGTCACACCGCCTAGAAATGACAACACTTTGTCTACACGGTCCCCCCATTTCAGGGCACCATAATGTTTGGCACAATTGCTGTCCCAGGTGTTTGTGATTCCTCAGGTGAGTTTCATTGCTTCCTGAGACACCTCAGCTTGCTTCTACCCTTTGGAATCTGTAGTTGCCATTGTTCAACATGAGGTTGGGAGCTGTGCCAATGAAACTCATTTATGTGAGATAGATAGATAGATAGATAGATACAGTGGTGTGAAAAACTATTTGCCCCCTTCCTGATTTCTTATTCTTTTGCATGTTTGTCACACAAAATATTTCTGATCATCAAACACATTTAACCATTAGTCAAATATAACACAAGTAAACACAAAATGCAGTTTTTAAATGATGATGTTTATTATTTAGGGAGAAAAAAAATCCAAACCTACATGGCCCTGTGTGAAAAAGTAATTGCCCCCTTGTTAAAAAATAACCTAACTGTGGTGTATCACACCTGAGTTCAATTTCCGTAGCCACCCCCAGGCCTGATTACTGCCACACCTGTTTCAATCAAGAAATCACTTAAATAGGAGCTGCCTGACACAGAGAAGTAGACCAAAAGCACCTCAAAAGCTAGACATCATGCCAAGATCCAAAGAAATTCAGGAACAAATGAGAACAGAAGTAATTGAGATCTATCAGTCTGGTAAAGGTTATAAAGCCATTTCTAAAGCTTTGGGACTCCAGCGAACCACAGTGAGAGCCATTATCCACAAATGGCAAAAACATGGAACAGTGGTGAACCTTCCCAGGAGTGGCCGGCCGACCAAAATTACCCCAAGAGCGCAGAGACGACTCATCCGAGAGGTCACAAAAGACCCCAGGACAACGTCTAAAGAACTGCAGGCCTCACTTGCCTCAATTAAGGTCAGTGTTCACGACTCCACCATAAGAAAGAGACTGGGCAAAAACGGCCTGCATGGTAGATTTCCAAGACGCAAACCACTGTTAAGCAAAAAGAACATTAGGGCTCGTCTCAATTTTGCTAAGAAACATCTCAATGATTGCCAAGACTTTTGGGAAAATACCTTGTGGACTGATGAGTCAAAAGTTGAACTTTTTGGAAGGCAAATGTCCCGTTACATCTGGCGTAAAAGGAACACAGCATTTCAGAAAAAGAACATCATACCAACAGTAAAATATGGTGGTGGTAGTGTGATGGTCTGGGGTTGTTTTGCTGCTTCAGGACCTGGAAGGCTTGCTGTGATAGATGGAACCATGAATTCTACTGTCTACCAAAAAATCCTGAAGGAGAATGTCCGGCCATCTGTTCGTCAACTCAAGCTGAAGCGATCTTGGGTGCTGCAACAGGACAATGACCCAAAACACACCAGCAAATCCACCTCTGAATGGCTGAAGAAAAACAAAATGAAGATTTTGGAGTGGCCTAGTCAAAGTCCTGACCTGAATCCAATTGAGATGCTATGGCATGACCTTAAAAAGGCGGTTCATGCTAGAAAACCCTCAAATAAAGCTGAATTACAACAATTTTGCAAAGATGAGTGGGCCAAAATTCCTCCAGAGCGCTGTAAAAGACTCATTGCAAGTTATCGCAAACGCTTGATTGCAGTTATTGCTGCTAAGGGTGGCCCAACCAGTTATTAGGTTCAGGGGGCAATTACTTTTTCACACAGGGCCATGTAGGTTTGGATTTTTTTTTCTCCCTAAATAATAAAAACCACCATTTACAAACTGCATTTTGTGTTTACTTGTGTTATATTTGACTAATGGTTAAATGTGTTTGATGATCAGAAATATTTTGTGTGACAAACATGCAAAAGAATAAGAAATCAGGAAGGGGGCAAATAGTTTTTCACACCACTGTAGATAGATAGATAGATAGATTTTAGTATAGTAGGCAGGATTAGATAGATAGATAGATAGATACTTTATTAATCCCAAGGGGAAATTCACACTAGTACAAATAGTAACTAAAGTGCATAACTTAGTGTAAGAAAGTTAACAGTAGGGCCTCATGTAGCTTTAGACCTTTTCTTATTCAAGAAGTGGTGGGACTGTGGACAGAAGCTCCTTCTCAGACTCTCTGAACTGAACTCCAGACAGCTGGAACATTTCCTTGAACACAGCTCAGAGAAGAGGCAATTGTCGGGATGTATTTTGTAATTCATCTATATATATATAAAATCCCTATGTGCGTCCAGGTGTCCTTGTGTGGGTGTCATCTGGTGAAGTGCGCATGCGCGGAGCACGGTGCGATGCGCGATATTACTGTCAGAGAAAGTTAGAGGCATTTTACGGAAATACAAACCAGTATTACTGCGAGAGGAAATTAAAGGTACACAATACAGTGACGCATATTACAGCCACATACAAGCCAGTATTACTGTCAGAGGAGATTAAAGGCATATTACCGACGCGCACGCCTGTATTACCGCCAGAGAAAATTAAACGTATATTACGGACGTATATTACGGATGTACAAGCCAGCGGACGTACAAGATCCTTCAATAAGGATGCGCACAAAAAGGTGAGCCTCAAAAGGACGACCTCAATTGGGCGCAGCGAATAAAGGCGCGCGTAAATAAAGATCTGCACCTGTTGCTCTTCACATATTCCAGAGCCATTTGAACTAAATTATCTATGCGCCCTTATTGAATAGAGCCGTACAAGACAGTATTATTTTCACAGAAAATTAAAGACACACAATACACGGCGGCAGCCCACGAAGAACGGTCAGCTCAGCAAGTAAACATCAACAAAAGAAAGGCTGAAAGAAAGAAAAATACGACCAACAAAAAGAATGAGGTCAAAGTCCCTTGCCATTTAATATAGACTGTTCCTACTAATGTTTATGCACTACTGTTCTAGCGCCCGTTATTGTAACGGGCTAAATGACTAGTAGAATTATAAAATGCATTGCATTTGTCATTCCAAAAGGTGACATCACAAACATTTCTAGTAATAAAATGGCATTGATACAAATATTTGTGAGGTGCCATCTGTTGAAATGAAAAATGTGATGCATATGTCTCTGTTATGTGTTATTTGCTATGGGATTCATAAAAGCAGTGTTAATGTTTGTGATGCTCCATCTGTTGGAATGACAACTGCAATGCATTTTATTATCACCAATGTTTGTGCTCTGTTATAATGACAGATGGGATGGACACAGATCAGACACTTGTCCTTTTATTAAGGTGGATATCCAAATTTGAGAGAATATTCTCTCTTTACTTTGCAGCAGTTGCTTAAAAATTGTTTTATTGATAAAAGCTTATAGTGCAACCATCTATTTAATCTCGAAAACGTGAAGTTTTTCGTATCTCCAGCCATTCCCCTCTTATGTTGGACCCTGATTACCACTGCTGATTTACTTGCCCTTAGACCTGCAGGTTAACAAGAGTGACGTGCGGAGGAAATGAGGCACTGCTTACAACGGTCGGCAGTTTAGTCAACAGCCATTCCTTTTCTCGGTCTCCTCAGAGCTTGTGTTGGTGCCCAGAGCACAGCAGGCCTTCCTTGGTAATGTAATCCCAACCTGTTTTACCAGTACCCCAGCCATTTGCCAATGTTGTCCTATTGATAAATTGATAACAGGCAGAATGACGACACAACATTCCCAGAGCGGCTTAATCCAGTTCAGCGTTGGAGCAGAACAGGCTTATGCTGGCAGCACTACAGTAGGTGCAAGGGAGGGAAGAGCCATAAACATGGCACCGGCCCAACAGGGTTCTTTCAGGTTACAGTCCCACCCAATCGCACTCGCACAGGGGCCAAGCTGTACCCACTAACTTACTTAAACTGCATTTCTTCGGACAGAGACAGGCGTCTCAAAATGAGCTTCAAAGTGGTTCCTGGCGACTGACGTTCGTCAGCATTGCAGTTTTGTTCCCTTGTGTTTCTTCAGGGTGCTGCCCCCGAGTTCTGCATATTTAAATTATACCCTCAAGTGTCACCAAACCAGCATGAGATCCTGAGTGAGTGAACTGACTTTTGCTTTAGGTCTCAGCAGAAAACTTGTTTGCAGGTGGAAAGTTCAAAAATAAAATGCTGTTCCACAGCTACAATAAATTAAACAAAGACAAATATTGCATTGCCTATAAAAAGTACTCACACTTTTGGACTTTTGACATTTCATTGTTATAAAAATAAATGTATCACAGTAATTTTTAATTTGGCTTTTCTGACAACTGATGAGCAGAAAAAGACTCTTTAATGCTTAAGACAATAGAGATCTCTGCAAATTGGTCTAAATTAAATACAGTGTACAGACACTTCTCATCCAATCTACTGGATCTCGAGAAGATCTGCCAGGAACAATGGGATAAACTGCCCAAATCCAGGTGTGCTAAGCTGATAGAGAAGTCATCAAGAAGTCAGGACTGTAGAATTGCTGCGAGAAAGGCTTCTACAAAAGGAATAATAATAATAATAATTCATTACATTTACAGTGGGGCAAAAAAGTATTTAGTCAGCCACCAATTGTGCAAGTTCTCCCACTTAAAAAGATGAGAGAGGCCTGTAATTTTCATCATAGGTATACCTCAACTATGAGAGACAAAATGAGGAAAAAAAAATTCAGAAAATCACATTGTCTGATTTTTAAAGAATTTATTTGCAAATTATGGTGGAAAATAAGTATTTGGTCAATAACAAAAGTTCATCTCAATACTTTGTTATATACCCTTTGTTGGCAATGACAGAGGTCAAACGTTTTCTGTAAGTCTTCACAAGGTTTTCACACACTGTTGCTGGTATTTTGGCCCATTCCTCCATGCAGATCTCCTCTAGAGCAGTGATGTTTTGGGGCTGTCGCTGGGCAACACGGACTTTCAACTCCCTCCAAAGATTTTCTATGGGGTTGAGATCTGGAGACTGGCTAGGCCACTCCAGGACCTTGAAATGCTTCTTACGAAGCCACTCCTTCGTTACCCGGGCGGTGTGTTTGGGATCATTGTCATGCTGAAAGACCCAGCCACATTTCATCTTCAATGCCCTTGCTGATGGAAGGAGGTTTCGACTCAAAATCTGACGATACATGGCCTCATTCATTTTCCTTTACACGGATCAGTCATCCTGGTCCCTTTGCAGAAAAACAGCCCCAAAGCATGATGTTTCCACCCCCATGCTTTACAGTAGGTATGGTGTTCTTTGGATGCAACTCACGATGAGTAGAGTTTTTACCAAAAAGTTCTATTTTGGTTTCATCTGACCATATGACATTCTCCCAATCCTCTTCTGGATCATCCAAATGCTCTCTAGCAAACTTCAGACGGGCCTGCACATGTACTGGCTTAAGCAGGGGGACACGTCTGGCACTGCAGGATTTGAGTCCCTGGCGGCGTAGTGTGTTACTGATGGTAGCCTTTGTTACTTTGGTCCCAGCTCTCTGCAGGTCATTCATTAGGTCCCCCCGTGTGGTTCTGGGATTTTTGCTCACCATTCTTGTGATCATTTTGACCCCACAGGGTGAGATCTTGCATGGAGCCGCAGATCGAGGGAGATTATCAGGGGTCTTGTATGTCTTCCATTTTCTAATAATTGCTCCCACAGTTGTTTTCTTCACACCAAGCTGCTTACCTATTGCAGATTCAGTCTTCCCAGCCTGGTGCAGGTCTACAATTTTGTTTCTGGTGTCCTTTGACAGCTCTTTGGTCTTGGCCATAGTGGAGTTTGAAGTGTGACTGTTTGAGGTTGTGGACAGGTGTTTTTTATATTGATAACGTGTTCAAACAGGTGCCATTAATACAGGTAATGAGTGGAGGACAGAGGAGCCTCTTACAGAAGAAGTTACAGGTCTGTGAGAGCCAGAAATCTTGCTTGTTTGTAGGTGACCAAACACTTATTTTCCACCATAATTTGCAAATAAATTCTTTAAAAATCAGACAATGTGATTTTCTGGATTTTTTTTCCTCATTTTGTCTCTCATAGTTGAGGTATACCTATGATGAAAATTACAGGCCTCTCTCATCTTTAAGTGGGAGAACTTGAACAATTGGTGGCTGACTAAATACTTTTTTGCCCCACTGTATATGGCGCTTTTCTCAGTACTCAAAGCGCTATCCACACAGGGAGGAACCGGGAAGTGAACCCACAATCTTCCACAGTCTCCTTACTGCAAAGCAGCAGCACTACGTACTGAAGTAAGGGTCTGAATACTTCTAAGAATGTGGGATTTCAGTTTTGGATTTTTAATACATTTGCAAACCTTTTGGAAAATGTATTATCACTTTGTTAATATGGCTTATTGAGTGTAGATTAATGGGCAAAAATGGTAAATTAAAAACAACACAAAGTGTGCAGACAGTGAAGGGGGGCGGAATCGTTTATGAATCCACTATCTATCTATCTATCTACAGCGGCGATTCCCAAACTCGGTCCTGGGGACTCCCTGTGGCTGCTGGTTTTTGTTCCAATCAGCTTCTGGTTTTAATTGGACTCCTGGGCTAATTAATTGAACTGTTATTTCCCAAGTTCTGTGTTTTGAGAACAAAACAGAAATTAGAAAACTAAGTTTGGAAAAAAAAATGTATAGGTATATTACAATGTACCAAGAAGTTATATGGGAATAATGTATTTTTTTCTTTTTAACACTGCTTTCATCTTGATTTTCATTCTACTTTCCAAGTGTTCCAGTTGTTTAATTTACTAATTAGTGGGTCTGACGCTAAAGTATTTGCAGCCTTTGATTATTCAGTGTTGTTTCCCTGGGGGTCTGCCCTGCTCATTTTTAATTGTCTTTATTAAGATACAATGAAGGGAGCAAACCGCACAGAGAAAGGGCAAAATAGAATGAAAGCAACAAAAGAGAGTTAAGAATTTAAATCTAGAGCAAAAGTAGAAATATTTCTAAATGTCTTATAAATGTAAAAATCCCGCTGCTGTGCTTTTCTGAATGGAGAAAAAGAGAACAAAAAAATCCCCACTTATTAAATGACATCAGTGTTATCAGGTGTTGTCACTGATTATGAATCTGGTTGGAACAAAAATCTGAGTGGGTCCCCAGGCCCGAGTTTGTGAAGCACTAATCTATAGTCATGTGAAAAAGTTAAGTACAACCCATGGAGAAAAACAAATGACACATATGATAGACATGGACATGGTGCATTCTTTCTCATAATCTAAATGAACAAAAAAAAGAAGATTGGTCACTTGGAAAAAGTCCACACCTGCAATTATCACCACTTCATATCCATCAAATTACAATCAGGGTTGAGGATGAGGTGCCAATCCACTGTTTTACTGTCAAGCATTACTACAAAGGAGAATTAAAAAGTAAAAAAAGTCAAGGCAACGTACCTTTAAGACCGGTAACTGTGAGTAGATGAACAGAATTGTTCTGTCACTTCTTGTGTTGTTCCACTAACTTCTTCATTGCTTCCTTGGGAGAGGAAACTTTTCGGCTTCTCTCAAATTCGGGTCTGCACTGCTTCCTTAACCTCACCATCAGGGGTGATTCTGCAACAATGTACAGCCTCTTAACTGGAATGACGTTGCATGGTGCTGGATCAGGAGTGTAAGGGAGGGAGGGAGGGATGGATAGGAAATGCACTATATAATAGAGATAGATAGATATTAATGTTAGTGTAGTCGGCAGGATTAGATAGATATTCATTTTAGTATAGTAGGCAGGATTAGATAAGATACAGTAGATATTAAAGTTATTGTAGTCAGCAGGATTAGATAGATACAGTAGATATTAATGTTAGTGTAGTCGGCAGGATTAGATAGATATTCATTTTAGTATAGTAGGCAGGATTAGATAGATACAGTAGATATTAATGTTAGTGTAGTCAGCAGGATTAGATAGATAGATAGATAGATAGATAGATAGATAGATAGATAGATAGATAGATAGATAGATAGATATTCATTTTAGTATAGTAGGCAGGATTAGATAGATACAGTGGATATTAATGTTAGTGTAGTCAGCAGGATTAGATATTCATTTTAGTATAGTAGGCAGGATTAGATAGATACAGTGGATATTAATGTTATTGTAGTCAGCAGGATTAGATAGATAGATAGATATTCCTTTTAGTATAGTAGGCAGGATTAGATAGATACAGTAGATAATGTTATTGTAGTCAGCAAGATTAGATAGATACAGTAGATATTAATGTTAGTGTAGTCGGCAGGGATAGATAGATATTCATTTTAGTATAGTAGGCAGGATTAGATAGATACAGTAGATGATAGATAGATAGATTGCCAAATTTCCCCCTGGGGACTTTAAGTATCATGTGGAAGATGTTCAACTTTCAGCTGTCGCCACTGCATGGGGACGTGTGTTGTCCTTGGAGCTGCGATGTGTTTTGGGTTGCAAACTTCACACACTGTAGCTTGTCCAAATCAGTAAGCTGTGTGGGAATCCATCTTGCACAAACTTTACTGCTATAAAACATTTGCATCTTTCAGCAAAGATTTAATATAAAAGGCAATTAAATGATATTCAGCAGCACTTTGATTACTATTGCACCACACTGCTTTCTGATTCACAGTTACTAAATGTAAAGTCACATTTTCCACATAATGCAAACAATAATGACATGTACAGTATAGAGTACTGCATATATGAGGTATGTAGAGGACCTCCACATTGTAACAAAAGAAAGACATTTTTAATCCTTATTATTCAGTGCAACTAAATCACATAATCAAAAGCTGCAGCCTAACTGAAAAGCGTCACAGCTCTCCACCACCATTTCCTACCACCTGGGTAAACAATGCAAAGTTTTTTGGTGCACTTACAGTTTTTCGGTTTTCATTTATCTAAAGATACTGCAGCTGTTTACATAAAAAAAATACAAACACACAAGTGTAACTCAGATAGATTTGCCACCAGAAGTAACCATTTGCAGATGTAACAGATAAAGGTGCAAGTCCCGATTTTCATTTCAACCGCACAACATAGTATGTACACACCTCTGAGAATTCTGGTCCATGCCGACATGATTGCATCACTCAGCTTCTGCAGATTTGTCAGCTGCACATTCATCTCCCGTCCTACCACATCCCAAAGGTGCTCTACTGGATTCAGATCCGGTGACTGGAAAATGCCACTGAAGAACGCTGAACTCCTCATCATGTGTATTATCATGCTGGAAGTAGCCATTAGAACAGGGATCTCAAACTCCACTCCTGCAGGGCCACAGTGCCTGCAGGTTTTCATTCTAACCCTTTTCTTAATTAGTGACCTGTTTTTGCTGCTAATTAACTCCTTTTCCTTTCATTGTAATTGACTTGTTTTTTAAGGTTTGTTCCCCTGAATTGCTTCGTTTCTTTCCTTAAACAGAAATGAAATGTGAAGTGAGTGAGCCAACAAAAGAGCAACTAAGTCACGGCCTCAAACTCCAACCAATTGCTTAATTATTGTTCATTAAACACGTTCTTTAATTCTGTGGCTTGTTGCTGCTCTCATTGTGCAATAGGAGACATTTCTGAAATTACTGATTTTCTCTTTTCTAAGAGCACTGTGAAAATGTTTTGTGGACCTGAGCAGATCGACATTCCTGATACCTTTTTCTTTATTTTCAGATATTGTATGATGGACACAGTTTGCTGGTCACGTTTTGGTTCATTTTGTATTCCAGTACCAAGTTCCTCGGTGTGCATATAACTGAGGAACTTACGTGGACGCCTAACACCTCATCACTAATCAAGAAAGCTCAGCAGAGGCTACACTTCCTGAGGCGGCTGAAGCGAACAAGTCTTCCCCCTTCTATCTTCACCATGTTCTACAGAGGCACCATTGAGAGTGTTCTGACCAGCTGCATCACTGTCTGACATGGCAACTGCAACATATCCGACCTGCAAAGGATAGTGAAGACAGCAGAGAACATTATTGGGGTGCCTCTCCCTTCACTACAGGACATATTTTACAAACGCAGTGTCCGCAAGGCCTGCAGCATTGAGCAGGACCCCTTACACCCCTCACATTAACTGCCATCCAAGAGAAGATACTGCAGCATCAGAGCCAGATCTGCCAGGCTGCAGGATAGGTTTTTACCCACAAGCTGTCAGACTCCTTGACACCAGGCTGCCCCCTGGGATCTTCCACACTGCCTCAACCAATAATTCTATTTAATTTAATTTTTTATTTGCACTTCATGTTGTTACACTGTGGACCCTGAGCTTCGCAATTTCATCTATCTGTAAACTTGTATTTGGTTGAGATGACAATAAAGTTCGCTTTTACTTTTGACTTGACTCATTATTGTTTGGCTGCTAATTAAGGAAAAAGAAACAATTAAGGGGTCTGGACACACCCCACATGGATAAGCGAGTGTAAACATGCTCCTAATAACTTGCTTAGTGAGTGTTTGTGTGTGTGTGTATTTTATATTTTTATAGTGACACATGTGCGCATGGGAGGCAGCTAAAGGGCAATTCCGAATCAGATCAGGATGTGGCAGAGTGCACCGACTCTTTTTCTCCCTTTCCTTCAGACCATTCACAGGAGATTCCACCTGGCCCTCTTGACGTCATTTCCGGGTCTGAGCCTATGGAAGAAGACCTTGCCGGCTCCAGCCCCTGTGATGTCACTTCCGGACTCAAACCTTTGGCTGAAGACCCTCATGATCCGGACCCCTTTGACCTCACTTCCTGTCTTCCCCTTTAAAAGCCTCCACCTTTTTCCTATTCCTTCAGTTCTGTTTTGTGCACATCAGTGCTATCATTTACTTGCGATCTGCAGCCAGGAAACCAAATATACGTGTGGCTGCCCCAAACCTTGTTATGGCTCTTTGTGGAGTTTATACACTGCATCCGGAAGGTATTCACAGCGCATCACTTTTTCCACCTTTTGTTATGTTACAGCCTTATTCCAAAATGGATTAAATTCATTTTTTTCCTCAGAATTCTACACACAACACCCCATAATGACAACGTGAAAAAAGTTTACTTGAGGTTTTTGCAAATTTATTAAAAATAAAAAAATTGAGAAAGCACATGTACATAAGTATTCACAGCCTTTGCCATGAAGCTCCAAATTGAGCTCAGGTGCATCCTGTTTCCCCTGATCATCCTTGAGATGTTTCTGCAGCTTCACTGGAGTCCACCTGTGGTAAATTCAGTTGACTGGACATGATTTGGAAAGGCACACACCTGTCTATATAAGGTCCCACAGCTGACAGTTCATGTCAGAGCACAAACCAAGCATGAAGTCAAAGGAATTGTCTGTAGACCTCAGAGACAGGATTTTCTCAAGGCACAAATCCGGGGAAGGTTACAGAAAAATTTCTGCTGCTTTGAAGGTCCCAATGAGCACAGTGGCCTCCATTATCCGTAAGTGGAAGAAGTTCGAAACCACCAGGACTCTTCCCAGTGCTGGCCGGCCATCTAAACTGAGCGATCAGGGGAGAAGGGCCTAAGTCAGGGAGGTGACCAAGAACCCGATGGTCACTCTGTCAGAGCTCCAGAGGTCCTCTGTGGAGAGAAGAGAACCTTCCAGAAGGACAACCATCTCTGCAGCAATCCACCAATCAGGCCTGTATGGTAGAGTGGCCAGACGGAAGCCACTCCTTAGTAAAAGGTACATGGCAGCCCGCCTGGAGTTTGCCAAAAGGCACCTGAAGGACTCTCAGACCATGAGAAAGAAAATTCTCTGGTCTGATGAGACAAAGATTGAACTCTTTGGTGTGAATGCCAGGCATCACATTTGGGGAAAACCAGGCACCGCTCATCACCAGGTCAATACCATCCCTACAGTGAAGCATGGTGGTGGCAGCATCATGCTGTGGGGATGTTTTTTCAGTGGCAGGGACTGGGAGACTAGTCAGGATAAAGGGAAAGATGACTGCAGCAATGTACAGAGACATCCTGGATGAAAACCTGCTCCAGAGCGCTCTTGACTTCAGACTGGGGCGATGGTTCATCTTTCAGCAGGACAACGACCCTAAGCACACAGCCAAGATATCAAAGGAGTGGCATCAGGACAATTCTGTGACTGTCCTTGAGTGGCCCAGCCAGAGCCCACACTTGAATCCGATTGAACATCTCTGGAGAGATCTTAAAATGGCTGTGCACCGACGCTTCCCATCCAACCTGATGGAGCTTGAGAGGTGCTGCAAAGAGGAATGGGCCAAACTGGCCAAGGATAGGTGTGCCAAGCTTGTGGCATCATATTCAACGAGACTTGAGGCTGGAATTGTTGCCAAAGGGGCATCGACAAAGTATTGAGCAAAGGCTGTGAACACTTATGGACATGGGATTTCTCAGTTTTTTGATTTTTAATAAATTTGCAAAAACCTCAAGTAAACTTTTCTCACGTTATCATTATGGGGTGTTGTGTGTAGAATTCTAAGGAAAAAAATGAATTTAATCCATTTTGGAATAAGGCTGTAACATAACAAAATGTGGAAAAAGTGATGCGCTGTGAATACTTTCTGGATGCACTGTATATATATATATATATATATATATATATATATATATATATATATATATATATACACATACACATACACATTCCCCTCCATAATGTTTGTGACAAAGACACATTTTTCCTTGATTTACCCCTCAGTTCCACGGTTTAAAATTACAAATCAAATAATTAAAACATAAATTAAAAGTGCACATTGCAGACTTTCATTTAAGGGGATTTTCACACATTTCGCCCATACCATGTACTGTAGAAATGACAGCACTTTTTTCTACATGGTTTATGCATTTCAGGAATTGGTGCCACAGATGTTTGTGATTTCTCAGGTGTCTTTCACGGTTTCATGAGTGAAAATCTCCTTAGATGAAAAGTATGCAATGTGTACTTTAATCATATCTGAATTGTTCGATTTGTAATTTTTGACTGTGTAAAAGTGTGTCTTCCCTGTGACCCTGTAGTTAGGATATAGCAGGTTGGATAATGGATGGATGGATAAAAGTGCATCTTTGCCTCAAACATAATGGAAGGCGCAATAAACATATAAATATGTGCACACGCTTTGTCATTATGGGTTTTTGAGTGTATATAGAAAAGCAAAAGTCTAAAATGTGCCTATTTAAAATTATATCTACAACACAAAGTATGCAGAAAGTGAAGGAGTCTCAATACTTTCTGAATCAAAGGACAATGACTTGTGAATAATTTTGTTGTCATCATGGACTTCTGGAGTATGTATTTTGTCTTGTTACTTTCAAATGATAGTGAAGACCCCCCCTTGTTCCACTAACAACATATTGCGGTCAAACTGTCAAAACAAGCCTCAAGTATTTAGTCTTTACTTAACATAAACAGATGAGTGCATTTTCAAAATTTAGTCTGTTGAGACTTCCTGTAATTTGGTCTCTTAACTGTAATTTTTATATTTGCATTAATGTCAACTTTTTTTTTCCCCCATTTTGCAGGTGCACCCTGACACAGGCCAGCTTTAAATGCTTTTCTTCATTTGTTTTAAGTCAAATTACAAAACTGTTCAGTGCTGCCGTCTCGCTGGATTTGGGTTTCCTGTTTCACATGCAGAATACGACTGCAAAAGGACAGGACAGTTCTATGAACTCAGAGTCATTTGTAGCGTGTTGGAAGAAAGTCTACGGTTTGGGTGGAACTGTGTGGCACACAATAATAAACTGACATACTGTATAATATTGGACCTCAATGTCATGTTTTATTAGATTCAGATTGTGTTGTCCCTCTCCCACCTTAGTGAGTTGAAAAAATAATTTTACTGTAATGCAAGTCTTCTTTTGAAAAGATGGACTGTGTGCAGCTTTCATGGACAGTTAGATGCAGCACTTAGAATTCAGAATTCCTAACACGTGATTCTTATTGGTAATTTTTAAATAGTACTTGGTGGACCTTTGTCTAATTATGTGTATGCATACATAATTTGATATAGATACATGCATAAGAGTTCAGAAAGTACTCAGTCCCCTTTACTTTCTGCACACTTTGTGTTGTGGATTTTATCTTAAACTGATAAATCTGCATTATTTCCCCATCAATCTACACTCAATAACTCAGAATGACAAAGTGAATGATTTCAGAAAGGTGTGCCAATTTTATATTATACAGTATATATATTGCATAGTTTACTGTCAAATAATGTGTATATATATATCTCTGAAAGTCCTCCTAAGAAATCTCCAGAGAAACGCACATTCACCTGCCTGCCATCTTGCACCCTTGTCTTACATTATGAAATTCAAGGAATACTCCAACCAAAACTGATTTTTATTTTTATATCTTACCTACCCCCATGTAGTCTGTTAGTGATGACCAAGGAAATTTTTCACAGAGAAGGGAAATCACAATGATTCAAATAGAATGGGAGCCTATGTGACTAATGCAAAAACTACTGAAACATCATCCATTCATATGCTGTAGTGTAGTGTGAAGGTATTTATTCAATAATATTTTACTAAGACATACACTACTGTTCAAAGGTTTTGGGCCATCCAGAAATTTTCATGTTTTTGGTAGAAATTGACACCTTTTTTTATCACGATAATGCCCCATTAAATTGATTTTAAAATATAGCCAATGCATTTCTAGTACGTATAATGGCCATTAGAGTGTAAATTAATTGATTTATTATTCACATATGGCAGCAAACCTACATTTCCAACAGCAATACATTCAGCACCCTATTGGTCAACACCTCCTTAGCATAACCTTAGTCATGTTTAAAAGCTAATTGGTTATTAGGGAAACCTTTCTCATTGCATTAGCACCACTGACACCTGTTATTCTGTTCACTTGGGTTGCAAGGTACCAGCATTCCTAAAGTTCAGTTCTGGGTCCACATTGGGCAGAATTAAACAGTTTTCTCAAGGAAAACATCGGGTTTTTTTATACAGAATGAAGGTTATACCATGTGCCAGATTGCTAAGAAACTGAAGCTTTCATACAAATGTGTCTATTCCTGTCTTGAGAGAAGAGGGCAAACAGGACCTAACCACATTAGAAAAAGAAGAGAAGGGCCCAGAATGGCAAATGCATAACAGTAGAAAGACAACAGTGTCTTTAATTTGAGAAACAAACGCCTTACTGGTCCTCAGCTGACAACTTCTTTAAATACACACTAAACACTAGTATGATCTGCAGCAGAGAAAAGGCAAATCTGGGATGCTGACTTTTGAGGCAAAGTTTCAAAGTAAAAGCCATATGTGAAACTGGCAAATAAAAAGAAAAGATTAAAGTGAGCAAAAGAACACAGACACTGGATGGAAGAAGACAGGAAAAGCACATTGTGCTCAGTAATTTTTTCACTGTTGTAGTTAACACTGGTATGTGGTGTATACTTGAGGAAGAAGCCACCTGACAACCTGCAAGATGTTTGTTTCTCACACTCCACACTCTGATGGTCTTCTCCTTTTATGTAGTTATGCATCTGGGACTTCCCTTCTTTTACTATCCTAGTTATATCTAGCTCACTCTCTTCTCTCAAGACAGTAACAGAAACCTCCAATCTGCAAAGAAATAAATAAATAAATAATTATCAACTGGCATGTTTCTTGAGAAAGTTGTTTAAATCTGTACATTCTGAATCGAGAACTGAACTTTAGCAATGCCAGTACCTTGCAACCCAAGTGAACAGAACAACAGGTGTCAGCGGTGCTAATGCAGTTACAAAGGTTTCTTTAAAAACCAAACAGCTTGTAAATATGGCTTATTAAGGATATGTGAAGACAGTTGACCATTAGGACACTGAACTGGGGCTTTTCAGCCATATGTGAATAATAATTAAAACTCAGTCATTTCAAGCATTAATGGCCATTATATACAGTACACTAGTAATGCCTTGGTTATATTTGCAATTCAATCTAATAGTACCTTGATAAATAAATATATCAATTTCTATCAAAAACATCTTGCCTGAAGAAGGGGCCTGAGTTGCCTTGAAAGCTTGCATATTGTAATCTTTTTAGTTAACCAATAAAAGGTGTCATTTTGCTTGGCTTTTCTCTACTATCAAAAACATTCAAATTCATGGATGACCCCAAACCTTTGATGCATTTTACACATTATAAAAATCTGACAGAATGTCATGTGGATTATGCAATGCGACTTATGTAAGCTTAAAAGTTCTTCTTGGGCCATCACTACAAACCAAATGGGGTAAGCAACATACAATTTTTGGGTGGAGTATTGGTTTAACAATGGCCACAACTGTGTCAGTTTTTACTTTTATATTTGGGAAAAACAAAAAACAAGTAATTCTCGGATTTGGTGCCAAAAGCACACAATATTTTATATGTTCCACCCCCTATACATAGGATGAGGGACCCTAAACCTCTTTGAAGAAACCAATTCTAAAGTACAATAGAAAGTGGTCTGCAAATCGAAAAGGAACATTGAAACTCAAACTTTACTGGAAAAAAAAATTTATTTTCATACAATAATTACATGTTTTCATCTTGCTCCTTTTCTAAATGTTTGAACTTCAGAACCGTCCTAAAAACACAAAATTCTCTCTAAATGACAGCATTGCAGTGGCAATAATGGCTTTCTGTCTTACTTCCCAAGTAAGACGCATCATGTAGGCTTTACTGTCATTTGTGTCTAGGAACACCTTTACCGAAGAGGTGAACATTAATCCAAATATAAGGCTTTTTGACATTCTTGTTTTTTAATAATGTGCTATTTGACTAGGTAATTGTAAAGTGATTTGATATAAAAGTGAAGATTCTGCCTCCCTTTGGATAAAAAGGAGTACATGAAATCTGACACTGATCTCACACAGACAGGTTCCAATGGTATTTTTGTTTCCTAAACACACACAGAGAGGGTTACTGTTTTCTTTCTGTAAGCTTGTAAACCAGCATGGTGTAACGCCTGCACATTCTTGAGAGGAATGCGGGGACACAGGTCTTAGATAATGACCTGTAAACACTTGCAACAAGCAGTGCACAGACACATGGGGCACATGAGGCGCCGCCCTTTATCAAAACTTTAAACACAATGAACTTTCAACATGTGATGGTATGCTTGTGTAAACGAGGAAGCAACAAGTATAACCTTCTGTCATACGCATCATTTCTGATGGCGTAATGCAGCTCAGTGACCTGTAAGGTGTCCGCATTCCCAGAGGGTTTTTATGCGGGGCAGGAAGCTTTCATACGCTGGAAAGAAGAATAAAGACTATCTGAATAACTGATGGCATGTCACAATTTATGGCTACCATGTCTGAAAATGGGGAGGCAGTAATAACTGTTACGTTAAAAAGCTGTTTTGTCCCCGTCATTTTTTGTCTGTAACTCATACGCTGGACAAAAAACGAAATTCACTTGTTTTTGTTACCCAAATGACAAACCGTAGTACTTTACTCGGCAGGAAACCGATAAGGATCTGCTTGAGCCGGTGCTTTTTGGTGGAAAGGAGAGGTGCAGGACCCTCCCCTCTGAGATTTATCCATCAACTCTAAACCCCCTAAAGTCAAATTTAGCTATACCAGTAAACAAATGCAAGTTAAAAGTTAACTTGGATGAATGGTACGTTTATACGCTGTTGTGACTATGAATTATTTTCCAGTTCTTCATGAATTTAACAGAGTAATGGAAGACTTCAATATGAGGACAGGATTTTTTTTTTTTTAACTGCAATTACACAAAGACTTAGATTTGCTCTATTTTATAAGAATGAATAATTATTTCTCTTAAAAGAATTATCGTAAAAGACCTTCATTTCTTAGTTTCTACGGTTGATGAAAAAATTAAACATTTTACGCTCTCTTTGTTCCTTCAAGAATTTTTGGGGAGAGTCTCCATTACCAAATGATTAAAAAAAAAAAAAATGGAGAAACTGTACAATTGTGAACAATAATAATCTGACTGTATATACCCTAAGTGGGGGAAAAGAATATTACCTCTGTGCTCCAGCATTATCATTATTGACATTTTATATTACATACACATGTACAGAAAATACATTAAATAAAAGATTGCTACAGTTACCATAATATAATAGTTCAATACAGAAGTAGTAAATAAAAATCTTATCCACCACCACAGCATTATGACCTTATGTAAGTGACAAATTATGTCAAGCCTATGTCAGAAGCATGCTTTTTATTACCAAAAAAATAAAATAAATAAAACAAACAGTTTGTGATTTGCAGGATTTATTTTTCTTCTGCACCTGCTGGAACTCAGTTTTGGTCTAAGCAATGGGAGCTATTGCAGAAGGCACATTGAAACTCTGCAGCACAATCTGGTGGACATGAAAAGCATTGCAAGTTGTAGCTATTTTACAAAAATGGTGAAAGATTATTTGTGACATTCACTGTAGAGTGCCTGTTTTAACATCTACACTCTCATATGTACAAATTAAATCTCAAAAATAGCACTACACGATAATTGAGCCAACATAATCAACTCATTACTTGGGTTTTCAAAAATCGTGGCATGTCCAAATATGAAAGTAGGACCACGTCATTTATAAAACTTAAGACGGCAGGAGGAAACAACCAGCAGGTAAAGAAAGTTGGACTAACTTCTTTTTCAGCAGGCTAGTATAATATGGCAACAGTCTCAGCCTACACTACGTACTGTATAATAATGTACAATCCATTTATTGTCTTTACAAGGCGGTTTTTAACAAATGTGCTTAAGTGATAAATTCCTTATACAATATCAAAAAAAGTTACAAATGAAAAAACAAAATCATTCTCCAATGTTTTAAAAAAGAAAAGCACAAACACCTGAATTCCTGTGATTTGGCATATCAAAGGCAATGACGGACCAGCACTGTAGCAGCATTCTAACTCCCACTAGAGATCATGAGATTTTTCAGTTCACATTGGTTCTTACTCAGCATTACAGGTCTTGAACAGTGCACAGAATGGGATGTTAGAAAAATAATAAGTGAACTAGAGGGGGGAAAAAAATTATCTGTTGGTAGATGTGGTTACATTGTCACCGAGTGAGCAGAGACGGTGGAATAGATGTGACACAGGGTGCATTTCCCACTCACTCAGCTCCTTCGGGATTTTGAGTGCTGGATAAGCCACTGTAGAGTAATATCTGAAAAAGCAAAAATAAAAATAATTACCATAAAGTAAGCAAACCTGAAAAATATTGTGTACCTTATTTAAAAGATGTTGATAATTCAGGCAAGGAAAATAAGGTTAACTGGAATTTGTGCTAATTTGTTGTCAACCGTTTAACCCAAAGTAAGGCTGTCCAACTAACTGTTGCTATTCTAACGTAATTCAAATTTATTTTAAGAAAAGGCCTTCTTCGATGGCAAAATTCGATAACATTAGATTGTAGAATTATGGTTCATTACTTTACAAGCACTAAATTTGGCACGGAGTTACTCCAGACGGGCTGTGCAGAGGTGCAGTTTTTTACAGATCTGTTCTTATACTTCACTTCCGCGATCAGCCATTTCCTAACTTTGAATGGTTAGCTTGTCTTATTTTATTAGTAAACCTTACAGCCAGACCCTCTCACAACAGTAGATTTTTTTTTTCATCCAACAAGTGCACACTGAGCAGTTTTTCTAAATGTTTTTCCAGTTCTCTGAAAGTATTACTTTGCATCTGATTCTGTACCATTAATTCTTAAACCCGAGATTCCTGACTGTTTATTGCTATGACCTTCTTGTTCATCTTCATCCTTCCCCACTTCTGTGTGGGGTCGAAGTGTTTGATCAAAATTCTCCAAACAGCTCCTTGCCAGACAAGCCCTTTTTCCTTCAGATCATCTTTTATCCATTCATCTCCGCTTTGGCTTTCCTTGATTTCTCTTCACCTGTACAACTTTCTCAGTAAAGCAAATGGTAAATAACTCGATTCAGATTTCCTTTTATTACAATGCTTTAAAATCCCTGCCTTAAAGAGTCATCATACTGTGTTCCAAAATTAGTCTCCGTTTTACGTGGCTGCCGGTTTGACACCTAATGTCCAAAACAATGAGGTGCAACTCAGAATATTCAGGGAGCCACTTGTATTAAAATATTGCTGCATCTGTAAAGGAGAAAAACAAAAAAAAAAGCACACGGATTGTGGATTTATGGTACCAAGTGAGGGTCCGCACAGAGGAGCTGCTGTTCTAGGTGAATCTACGTGTGCCAACAGGCTTTTTATTCTGAATGCAGCAATATTAATTGTACCTTGCCACTGCTCACTGGACACCTCCAAAATATTAAAACTAGCCTGCCTTTGTCCTGCCTGCCTCTTGCTGCTCTTTTACTTTGATTCCTATTCTCACTTTGTCGTGGTCTTACTGACTGACCCATATATTCCTTGAGATCCTTGTCAGGACAGAAAGCCATAAAAGCAGCCACAAAAAAAGGAGATGAAAACCCTTACGAGAAACAAGAGCTAGAGCCACACTCCCCTACGTCTTTATTAATATTTTGTACTTCTTTCACTTGAGGTGCCTCTGCAAATCATGAAGTGCTTATGACAATGTTGCATGGGTCTTGTAGCACTCTTCTGGTGTCCCTGCACTGCACACGTATTGTGATACGTATTTAAATAACAGAGGTCTGAGTACCGCTAGGATTTTTTTTGGTGTTGCTGTCTACTCTTTCTCTGTGGCTGATACTTTAATAATAAATTATTAGAAGAAAGCACATACAAACATACATGAATCATACCCAGAATCATCCATATCATACATAGATAGAGGTGTGACTCTACAAGAAAGCACTTGGCATAGTCGGCAGGATTTGCATTGTGGACAGGTACAGTACAACACCACCCCATAATGACAATGTGAAAAAAGCTTACTTGAGGTTTTTGCAACGTTTTTCACGTTGTCATTATGGCGTGTTGTGTGTAGAATTCTGAGGAAAAAAATGAATTTAATCCATTTTGGAATAAGGCTGCAACATAACAAAATGTAGAAAAAGTGATGCACTGTGAATACTTTCCGGATGCACTGTAGGTAGGCAGATTATATATATATATATATATATATATATATATATTATATATACACATATATATACATATATATTCACGGCATTCGTAGTCTGAATCACAATCTGATTGTATGGGTGGTTACCTACCAGGTAACACTTGTGGTTGGCCAGCAAGTCAGCTAACATCCGCCACGGTGCCCTCAGTTGTGAGAAGCAGATCATAGAACGGTTGAAATAGTTTACTGTCAAATAAACGAATCACATGCCATGGCGCAATGTTAGGGGCTTCGCCTCTAGTGCTGACGTCCGAGGTTCGATTCCCGTAAGGGAGTGCAGTGAGTGTGTACGCCTGATGAGCCCAGAATTAGGGCGAAACACGTGGTCGCGTACTCTTTGCATTATTTGACAGTAAACTATTTCAACCACATAGATATATATATCTATCCATTATATATATATATATATATATATATATATATATATATAAATAAATAAATAAACGAACGTCTGTCTACATGTCTGTTCGCTTTTCACGGGAGAACTGCTTAACGGATTTAGATCGGGTTTTTTCTATAATTTGCTTGAACATTCCGGTTGATTTTGCGACTCTCTGTAATTGCGCTAAGTATCATAGTTCGCTTGCGGCAATGATTTATTTTCACAAATTAGAGAGAGAGAGGCTGCGGGCCAAGGGGAGGGGAAAGCAGGACCTCGGCGGGGCCCTCCTCACTAAGACGCCAGCCTCTGTTCGAGTTGATCTACCTCTCGTTACGTGTTGGATGTACCTTGCCTCCACTTAGGTGGCGATACTTCTCTGTTGAACAGACATTATCATATACAGATTGTTAAGGAGTATCATTTGACATTTTTGAGAGAGAGAGAGCAGAGCTATGTGTGTTTTAGAGGGTCTGCCAGAGATATCACGGGCATGTGCTTTTCACCCCACGTGGGGGACGCTATTCCGTCAGAGCTGAACACAAACAGATACAGTGCCAAAGTTTGACGTTGGTGCGTACCTACCTTGACAAAAATGACATTTTTTTTAATTACATTTTTAAAGTTTGTCCTATTTTACTACTTTGTGGGTGGAGCTGCGGGGGACAGCTAGTTAACCTACATTTGAATATATTCAAACATTTACTTATCCTTAATTTGAATATCTAAACCTTATTTTTTGGTTAATTTGACAGCCCTAACCTAAAGTGATAACCAACATGACCGCTCTCCCACAAAACCAAAGACACATGTTCAGTTTATGCAATTACATGACTGCTGTAAATTCATCACATCAGAATGTCACTTGAGTTTTCAGATACTCTCCTAAGGCCTGACTGGGTAAAAGATAATGACCCCAATTTAAAAACAATCATGGTGAATCGAATTGGAGTGAACAAATGGCTCCAATAATGTGTTAAGTGGTTTGTCTGACACATACTGCTTGCCAGTGATCCACTATTCTGGCAGTCATGAATTCACTTACCTATATTATCTTTTTCTTTACAAGAAATTGAATAGCAACAAATTTCTCTGTCTTGAATAGCTGCCAAATTCCTGTGAAGAACAAAAAGAAATTTCAAAGTTAAAAGAAGATTCAAATGCAGATTGTTTACATATTCAGTTTAAAACTTCATTAGATAAAACAGGTAAATTGCTTTGGTCATAAAGGCTACCATGGCTTAAAATGGCTAAACTCCCCTTATAGCATTCTGCAGAGTCACCATTGTGTGAGCTTCTTGGGGTGATATTTGACCTGTTTTTTGTGTTTGAAATCATTAAAAGCACACTAAACTTCTTCTGTTCAGGTTGAAGCTTTGTCACTTTTCCAGGCAAATAACACAATACCTATCAGTTTAAAGTATTTTACTCTCCAGTTAGGATAGTTTGTTTACCTCCCATTAAATAAATCCTAAATGTCACTTGTTCAGATAGATATGAAAGGCATTATAAGATAGAACAAACTTTTGTGTCCCCAGGGGAAATTTGGCTTTTTACAGAAGATCTTTAATAAATATGTAAATAAATAAATACACACACACACACTTAGCACCGAACACATAGCAGAATGACTATAAAGCAAGAAAATTAGAAAGAAAAGTTCTAACATGGCTGTCACAGTCGAGTCATTAGGCAGACATATTGCTGTTGGTATTAGTAGGGGCTTGTGTTGCATTTCTTGACAGACTTTTGCTGAATAATTTGTTGAATGAAAGCCTTCAGTGTTAGTGTGTCAATGAGAGGATATGCAGCATCGACCTCCAGGAGGGTCCTGAGTGCAATCCATAACTGAACCTGCCCATTTAAGTAGCTTGTTTAATTCAGTGGGCCTCTCTTCAAGTGATGTTACCAGCCCAGAACATCACAGTGTAGAAAAATCGCACTGACCATCACAGAGTTATAGAAGATATGAAGAATGTCACTTCCCACAGAAAAGGAACAGTCTACTATGTTAGAAGAGTTTATTACAGGTTAAGAACCCAACATCCGCTTTGGAGCCGGTCCCAAGCCCAGATAAATGGAGAAGGTTGGAATCAGGATCTGGCTGTAAAAGTCAGCCAAAACTGCTATTGGAAAACTATATATATCTAACACCCCATATTATATATATATATATATATATATATACATATACACACACACATACACACAGTACTGTGCAAACGTTTTAGGCAGGTGTGAAAAAATGCTGTAAACAAAGAATGCTTTGAAAAATGGAAGTGTTAATAATTTATTTTCATCAATCAACCAAATGCAGTGAATGAACAAAAGAGAAATCTAAATCAAATCAATATTTGGTGTGACCACCCTTTGCCTTCAAAACAGCATCAATTCTTCTAGGTACACTTGCACACAATTTTTGAAGGAACTCGGCTGGTAGGTTGTTCCAGACATCTTGGAGAACTAACCACAGATCTTCTGTGGATGTAGGCTTCCTCACATCCTTCTGTCTCTTCATGTAATCCCAGACACACTCGATGATGTTGAAATCAGGGCCCTGTGGGGGCCATACCATCACTTCCAGGACTTCTTGTTCTTTACGCTGAAGATAGTTCTTAATGACTTTGGCTGTATGTTTGGGGTTGTTGTCCTGCTGCAGAATAAATTTGGGGCCAATCATACGCCTCCCTGATGGTACTGCATGATGGATAAGTATCTGCCTGTATTTCTCAGCATCAAGAACACCATTAATCCTGACCAAATCTCCAACTCCATTTGCAGAAATGCAGCCCCAAACATTCAAGAAACATTCAAGGAACCTCCACCATGTTTCACTGTTGCCTGCAGACACTCATTATTGTACTGCTCTCCAGCCCTTCGATGAACAAACTGCCTTCTGCTACAGCCAAATATTTCAAATTTTGACTCATCAGCCCAGAGCACCTGCTGCCATTTTTCTGCACCCCAGTTCCTATGTTTTCGTGCATACCCCAGTTCCTATGTTTTCGTGCATACTTGAGTCGCTTGGCCTTGTTTCCACATCGGAGGTATGGCTTTTTGGCTGCAACTCTTCCATGAAGACCACTTCTGGACAGACTTCTCCAGACAGTAGATGGGTGTACCTGGATCCCACTGGTTTCTGCCAGTTCTGAGCTGATGGCACTGCTGGACATCTTCTGATTTCGAAGGGTAATAAGCTTGATGTGTCTTTCATCTGCTGCACTAAGTTTCCTTGGCCTACCACTGCGTCTACGATCCTCAACATTGCCCGTTTCTTTGTGCTTCTTCAAAAGAGCTTGAACAGCACATCTTGAAACCCCAGTCTGCTTTGAAATCTTTGTCTGGGAGAGACCTTGCTGATGCAGTAGAACTACCTTGTGTCTTGTTGCTGTGCTCAATCTTGCCATGACACGAAACTGTCTTCCACAACCTCACCTTGGTAGCAGAGCGTGGCTGTTCCTCACCTAGTTTGAAGCCTCCTACACAGCTGTTTGTTTCAGTTAATGACTGTGTTTCAACCTACGTGTGACATTGATGATCATTAGCACCTGGTTGGTAGAATTGGTTGATCAGACACCTGACTAGAATCCTACAAAATCCCTGACTTTGTGCAAGTGGACCTATAAGAATTGATGCTGGTTTGAAGACAAAAGGTAGGAACACCAAATATTGATTTGATTTAGATTTTTCTTTTGTTCGCTCACTTTGCATTTTGTAAATTGATAACAATAAACAATCATTATTTATATTTCTGATAGCATTCTTTGTTTACAGCATTTTTTCACACCTGCCTAAAACTTTTGTACAGTACTGTATATACATACATATATATATATAAATATGTATACAGTATATATTAATGACCCCATATAAAAATGGGAACAGCTACAGAAGTACAAGAAGATAACTACTACAGGTTAAGAAGGTCAATCAATATAAAGTAAGTTCAGAGTGAAAAAAAAAGAAAAAGATGTACAGGACACTTAAAAAAAGGGGTCTCAGTACTCTGTCAAAAAAGACCTAGAAGGCACACCATTGAGTCAAGCACTCCAGGAATTTAAGAGTGTTAAACTGAAGAGCTACTTTTAGCTACACCTACCTAATAATGTGATTACCTTCCCCATTTGCCATCAGAATAGCCCAAATTTATCAAGGCAAAAATACCGAATGTTAAAAGTATACAGAAGGACAACTTGAAAATGTCACACAGATGTTGTATTTTAGCTGGCGGAGAATTTCTACTGTTGTAGCTCAATTTAACTTGTCCTAGGCTTGACTGAATTAAAATTTGCAGACTAGAAAAACTGCAACATTTAGATAAATCCATTTTCATGTTTGCTGAACCATATGAGAATTTTCCTGGCCCAGAGGCCTTGATCACTATGGTAAGGAGAGAAAAAAATAAAAAAATGTATACATGTGTATACTATCACCATGGACAGATGAATGTGATCTGCTATACCATGCAGATGCCACTACACCTGTACAGTGTGTGTCCAAAATAAAATATGTGAGCAGGGGGGCTGATCGCACCCTTAGAAGACACGGACGCTCCTCGAAACACCCCTCTTAAAAAACGTTGCTAGAGCAGCCGCAAGAAAGAGCAATGTAAAGGTAGTTTATCGCGTGATATGCTTCCTGCGCAGTGCTTCGCATACGTAAAAGTCTCTCTCTCTCTCTCCCTCCCTCCCTCCTCCTGACACCCACTCCTTTGAAGAGGAAAATATGTTTGCATTCTTTTAATTGTGAGACAGAGCTGTCATCACTGTCTTGTCAAGGAGCACGTTTAAACTATTGAAAGAGACGTATGTTTGTTTGCAGTGTTTGAATAAAGTTTCTGTCTCTACAATCTCCTGTGTTTCTGTGCAAATCTGTGACCCAAGCGTGACAAGTAGTACCAGGAGTGGTTTCACAGATGAACGCCGAGGAGTTGTTTCAAATCGCTCAAAATGTCCCGCTTTATCCCTCTGCTAATTCTAAGGATCTGCTGACGAAGATGGGTCCTTCCGCTGACCCAGAGATGTTGATTTTAGCTTTTAAGCATGTGCTGACTTTGATGCGCTAGGACAAACAAAACTGGGCTATTATCGTCACCCCTTTTTTGTCTGGGGATGCCTTACTTGCATTATGGAATGTGCACACGCAATAAACTCGGCAATAATGATTTCTTGAAGTGGCAGGACGGCGCCTAAACCAAATGCACTTGCGTCCGTCTGTAGAACAAAAACCTTAGAGAAGTCGGGATTCCACAAAACCGGATAAGACGACAAAGTAGTTTTCAAATCACAAAAGGAACGTTCACAAACTTCTGTCCATAAAACAGGGCGTTTTTTTTTTCTGCCTCTAGTAAGATCTGAAAGAGGAGCAGCCCTATTTGCAAAGTCAGGGATAAATCTTCTATAATAACTGGCAAGCCCCAGAAAAGCACAAACTTGTTTCTGCGTTTCTGGACGTGGGTAAGCAAGCATTTCTTCCACTTTTCTAAATTATGGCCGGAGTAAACCCCTGCCCATTGAATAACCCAGATAATGTGTCTCAGACATACCCAATTTACACTTCACATGGTTAGCTGTCAAGCCAGCCTGTCTCAAGCTATCAAGGACAGCTTGAAGACATTCTAAATGTGTTTGCCAATCATGCTGAAAATCACGACATCATCAAGGTACATGCCAGAATATTTGGAATGAGGACACAAGATCTGATCTATCATACGCTGGAAAGTTAGAGGTGTGTCATGAAGACCAAACGGGAGTCTAGTAAATTCAAAAAGTCCGTCAAGAGGCACCTGCCAGTAACCTTTCGTGAGATCTAGCGTGGAGATATAGGTCACCTGACCCAGTTTTTCCAACAGCTCGTCAACACGGGGCATTGGATAAGCATCAAATTTAGAGACTTTATTCAAGTACCTGAATCGATACAGAAGCAAACCGTACCGTCTTGTTTTGGGACTAATACGACCGGACAGCACCAGTCACTTTTACTTTCACGAATTACACCCAATGCCAGCATCTGTTTGACTTCCTTGCGCACAATATTCTGTCGCGCATACGGGATCCGAAACAGGCGCATCTGCACCTGAACACCAGGTTCAGTAGTGATTTTATGTTCTGCAAGGTTCGTCACACCCGGCAGGGTGGAACAAACATTAGTGTTCTGTTCAATCACAGTTAGCAACTCTGTCTTTTGCGAGTCAGTCAAATCGTCACCAATGGCAATGTCTGAGAGACAGCAGCCAAGGAAGCAGAAACCCCATGCGAGTCATGCCACTCCTTCAAGAGATTTACATGTAAAATCTGGAATGGTTTGTGCCAGCCCGGTATTCTGGGCTCTGACATTTCGCTAGGAATTTGTGCAGGTCAGATGGAATCAGTACCAAAACACGATCCCCAGGTTTGAATTCACCAAGCTTACAGCGCCTATCATAGGGTTTCCTGCTCATGTCGCTGATGCTCCACAGCAATAGAAGAAAGTTTAGAAATCCTATCTTCCAACGAAATTACCCAATCCACAAAGCTCGGCCCGTGAGCTGTTGTCCCGATTCCTGTCCATTCCTCACGTATAACAACCAAGATGCCTCATGGGCGCCTGCCAAATAACAACTCGAAAGGACTCAAGCCAGTGGACGCCTGCGGTGATTCCCGTACCAGAAACATAATAAAAGGCAGGACAGAGTCCCAAGACGTCGGATCATCATGAGCAACTCATCTGATCATTTGTTTTAAAATCTTGTTAAATCGTTCAGTCAAACTAATCGTCTGTGGATGGTAAACAGTGGTACTTAATTTCTTAATAGCAAGGCTGTCACACAATTGTTTCATCACGCGTGAAGTAAAAGGTGTGCCTTGATCAGTTAAAATTTCTCTAGGGATGCCAATACAAGTAAAAATCTCACACAGAGCTTTGGCTACAGTGGAGGAATTGGCTTTTTTCAAAGCAGCCACTTTCGGATATCGCGTTGTAAAGTCAACCAACACAAGCATATATTGATACCAATTTTTTACTCTTAGGAAGAGGGCCTACAGTATCTAATCCCACCCGTTGAAAGGGTACTTCCAGAATAGGTGTAGGAGAAAGGGAAGCCTGAGGAGGTTTATAAGCAGAGATGATCTGGCAATCAGGACATGAAGTACAGAATCGTTCAACATCTTTTCCCATATTCAGCCAATAAAATCATTTTGATAAACGATCTCTAGTCTTATCAGCCCCCAGGTGCCTACTCAAGATATGAGAGTGAGCTACCTGCAAAAGAATGTCTCTATGTACTTCAGGTACAACTAGTTGTTCAATAAATTCCCCCACTAAATGATATGATATAACTCTAAAAAAGCAGCCATCTTTTTCAAGGAAGTGCAGGGTTTTTAAGCTCCCAGATTCACGCTCTTGGAGTCACTAGCGGAGCAAGCCTCTTTAAATGCATATTCTAATGAGCTATCGGCATGCTGCAGGCACACAAAATCCGTCTGCTCGTTAGTGCTCAGTTTGTGTTCAGAGGCATTTGCAAGTTGAGAAGTTGTAGATGGGCCAGCCAGCCGCTCTGGGAAATTGGGGGCGTCTCCCCCAGTCTCGCTGGAGAGATCAAGTTCAATGTCTAATAGGGGCTTGAGATCTTCCCCGACAATATATACATATATATACAGTTAGGTCCATAAATATTTGGACAGAGACAACTTTTTTCTAATTTTGGTTCTGTACATCACCACAATGAATTTTAAATGAAACAACTCAAATGCAGTTGAAGTGCAGACTTTCAGCTTTAATTCAGTGGGGTGAACAAAACGATTGCATAAAAATGTGAGGCAACTAAAGCATTTTTTTAACACAATCCCATCATTTCAGGGGCTCAAAAGTAATTGGACAATTGACTCAAAGGCTATTTCATGGGCAGATGTGGGCAAGTCCGTCGTTATGTCATTATCAATTAAGCAGATAAAAGGCCTGGAGTTGATTTGAGGCGTGGTGCTTGCATGTGGAAGATTTTGCTGTGAACAGACAATATGCAGTCAAAGGAGCTCTCCATGCAGGTGAAAGAAGCCATCCTTAAGCTGCAAAAACAAAAAACCCATCTGAGAAATTGCTACAATATTACGAGTGGCAAAATCTACAGTTTGGTACACCCTGAGAAAGAAAGCAAGCACTGGTGAACTCAGCAACGCAAAAAGACCTAGACATCCACGGAAGACAACAGTGGTGGATGATCGCAGAATCATTTCCATGGTGAAGAGAAACCCCTTCACAACAGCCAACCAAGTGTACAACACTTTCCAGGGGGTAGGCGTATCGATATCCAAGTCTACCATAAAGAGAAGACTGCATGAAAGTAAATACAGAGGGTGCACTGCAAGGTGCAAGCCACTCATAAGCCTCATGAATAGAAAGGCTAGATTGGACTTTGCTAAAGAACAGCTAAAAAAGCCAAGACAGTTCTGGAAAAAAAAATCTTTGGACAGATGAAACCAAGATCAACCTCTACCAGAATGATGGCAAGAAAAAAGTAAGGAGAAGGCGTGGAACAGCTCATTATCCAAAGCATACCACATCATCTGTAAAACACGGTGGAGGGAGTGTGATGGCTTGGGCGTGCATGGCTGCCAGTGGCACTGGGACACTAGTGTTTATTGATGATGTGACACAGGACAGAAGCAGCCGAATGAATTCTGACTGTCTGTCTGTCTGTCTGTCTGTCTGCTCAGATCCAGCTAAATGCAGTCAAATTGATTGGGCAGTGTTTCATGATACAAATAGACAATGACCCAAAACATACAGCCAAAGCAACCCAAGTTTATTAACGCAAAGAAGTGGAAAATTCTTGAATGACCAAGTCAGTCACCTGATCTTAACCCAATTGAGCAGGCATTTCACTTGTTGAAGACTAAACTTCAGACAGAAAGGCCCACAAACAAACAGCAACTGAAAGCCGCTGCAGTAAAGGCCTGGCAGAGCATTAAAAAGGAGGAAACCCAGCATCTGGTGATGTCCAGGAGTTCAAGACTTCAGGCTGTCATTGCCAGCAAAGGGTTTTCAACCAAGTATTAGAAATGAACATTTGATTTCCAGTTATTTCATTTGTCCAATTACTTTTGAGCCCCTGAAATGAAGGGATTGTGTTTAAAAAAATGCTTTAGTTGCCTCACATTTTTATGCAATCGTTTTGTTCACCCCACTGAATTAAAGCTGAAAGTCTGCACTTCAACTGCATCTGAGTTGTTTCATTTCAAATTCATTGTGGTAATGTACAGAACCAAAATTAGAAAAAAGTGGTCTTTGTCCAAATATTTATGGACCTAACTGTATGTGTTTTATAGATATATATATATATATATATATATATATATATATATACACATACACACACACACACACACACACACACACACACATAAATACCCCCTACACCATAAAACAACTATCATCCCTCTGCACTGTGGACACTGAATATTAAGACAACGTAGATATCATCAAGAATGTTGTTATATTCTAAACACTTTAGTCACAATAGTTAATAGATAGCAGTGCTGCACAATATTTAAATGACTGAACAATTGTGAATTTAGTCCACCTTGCTATGAATAGGTAGCCACTAGGACTAGCTAGTATACTGGTAACTCGTGTTACAGGCCCTGAAAATTGTTTACAACAGACAAAAAGGTCAAGTATCTGGTAGGAAATTTGTATCAGTGTAGTTCCTCAAAAAGATCTAAAAGTCTGTATCTCTGCATTCCTGTCCTTCTCCTTTGTGTCAGGTCTACAGAGTCAAATGATTAAGGAAGCAGTATACAATACCTCCAATTAAAACATTTATTGATTTTAAAAAGTGCAATTGAAAAATATGAATTTTTAATGCTAACACGCTAACATTTTATCATGTTTACATAACTACTTAAAATGTTCAGAAACTGCCAACTTAAGCACATAAACCTTAATTTTATTATTTTTTTTTTAAAAAACATATTTTCCTGTCACACACAATCATTCTGACTCCTCTTCAAACGACAATTATTTTGATGTTTCTAATGATTTTTTTTTCCCCCCAAATGTTTCAGCAAATTCACCATAAAATATTAGACTGGAAATAATTAAGAACAGCATGCGAGCTTTAAATCCACAATAATTAAAAATGTGCTACCTTATTAATACTACATACTCACATTTTTTCAATCAGCTGTTTTTCATCCAATGCATTGGGCAAGTCTCGTTTGTTTCCCAGAACTAAAACCTAAGGAATCAAAAAATGAAACTGTGAGGTAATAATAATAATAATTCTTTGCATTTATATAGCACTTTTCTCGCTACTCAAAGCGCTTAGCAATTGCAGGTTAAGGGCCTTGCTCAAGGGCCCAACAGAGCAGAGTCCCTTTTGGCATTTTACGGGATTCGAACCAGCAACCTTCCAATTGGCAGTGCATATCCCTAGCCTCAGAGCCAAAACTAAAACCAATACATCAATGATCGACTATTACTCATTAATTGTATTTCATCATGTTTAAAAAAATAAAGTAGGTAAAAAAAAAAAAAAAAAATCAATTTGAAATTTAGCCTCACTCAATTGACAAGCCTCTCTCTTTTTGTACCACCTCATAAGGACAGCAAAATAGTAGAGTTGTAATGCTGGAAAATTAAGAATGAAACTGATTTTATGGTAATTATAGCTTATTGGAAATTACCACAGGGCCAGTAGGACATTAAAATGACATCTTAAAAATGCAAGTTAAAGCTGGAAAACAAATAGTTTGAAAAAAAATATTGTCATTTGATTTAAATGAAAACAATTACAAAGATTGTTCAGCCTGGTATAAAACAATTAGTATGTATTATCCTCGAACTATTAAATCTGAATCACATTCCATCACTTGACCACACTCTGCAGATAACATTCTATAAACAGTCTGTCATAGATATATAAATGAATGCAGAATCCACAGCAAAAGTTAAGAGATTCCACAGAAAAATCCAAAGACAGGACGTCAGATCCCTTAGTATGTCATTATAGATCCTTCTTCACAACTATATCCACACCGACCAAGTGTTGTGAATGTGCGCCAGTCCTGTTCTTTTACATTCCTGCTAGTGCAAGACCTATAAAAGCAAGAGTAGGTATGTGTGTATAAAAGAGGCTTAAAACACAAGAAGGAACAGGTACTGACGCAAGTGCTTTTCCCCGAATTAATGTGGGGTCAGCACTGAGGCTATAGATTGCTTTCAATACATAAAAATGGCCCTGAAGAGAAAGTTACTAACAAGCTGGTTAAGTGTGTAGGTGACACTAAATTAGGGAGATGTCTAAAACAATATGGCACATACCCTTAGAGTCAGGAAATTCATTACAGGTGGCCATGGACAGAATTCTGAGTTGGACAGGTGTGTGACAAATGAAATTTAGTGTAAAAATGTGTTTTTCTACTAGCTGCTTTACATTAATGTACAACATACTATATAAACAAACTGGATTCAGAATGTATTCAGACCCCTTTAATTGAATACTGAATTTTTAGCCTTAATATTTATAATATATCCCACGTGTTTCTCAAATTCCCACAGCAAAACACCCGGTTAAATTAAGAAGACACTGATCAATCAAATTACGTGTCCTAGCAATGCAATTTAGTAAAAGGTCACATTGGATTTCCACTTTTTTTGCAAAATACTGTAATACTAATAAATAGAATTTTTAACATGGAAGAGAGGCACCTATGCATTCAAGGCTCACCAAAAAAGCAAATGAATGAAAATAGAAAAATACTGGTGTTGATGGCTAAAGGCGTTTTCATACTCCTAGTCCGTTTGTTTTGTTCTGAATAGGGGGTCGTTTTGTTTCTTTTTTTCCCCCCAACTTCCGTTTTTTTATTGTTGATTTTATTTGAAGAAAATAACATTCCATAAAATCAAATCTAACATATATAACAAAGAAAATAATATTACATATAATCAAGTCAAACTTAACAAACCGGAATTCAACCCCACCCAAGAGAAAGAGAGGCAAGGCAACAGCAAGAGCAAATCTTTAAAAACAACAAAGAAGGGAGAGTATTCTTTTCCCTGCTATAAATGCTCATTGTAAAATGTTACTGATTAGATCCTGCCATATTTTAAAAAGGTTTTGAACAAATTTCTTCTAAGTGACGATTAGATTTTTTCCCCAATTTCAAATTGTATAGAACACCAGTTACCCACCAACTTAAAACTGGTGGGGTGGGATTCTTCCAGTTTAGTAAAATAAGTCTATGTGCTAGTAAGTGAGGTGAAGGCAATTACAGTTCATTTGTCCTTCTCCACTTTAAGCCCATCTGGAAGTCAATCAAACACAGCTGTTAAGGAGTTAGGAGGGATTGTGACACCAAGGCTGTCTGACAGGCAATCAAAGACTTGGTTTCAATATCCAGTTAGTTCAGTTGCGTTCCACACTGTAAACTTTTATGGAAATTAATATCAATAAACATCCTATGGGTGTGTTGTGGCCTTCTTTCATTGGGAAAACATTTTTCCCCCTAGATAAAAAAGAAATTCCACAGAAGGTATTTGCACACTGCCATATTTTCCATTATTATTAACTGATAGAATACTTGAAAATTATGACCTACCAAGTTTATGTGCTAAAGGACATGTTTCAAAAAGCCAAGTGTACAACAAAAGATGGACTCTGTTGAAGGAATCCACTGATGTGTTTTAAGTTTTATGACAGTAAACTTATTATACAATTTTCACTTAACTGTGTTTAGTTGCAAATTTACTCTGCAGCGGCCACAATATGAAAATAACCTCAATTTACTTTCAGCATCTCAAATCACATGTCTACTGGCTTACCTCTTGTACGTACTTGCAATTAATGTTATTTTGGAATGCTTGATTAACACTGACTAACATGTCTGTTAGTGTGTGCATTGAGAGGACGCACCAGCTGCACGCATTGGTGTATTCATGGTGTAAGATTAAGGTGTTTGATCAGAGATCTCACAGGGCACTGCTGCTCATTTCTCAACAACTCTGTGTTCTTCTGATAGACCCAATTTCCATAGTCAACTGCTATGCAATCGCTTGAACAGGAGGCTGTGAGACTGAATCAGGTGCTGCTCTGATTGAGCGAGTAATTGTGCAAGTTGTTTAATGCAAATGGTCTTATATTTGCATATATTTATTTTTATTTATTTATTTTACCTTTTTAATGATCCGTGTTAGTTCTCAACTCATTATGCTATGAATGAAATTCCCCAATTACCTGCTGAAGATGCTCAATGTGACTGCCACAACACACAAAACGTCACGCATAATGCGCAGCATTTCATGTCTGTTCCATGCCAGATCATATTCGGACCTCATGCAAACCACTCTAGGGTTCACTTCATACCACACCGAGACCACCCTTTCCAAAGAGTCCACAACCGAGTGTGATTGTGAGTGTTCACATACACCTAAACAAACCAGACTTTTAGGAAAATGGCACCAGAGTCCGAAAAAACTGGGCCAAACAAACTAGGTGTGAAAAACCTTACAACTATGCTTACATTTCTGTAACAAAATGTTTAATATATTGTCAATGTAAAATTTTCTTGAATCTTAAATATTACTATTGCAGTAGGCACAAACTAGCAATAAGAGAAAAATATTTCTTAAAACACAATAAAGAAACAGTTGAAAATAAAGGTATAACAGAAGTTGTTTAGATTTTTGCATATGGCAAAGTTTGGGAGGACTCACCGGTATTCCTTGTAGCTGTGGTTTGTCTAAAAGATTGTGCAACTCATTTCTGGAGGCCTCGATCTTTTCACGGTCTGCAGCATCAACCATGTAACTGTTTGACAGAAAGAACAATCCAAAGAGAAATCATAAAATGTCTGCATACCTAACTCCTGAAATTCAGACTTTCCTAATTCATTTACCCAAGTGTGTACTATATTTGAGAAAAAATTTGTTTATAATCATCTATTGAAAAT
The DNA here is from genome assembly GCF_900747795.2 of Erpetoichthys calabaricus. NCBI lineage: Eukaryota > Metazoa > Chordata > Cladistia > Polypteriformes > Polypteridae > Erpetoichthys > Erpetoichthys calabaricus. The sequence continues at coordinate 76,130,134 of NC_041411.2, read as the reverse complement.
AGACCACATTTTACAGAATAAATCCAAACAGATGTATAACTAGGAGGTTAGATGCATGCACTATTGCTTGTTGTGAACTACTAAAACCGTACACAATATTAAAGAGCAGTTGACTATTTTAATATACAGTCCCACAATAGTATACATATTTTCCCCATTATTCGCCAAAACAAAATTTCTGGTATAACTAAATATTTTGATGGTCCCATAAATTTCGTTACAATGGGATTCCACCCGTTTAGAGAAACAAAATCTCTGCCATCACTTTTAGTTACCCAATACGATATCAGCTTGACGTGATGCAAGGCCTGGTGCAGCTTCTGTTTTCAATTCCCTTGAGCTATAAAATGCTTTCAGTTATTTTCATGTATATAAGGACAGCTGTAACCATGTCTCTGCTTAGGTAATAGTCATTTTTACTGAACTGTTGATTAAAACAGATTAGCATTAAAATTATGAGATATTCACACTCTGCCCATTTACTGGATTGTAAGTAAACGTTTTTGTTTTATCTGTTCTGGATAATTTGATTTATAGAAGTCATAACTATTTTATAAAATGTTCACTTTTAATTTCTTTAATTAGCAAGATTAAAATGAATAAATACAAAATAAAGTATCTTCTGACACTCAAATGCATTTTTTAACCTTTATTTCAAACAAACAGTGACATTTCAGATATGTCAGTGAAGTTATAGTTGAAGAAACCTAAAGACCAAAGCGTGTACTGCCATTTGTATGTTGTCTATGCAATAAACAGTAAAAAAACAATAAAAAAGCACAGAGCTCCACATTTTACGGAATGGCTAAAATGAACAGGTTTCACAAACTCGCAAAATGTTTCTTTGTGTTACTAGGCCACTCCTTATGTACAGAATGGCTCTAAGTCAACTGGCATACATTAACAAACAACACATCCAAACCCTACATCCAGATGTCAGGCCGGATCGCTCTGTTGTCGGCAAAGTTCTTAGTGTTATTACTGGAATTTCCATGGTAGGTAAACCTGGATCACAATTAGTCTGGCTCGGAATCTCTTTGTATGAAGTTTGAAACTACCAGAAGCACAGGGCTGCTATAGCATAGCAATGAAGCCTAAGGTCACTCATTCTATGAGCAAGTAAAGACTTTGAAGTAAAGCAGCTGCTCCTCCAGTTTAGAAGGAGCCATTTAAGGCAGGGGTCGCCAACTCCAGTCCCAGAGGAGCACCGTGGCTGCAGGTTTTCATACTAACCCTTTTTTAATGAGTGCCCTGTTTGTGCTGCTAATTAACTTCTTGTGAATTCATTTTAATTAAATTGCTTTTTTAAGATTTGTTTGCCTGAATTTCTTCATCATTGGTCTGAATTGCTGCATCTTTCCTTAAATGGCACCCAAAGAGAAATGAAATGTGAAATGAGCGAGCCAGGAGAAGACCATCTAAGTCAGAGCCTCAAATCCCAACCAGCTGCTTAATTAGGAGCCGATTCTTGTTGTTAATTAAACTTGTTCTTTAATTCCATGGCTTGTTGCTGCTCTTGTGGTGCAATAGCAGACATTTCTGAAATTGTTGATTTTCTCTTTTCTGTAAGCTCTGGTAAAATGTTTTGTGGACCTGAGCAGATCAACATTCCCGAGACCTTCATCTCTCTTTATTTTTAGATATTGTGTGATGGACACCAGTTGTTTTGGCTCATTTTGTATCTCATTATTGCTGGGCTGCTAATTAAGGAAAAAGAAACAATTAAGGGGTCTGAGTCTTCAAGAGCAAGTCAATTACAATGAATTCAGCAAAAACAGGTCACTCATTAAGAAAAGGGTTAGAATGAAAACCTGCAGCCACGGTGGTCCTCCAGGACCGGAGTTAATGACCGCCGATTTAAGGTGATTCAGGTATATAGTAAGGTATACAGGTGACATTGGAATCCTCCAAGAGAAATTAGAGATTGATGCTGAGGAAAAGAAAATGTGTTACTTGTTGCTTATACTCCGTTAAATCTACGGTGTAAAAGTACAAGCAGTCTGGAAAGCAGATGGATAAAGTGTATGAATTTTCTTTCTAGGGTTTATCTATCTGTCATAAATAACATCACTGCCAATGCCTCTTTTCAACACTTAATTGCAATGACAAACGTCACCAATATGAAAAACAAACTTTTGAGATGTTGATGATCATGAATGAAAATTAAACTTTGACAATGATTCCTTTTCACTTGCTATACTTACAGAATACTAACTGAAAGTCAAGCATTGTGGTCCGTGTACTTTTTGGTATTTGAAATTTCATTTTAGAAGCAAAAACGAAAATGAAAGGAATTTTCAGATTTTGATTTTTGATTGAAGAATGAGGGAAAATAAGGTATTTTTTAATTCTGTGGTAACAAATAGCAGTCATAAACTTAAAATTACACGTAAAATAATGAAAGTGTAATAGTTCAAAAACAACAAAACAGACGCATGTTCGTTGTCTGAAACCGGAGTTGGTACTTCTTCTGCATGATTTTTGACGACACATGCGAACAGTCCTCCTCACAACACATCGACCGACAGCCTTGAAGTTACATTGCATGGCATCAGCAGAGGATGGACCATTACGTTGTTTTTTTTGGAACAGTAAAAGATTGACACTCCGGGACAAGGACATGACTGCAGAAAAACCGAGTCGCATCTTTCAGGTAAATATACAAGCTTTGCAAACTTTGATTCATTGATGTAGCAGTTCTTTTATGAATGTTATTGCTGTTACTTACTGTGAAACAGCTAACATTTGGTGATTTCATTTAGTAACACTAAGTCTGGCAATTTTTTATAGTGCTAGCATTCTGAATGTGTGTAAATGTGTGAATGGTTGCTCACTGACAAGTGTAACACATGTTAAGAAAACTTTCTGTAAATCATGTTGCTCTCCTAACACGTGTTACACTTGTGCGCACTGTTGATACTCGAAATGTTTACTAGCTATAGTAGCCAGTAAAAGTCAATGAGTAACCATTCAAAACGCTAGCAGTATAAAAATTGCCAGACTTAGTGTTGGTAAATGAAATCACCAAACGTTAGCTGTTTCACAGTAAGTAACAACAATAACGTTCATAAAAGAACTGCTACATCAATGAAGCAAACTTTGCAAAGCTTGTATTTTTACCTGAAAGATGCGACTCAGTTTTTCTGCAGTCATGTCCTCATCTCGGAGTGTCACTATTTTACTGTTCTGAAAAACAACATAATGGCCCATCCTCTGCTGATCCCATGCAGTGTAACTTCAAGGCCGTCGGTTAATGTGTTGTGAGGAGGACTGTTCGCACGTGTCGTCAGAAATCACACAGAAGTAGTACCACCTCTGGTTTCAGACAACGAAAATTTGTCTGTTTTGTTGTTTTTGAGCTATTACACTTTCATTATCTGAATCACAAATAAATCCAGTGTGTAATTTTAAGTTTATGACTGCTATTTGTTACCACAGAATTAAAAAAATACCTTATTTTCCCTAATTTTATCCATTAATCAAAAATCAAAATCTGAAAATTCCTTTCATTTTCGTTTTTGCTTCTAAAATGAAATTTTAAATACCAAAAAGTACACTGACCCATTGTAAAGACAAAGTTGAATTTTGCACAACGAAAATATCTTTATCCTTGTTCTGCTTCATCCTTTTTTATTTATTTATTTATTTATTTTTTACAAACAGTAAGTGGAAATTGGGGCAGACAAATGGCCAGCACTGCTATTTGGTAGAGCCACCCATTACTTTGTATGTCACAACACTTCTATGCAGATGAAGTCTCTGTTTAACAGTTTGTATTAGTTAAAGTGTTTACTGATGTTCTGATACTGGAGTCTGTAGGTACATCAACTGATAGTCAAGTGTGAAAAAAATTAAAGACCACCTTTATTTAAGACTAGGATTCGTTGAAGAAAAAATGTAGAAGTACATTTTACTCAGTAAAGTTGAGTGGATGGATTTTGTTCAGTCATTTGCAAGAGGTACAGATTTCAAAACAGCAACTTACACAATTGCATTAACTCCTCTACAGTACCGCTCCCACATGCTCCTAAACCTTGGCTGCCCTCCTATATCCCAAATCTGTATGAAAAAAAGCACAAAATAAAAAAAATGCATTAATTATATTTTTCGAAATGATGATCAATGCACTCAATAGGATTAAACAAATTTTTTAGAAGGGCACATTAGATTTGGGTAGTGGCCGTAGTGAGATTACAATGCTTTAGTCCACAAGGTGGTGCTCCAGATATGCTTTTAACATGTGCTTCTAACAAAGGGGTGGGAAAGAATCAAAAGGAAGTGACATTTGTGCAGCACTCTACTTCTGTTAAGCACTTCTCGTTTCAGTGTTGCAACACCTATAACTGTAGATACACCTTGGTGCAGTAACAACAACGCTAAAGTTTACAATCTGAGAAAAAGAAGAAGCTAGATTAGTTACAGATTAAAAACAGAGACACCTTCTTAAAACAAAGAAACAACAGTGTTCAAGGCAAATAAGACTACATTCAGTCTTCTTTGTTGCATTGATATTTTCATATAATCACAGAAAATATAAATCAGTCAAATATAAATTAATCATATCTCAATGCAATCAACATTCACATTTTCTCTAGAACCAACCACCAATAATTTCTACACAATGTTAAATATGCATTTAAATGAAAGTAGAACTTTATGAAATGAAAGTAGAGTTTTTCATTAAAATTTGCTATTCGTAGATTGATGCTTGTTTGGATTGGAGTTTAATTTAGCTTGTTAAAAATACAAAGATTACAGAAGTTCATACTAATGGCGGTACTCAGTGTAGCTCTTTTGATTCCCTACCAACAACTACAAAGCATTCAAAGCCCCTACCTTTATCGTTACATTGCCCTTTGTCACTTTTCTCATGTTGAATCCCACTGTTGGTATCATGTCTTCACTGAACTGGCCAGACTAGAATAACAAAAACAGTTATCACAAATGAGACATTAAATTGTGAGTAAATAAAATGAACAATTTACACCATTTAAAAACGACTGATGATCCACTAAAAACGACTGATAATCCCCTAAATGAGAAGCATGTCAAAAATAAATTACACAACTTAAAACACAAATACATTTTAGAGACTGAAAGGATGGATGGTATCTTGTAACCTGGCTTTGACCAAAGGAGAGAGGCAGATATACATATGAAGGGCTTCACCAAGTAGCAGTGCTACTTAAAAGACCTACAAATCCCAGCAGCCTCGGTAATATTACATCATTATGCAACTTCATGAAGGTTGTCATGGAGGTTGCTGGGAAGAGGGATGATTAGGTGCTCTCTTCAAGAAGGAGCCAAAACACCCCAAAAAGCTTCACTATCATCTGTTTTTATTCACTGCTTTTCACTCCACCTCTAGAATACAACTGACATTGAATTAGTTTAATTCTGTATTGTGCTTTTCCTCCGCCTGCTTGTTCATGAAATTTCGCCCGGGTTGATAAATATCTTTGTCCAGCGTGCAGGGCCATCTTAACAGAATCATAGGCCCCCGGGCAAAGTAGTGTGCTGGGACCCATACAAACATACAAGGAATACAGAAACATACAGGAATCAGAAACATCGTGGGCCCCTGGCTAGTGCCCATTGTGCCCAATACGTTAAGACTGCCCTGTGACAGAGTGCTCCCAGCTTCTACAGATCTTCATGCAACAACTTGAAACTTTCACAACATTCAGGAAACTATTCACTTGGCATTTCAATTCAATTTCACCATCATCATATCTGTAGAACCGGACTCTTTGTGGACTGTGAGTGTTTATCGTTATCTGTTTTGTTGGGTGTTATTTGTCTAGGATCTGTTGAAGAATTTGCATGTGATATGTTTTTGTTTTTTTTCCCCCCTTTGTTTGTTTAATGTATACTTTCATTGATTCATTTGTGCCTCTATACGTGTCTCTGTGTGTGAGTGTGGTAGTGGGGTGCTTTCCTGGTGTCTCAGAAACAAAATAAGCAAATCACAGATTAAAAGCAGTGAGGATCAGAGCATCACTGCAACTGCTCCATTCATACTAGTAATAAGCATAATATAATGTAATGACATATTTTCAAATGCAGTTAATCCGATTCAGGGTCATGGGAAGCCAGAGCCAACCCAGGAAACACCAGGTACACACCCAAAAATCACATGGGTCACTTTAATATCACCAACAATCTAACCTGCACATGATATCATGATACAGGTTATGTTTCCTCAACAGCCTGCAAGTCCTCAAATTGACACTTCTTGTTCCATCTTACTTTCACAACCAAACTTTTTTTGTATTAGTCACTTTAACTGGTATGATGCATGACATTTTGGTCATTAGAGAGTATTTTGCTGTCCACCATAAGAGAAAAATGCAACTTATTTGTGTTTAGAATAAATTTACTGCTTGTAGATGATCCGCTGTGGCAACCCCTAACGGGAGCAGTAGAAAAAAGAAGAAGAGATTCACTGCATGTAAGCATGATAGGTTAAGGAAATATGCTTTACTTGAAACCGCTTTTTAGGTGAGGTGTATAAAAAACAGTGCAATCAAATGCACAAGCAAAAATAATTGAACGTATCATCCCCTTTAATTACAACTTTCTAATTTTAGAATAAGAACGTTTTTTCAAAAAATTAATACAGAACCGTTCCTTGACAGTTGCAAACCTGAAACTAGTGCTGGGCGGTATGACCAAAATTCTATATCACGGTATTTTTCAAAATGATCCTGGTTTCATGGTAATTGACTATATTTTTTCCCTGTACATGAGTGGATGTTAACTACATTTTCCATTGCAATTTCTGCAGTAGACTGGCTAAGAATAACCTATTCCACTGTCATGAGAATTGTACATTGTACAAAAAAACATTTTAATGTGCACACACGCATTAATACAGGTTTGCATGGCCCCATAAAGTGATAGTTTTCAAGGGGGTGGCACTAATGAAGAGAAGGAATCACACTGCATGACAGCTGCATTCAAAATATAGAACCTTTTTATTGAACAAATTTTGCAAACAACTTAAACTATGATTTTGACAACATATTTTCAACCAACCAAATATTTAGACTTCGTAAAATATCCAGAGGTGCTTGTCAAAAGTTGTATTGCATTGAACATGTCTTAGAAAAGGAATAAATAGTAAATATTTTTTGTAAACCAACTACACTTTCTGTTAATGTTACCAATCTCTGTCCACTGACACATTAGCTATATGAATTGTAATGGCGTTGGTTATCTCGATCCACCGCTTGCTTTTTTTGTTGTAGGCAGTACCTTTGGCAAATGCGTCAGACTCGAGTGTCCTCTAGCTTTTTCAGTTTTACCTGAGGATGTGGAGGGTGCCAATCTTAGTTCCATACATTCATGGTACAACAAAGCAAGTTTGTAGCTAAGGTGGTGCAGCAAATTGCTTGTGTTGCCGCCTCTGGCGACATCTTTAGCGCGACAGCATTTGCAGTAAATAGTTGTTTGGTCCACATCCGACCTTTTAAAACCCAAGTATCTCCAGACAACAGACACGGCTCCTTTATTCGGCAAAAGTTCTTCTGTGTCATCATGTTCAACTTTATCATCTCCTACAGCTTCAGTTTCTGAATGTTCTCTGTCCATTTTCATCGCCCAATACCTCCACTAATGCATGTACTTCGTTGCATGCGTGTTTAGTGGTGTAGCAATGAAAAAGGTCCCCCCCCCACTAAACAGTTTTCCACTGCACCACGTTCCAAACATTGTTTAAGCTATTTAAACCGATATTGCAGTATAAGAAAAATCCATATCAAAACAAAAATAAAAAATGGTTTTTGGTATGAACCGGTATACCTCCCAGCACTACCTGAAACTACACCTTAGTTTCCATGAAGCTGTAAAAATTGCCATTTTTCTTTTCTTCTTTCCTTCCTTCTATTTGAGTACACACAAATCTCAAAGTGCGCACTTGCAAAATGTACCTGCCTGACTGTTCCCATCAAGTGTGCAGTGCCGACGCTTACTCTGCAAGCCAAAAGGTCCTGCATTGTCTCACTGCATACTCATTTGCTTTGCATTTCACTTTTATTTGCATTTCCTTAAGTAAGGATCTAAAGAAACGGAGACAACTTTTAAAAAAATCCATATACAGTAGCTATTTATTTTTTGTAACAATTTGCTGCCATATCAGATTGCTTTTACTTGGCCTGACAAACACACCATGTAAATGAATACAAAAAAATGCAATGAAGGAAATGAAAGTTGACAAAGTAATATAACAAGTTTGTTAGAAGCATGAAGCAAAAGTGAAGAAATTAATTTGCTCATACTTTCCTGTGAAAGACACAGAGACATTTAACAATGAGACACACATACACTTGTCACAGCTGGGTTCATTTTCACTTCAAAAATCCAGAAGGCATTGCTTCCACAGCAGCCACAAACGTTTAAGGAATTGCTTAAGCATATTTATCTGCATAATTCACATCCAGCAGAGTGTTACAAAGCTAAATTATAAAGTGACTGCCATTTAGTTCCAGCTATGAAATAGAAACATTTGCTTCCATTACTTACTATGGGAAAGAATGTTGTACTCTGTGAAAGGCACTATATAAAATATAAATTTAGTGTAGGGGCAAGTTTAAAAATTCTGTGGAAATGGGGCAAAATGGAATCAAATAAGTAGGCATGTTTCTGCTGAATGCCACATAAGAAACAGAACACATACACAGCACTTTGAATTTTCTTTCCGGCATATACTTCACTTCAGCTGCAACAGTGAAATTTTCAAGTTTGTAAGCAATGTATTGACACTTGATACACATATAGTGGTTTAAATCAGGGGTGCCCAACTCTGATCCTGGAGGGCCACAGTGGAGGCAGGTTTTTTTTAATTCTAACCCTTTTCTTAATTACTGATCTGTTTTTGCTGCTAATTAGCTTCTTTTGAATTAATTTTAATTGACTTGGTTTTTAAGAAATGGTTCCCTGAATTTCTTCATCATTCCTCTGAATTGCTTCATTTCTTTCCTTAAAGGGCACCCAAACAGAAGTGAAACGTGAAGTGAGTGAGCCAACAGAAGACCAACTAAGTCAGGGCCTCAAACTCCAACCAATTTCACTCCAACCAGTTGCTTAATGAGGCACTGAGTCTTGTCATTAATTAAACTTGTTCCTTAATTCCATGGCTTGTTGCTGCTCTCATTGTGCAATAGCAGACATTTCTGAAATTGTGGATCTTCTCTTTTCTAAGAGCAGATCAGCATTCCTGAGACCTTCACCTTTCCTTATTTTCAAATATTGTATGATGAACATAGTTTGCTAGTCCTGTTTTGGCTCATTTTGTATCTCATTATTGTTTGGCTGCTAATTAAGGAAAAAGAAACAATTGAGGTTCGCTTCCCGGATCCTCCCTGCGTGGAGTTTGCATGTTCGCCCCGTGTCTGCGTGGGTTTCCTCCGGGCGCTCCGGTTTCCTTCCACAGTCCAAAGACATGCAGGTTAGGTGCATTGGTGATACTAATTTGTCCCTAGTGTGTGCTTGGTGTGTGTGTGTGCCCTGCGTTGGGCTGGCGCCCTGCCCAGAGTTTGTTTCTTGCCTTGCGCCCTGTGTTGGCTGGGATTGGCTCCAGCAGATCCCGTGATCCTGTAGTTAAGATATAGTGGGTTAAATAATGGATGAAATAATTGAGAGGTCTGAGTATTCAAGAGCAAGTCAAATAAAATGAATTCAAAAGAAGATAATTAGCAGCAAAAACAGGTCACTAATTAAGAAGAGGGTTAGAATGAAAACCGTGCAGCCACTGCGGCCCTCCAGGACTGGAGTTGGACACCTCTGGTTTAAATGTTAATTAGAAACGAACACCTCTGCAAAAAAAGTGCACATCCTAGTGCAATACTTGAACGGCTAATTCGGGGTGGGGGGGAGAAACCCTACATGTAGCTAGTCTGGTGTGACATTAAATCAGCCTACATGCACACTTTTGAGAAACTGTCAGGCATCCTACCACTCACTAGCCACAAGAGTGCAGCCAAAAGATTTCAGAATAATTTTTTACACATTCTCAAACCTTTTTTAAGCACCTATTTATTTAAACATCAGATATCACATACAGACAGTCAAATACAAGGAAATCCTAAAAACAAGCCATAAAATTAATTTTGTTTTAACGAAAATTTAGAGGTACGTCAAAATTTTAGAGACTTTATTGCCTTTAACCTTGAAAACTCCTTCATTTCAAAAGAAAACTTTTACCGTAATTGTAAAATACAGTTTTTACTTGAGCTGGTTTTAAATTAAAGATGAAAAGAAATATTTGTCTAAATGATACATTCAGCTACTGATTGCTGTGGTTACATGAAATGAAATAAATCGCCCAAAAGAAAAATATAAATGAAGCGGTGAAACATGTGAACGGTTACAATCTTCTTATACAATATGGTACCGTGGCTGTACGTTTGTCTGTCCAGGAGTTTAAATCACCTGTAGCTCACAAATCGTTTGAACTATTGACCTGAAATTTAGTACACATATACTATGTGACGTCTACTATCCACTTTCGTGGTGATGATTGAGCTCCAAGGTTATTCCTCTTTTAATTTTATTGTAGAATCAACTCTCGGCTGTGGGCAGCAGGGTGGCGCATGCCTACAGGCGCCGTTCTCATCCTTACCACCTTCTCTGTCACTTCCCTTACCTCTTCATATCTTAAATCATTCTTGAGGCAGATTGAAGGCTTAAGTGCCAGCTTAAGTGAAAAATTAAAGAAAACGTGCTAAGTAATTGCAACACAAACACTGACTTAATCAGTATGAACGCGAAAAAGATGTGGACGAAAGAAGAGAAGAAGCGGGCGGATAGGGTGGAGAAAAGAAGAGCTGCTCAGAAAGCAGCAAGCGCATCAACCTCTGAGCAAATGAATGCTAAATGTACAGAGAAAGAGGAGGAGAACTAGGAATGCTCAAGTCAAGTGTAATGTGCAGTGCGCCGTTACTGGTCCTTAATATTTACATACAAAATTACACATCAAAAAATTCAGACGTGATTAATGTGCACATTGCAGACTTTCATTTAACTGGATTTGCAAACATTGCAGTCATAGCATATAGCAATGACCACACTTTTCCTACATGGTCCACACGCATCCTGCAATGAAGCCAAAAAGTACTCCCCAAAACACATACATGAGCTTATACTTATATAGTTTCCAAAAGTTCCTGGCAGAAGGGGATAGTGTGGCAGTCCGGTTGCTTCTGAACCTGGGCGGTATGGATGTACTTTTGAGGAGTGAAGCAGATGGGAGCCTGGGAGTTTTTCAGGCTTTGTGTTACCCATTATTTGATTTGGTACTGTTTTGGTACTGAGATGTGAAAGCTGATAAGAGTAGCAAAGTCAAAACTTTAGCATCGATCCACCACTAACCTCTGGACACACTTACTGTTATCAGAGTTTCTATTCATTCATTTAATTGCAGCTCCTTACATATGCTGTAGTTTACCATAACCAGTTTCAAAGGAGGCAGGAAATTTAGCAATCCCAAATGTGTACTGGTGTTTGCTCATTCACAATTACATTTTTGTGCAAGCATGCAGGTATTCTGAGAAAAATTCTACAAACGCTGATGATAGTTTGCACATCTGCAAGGAGCTCCATAAAAGGTGAAATATTAATGAGAATTGTTTTTCACATTATACCACATTAAACATTGTAAGGAGCCCCTTTCAATACTGTGTGGCCAAGGACACAGCAAAAAGGAAAGCAAGATAATAGAAGCAACAAACATTACAAATATTGCAATAAAATTAAAATTGCTACAAAACAAAATGTTTGCGCATTGGGCATTTGATTGAGGAATGCCTATAATCATGTTACGGCTTCATCTTACAGCAAAGATCCAAACTCGCAAATCTCCTTAAGATTACAGAGTGCCATACTGCTGTACCCAGAATACCACTGCTCACTATTAATAAAACACTTCCGCAGCAGCCCCACTTTATTATTTAGCCGAGACTTCCATATTATGTTTATGGCTTTTAAATGATCGGTTTGTTCTCAATGTGCTTTTACTGTGAAAACTAATTACTTTTATTGTTCTTTTGGAGGCCATTATAAAGTGCAGCACTTAGGATTTATTATTTTTAATTTATTTACTCACTTAGTTGTGCCACGCAAGCAGGGTTGAGTGAGGATAAGTCATAAAATGAACATAACAACTCAGCCAAGGCCGAACAATGACAAAGAAGACACATGTAATAGAAAAAAAAGTAAATTATTTAAAATAAATCCGCTGCTACACAGAAATAAAATCAGAGCCACTATGTAGCATAAAATGTATTCTCTCAATTTTAATTTAAAATGTAGCATAAGAGAGCATGATGGATGTCTCATTCAGATTAGATACACTTTTCATACTGTCACACACGTTTGCATGGGAGACAGCTAAAGGGTCTAAATGAGAGGAATTTCACACCAGACCAGGGGGTGGCGGAGTGCACTGACCTTCCCCGTGATCCCCACAGGCACAACACAGTCCCAAAACAACACACAAAGTAAATCACCCCAAACCACATTCTTCTTCATCCTCCTCCTCCCAACTCTTGCGCCCGGAGTGGTGGCTGCTGGCTCCTTTTATAGTCCACCAAGAAATGCTCTAGGTGCTTGATTGCCAAGTTCCAGCTGCACTTCCGGGTGTGGTGAAAACACTGCCCATAAGGGCTCAGGAGTTCCAGCTGCAGCACCCCCTTGTGGCACCTGCTGCACCCAATTCCCATGGAGCCCTGCGGGAAACCGAGGCACCACTCCAACCCAGGGGGGCAGCCATCTAGTGTCCAGGGGGAGGTATTGCACAGTCCATGGCTGCTCCCCCTGAACATATAACGAAGGGGCGTCCCGGCCGGTCATGAGCCCCGGCCGACAGCCACAATATATATATTATACACATACAGACTAATCATCCGCTGCGGCTTCGCCCGCGTTTTTGTGAAACAGGACAGTGAGGAGGGCACAGCCTAGCTCTCTACTCCTGACCTCCCCTTGGCCCGCAGCCTCTGTCTCGGATTAGCATGAATATATCGCTCCTGCAAGCGAAATAAGATTCTTATCGTAATGAGAGAAGTCACAAAATCAACCAGAATGTTCAAGCAAATTATAGAAGAAAAAAAAAAAAGATCTAAATCCGTTAAGTAGTTCTCTCGTTCGCTAGCTAAGAGGAAGTAAGGTAAACGCCCAGAGGCAGATGCGTGAGTGAGGAGGGCCCCGCCCCCCTCCCCGCAGCCCAATGAGTGTCTCAGATTCATGCTAATAAATTGGTACTGCAAGCGAACTATGATACTTAGCACAATGAGAAAGCCGCAAAACCAACTGAATGTTCAAGCAAATTATAGAAAAAAAAAAATCTAAATCCGTTAAGTAGTTCTCACGTGAAAAGTGGACAGACATATAAACGGATGTGAAAAACTGAGAAATTTCGCGCTTGGATCATGAAATGTTTAAAACCGTTTCTTAGCGAGCACCTAGGGGCCAGGGGTAACCTACATTCCAAATTTCAAGTCCCAAGTCCTCATGGTTTGGGAGATTTTGTGATGAGTCAGAGTCAGTGGTATTTGGCTTTTTTTACACACATATATACTGTGCATCCGTAAAGTATTCACAGCGCATCACTTTTTCCACATTTTCTTATGTTACAGCCTTATTCCAAAATGGATTACATTCATTTTTTTCCTCAGAATTCTACACACAACACCCCATAAGGACAACGTGAAAAAAGTTTACTTGAGATTTTTGCAAATTTATTAAAAATGAAAAAAATTGAGAAAGCACATGTACATAAGTATGCACAGCCTTTGCCATGAAGCTCAAAAAATTGAGCTCAAGTGCATCCTGTTTCCCCTGATCATCCTTGAGATGTTTCTGCCGCTTCATTAGAGTCTACCTGTGGTAAATTCAGTTGACTGGACATGATTTGGAAAGGCACACACCTGTCTATAGAAGGTCCCACAGTTGACAGTTCATGTCAGAGCACAAACCAAGCATGAAGTCAAAAGAATTGTCTGTAGACCTCCGAGACAGGATTGTCTCAAGGCACAAATCTGGGGAAGGTTACAGAAAGATTTCTGCTGCTTTGAAGGTCCCAATGAGCACAGTGGCCTCCATCATCCGTAAGTGGAAGAACTTCAAAACCACCAGGACTCTTCCTAGAGCTGGCCGGCCATATAAACTGAGCGATCAGGGGAGAAGGGCCTTAGTCAGGGAGGTGACCAAGAACCCGATGGTCACTCTGTCAGAGCTCCAGAGGTCCTCTGTGGAGAGAGGAGAACCTTCCAGAAGGACATCTCTGCAGCAATCCACAAATCAGGCCTGTATGGTAGAGTGGCCAGACGGAAGCCACTCCTTAGTAAAAGGCACATGGCAGCCCGCCTGGAGTTTGCCAAAAGGCACCTGAATGACTCTCAGACCATGAGAAAGAAAATTCTCTGGTCTGATGAGACAAAGATTGAACTCTTTGGTGTGAATGCCAGGCGTCACGTTTGGAGGAAACCTGGCACCGCTCATCACCAGGCCAATACCATCCCTACAGTGAAGCATGGTGGTGGCAGCATCATGCTGTAGGGATGTTTTTCAGTGGCAGGGACTGGGAGACTAGTCAGGATAAAGGAAAAGATGACTGCAGCAATGTACAGAGACATCCTGGATGAAAACCTGCTCCAGAGCACTCTTGACCTCAGACTGGGGCGACGGTTCATCTTTCAGCAGGACAATGACCCTAAGCACACAGCCAAGATATCAAAGGAGTGGCTTCAGGACAACTCTGTGAATGTCCTTGAGTGGCCCAGCCAGAGCCCAGACTTGAATCCGATTGAACATCTCTGGAGAGATCTTAAAATGGCTGTGCACCGACGCTTCCCATCCAACCTGATGGAGCTTGAGAGGTGCTGCAAAGAGGAATGGGCGAAACTGGCCAAGGATAGGTGTGCCAAGCTTGTGGCATCATATTCAAAAAGACTTGAGGCTGTAATTGCTGCCAAAGGTGCATCGACAAAGTATTGAGCAAAGGCTGTGAATACTTATGGACATGGGATTTCTCAGTTTTTTTATTTTTAATAAATTTGCAAAAACCTCAAGTAAACTTTTTTCACGTTGTCATTATGGGGTGTTGTGTGTAGAATTGTGAGGGAAAAAATGAATGTAATCCATTTTGGAATAAGGCTGTAACATAACAAAATGTGGAAACAGTGATGCGCTGTGAATATATATATATATATATATATATATATATATATATATATATATATATATATATATATATATATATATATATACACATACACACACACACATATATATATATATATATATATATATATATATATATATATATATAGATACAGATATAGATATAGAGATACAGATATAGATAGATAGACAGACACAGTGGTAATTCATTCCAAAACTCTGGAAGCGGCCCGATTTGGTCGCGACACAAACGTAATTTCCCCATAAGATTGTATGTACAAACTGTAATATATATATTTGTTAAGCACAAAAATACTTATACCATAGAATGCAAAGCGTAATAGTAAAAACTAAATGTAAAAACACTGAACAACAATGAGAAAACCTTGAACAACAGAGAAAACTAACATTGTAAGAGTTGGCGCTAGACCCTTACGCTCGCTGTAAACACTTTTTTTTTATAAATGAGTTTTAAGCACAGGGGAAAAAATTAAATGCCACTTCTCTTGCGAAACTTTTCAAACTATCCTCTACTGGCTTTAAATTTCTCGCCTTCACCACTCGAAGACAGATTTTTTTTCAGCAAATCACCATGAATCTTCCTGGCTTTCGCTCATATGATCACCTCACTTGTGCTATCCCCTGCAAGTTGCTTCTCGTTCAACCACACTAGCAACAGTTTTTCCACCTCTTCCAGCACTTGAAGCCTCTGCTTGGTTAACATTGTAACTTCTTTTGCAACATCAGCTGCTTTGTTAGGCCCTGTATACGCAAACAAAAGAAAATGGGAAACAGAGAATGGGAAATCATTGGCGCGTATGAATGCGCGTAGGGAAACTGGCCGCTAGTGTTTATATTCGCCACCAGAGCGTGTGGTCGTGAACAAATGCAAAGTTTTGGCAAACTTTTTGATCGTAACCCGATTTGTACGTGTTCGGAAACGTTCGTGATCAGAGGTTGTACTGTGTGTATATTTATTTATATATATATATATATATATATATATATATATATATATATATTATATAGATAATTGGGTAGAAGGACCTATTAATGCAAGGTGTCTAGTTGAGTGAACTGTAGCTATCTGTAAAACTGACAGGTTTTAAACTTTTAAAGTGGGAATGTTGTCTTGATATTTCACAGTCATAGATAAGAAATGAAATGAGACAATTTAATAGGCCGAAGGGCGTGAAAAGGCAAACAGACATTTACAAAATCCTGCACATTTATTAGCCTATATTATAGACAGGCTATAACAGAAATAACGTTTTGCAAAAATAGTGGTGCAGTGGTTTTTGTGTGGTGCTTGAACAGACAGGCAAAGAGAAATTCAATTTTATACACATAGTTATAGATACTAAAAGTTAAGCGAAAACATGAACTTTATCCATAATAAACTCCACATGACCCAAGTGACAGTGCTGCAGAATGCCTCCAGGATAATTTTGTTTTCATAAGGAAAATGAGCATTTCCCTGAACAGATGATTATACCTTGTTTTGGGCATAGGCTTCATATTGCGATTGGTGAGTAATCTGGGGTTCTTCTGTAAAATGCAGTTTAGGTTAAATTGATCTTATTTATTATGACATTTAAAAATACAAAAACATCTGATAAGTAAAGCTATAGATGACAAAAATATAATTCAATTTCAAATAATACATTAAATTATCTTGAAATTATCATTATCGTCAAAATCCCAGAAAATATCGAGATATTTTTTTTTTCCAGTATCGCACACCCCTATGAGAAACACAGATATTTGGGAGTTACAATATAATCCTTCAGGGTATCTGCAGTTTTCAAAAGAATCAAAGTGTACAACATGTCTAACTTTACTAGCATCCATCTGTCCACTGGCACTGATGCAGCATGGTTGAAATTAACAGTGCAGTACATAAAAGTACAAATTTCACTGTACCCTGTACACTTGACAATAAGGACCCTGAACATTGGAACATTAGATAAATTGTGATGGGAACAGACCATTCAGCCCAATAAGCCTGTCCTTCCATTCACTTAAGATTGTCCAAAATAACATTAAATTGAGATCTGAAGGTTCCCAAAGTCCTACTCTACTTGTCCGCCACACTACTTGTCTATGCTTCTTTAAGTAAAGAAAAACTTCCAACATGCATGTGAAATCTGCCCTAAAGTTTCCAACCATGCACCCATGTTCTTGTTGTAGAACTTAAAGTAACAGCTGGGATCTACTGTATTAATTCATTTATAAGTTTAAATACTTCAGTCATGTTCCCTCTTAAATTCCGTTTGCTTAAACTGAAAAGGTTCGGCTCTTTTAATCGCTCCTCAGAGCTAATACCTCTGCCAAACAGCTCTTCTCTGGCCATTTTATAGCACTGTTACAGCTATGTCTTGTTTTCATACTCTCGTCCAGACCATTTATCTACTGTATATTAAAAAGAGCAGCGGCCCTTCCACTGGTCCCTGAGGGACACCACTTTTACCGTCACCTCATTTTGAAAAAGTTCCCTTTTGCTTCCCAGTGGCACTGATGAAATTAGAAAAATGCATAAAAAGTAACAAAAGAAGCCTAAGATCCCCCAAGTCTCTGGTCTCAAACCAAATACACGATGCATCTTCTGGAAAGAACTCTGACCCAAAGAAAGTAGACAGTTCATCAGCATTTTCAAGGCAGGGTTCAGCTTCTTCTCAATATGCTTCCTATGCCACGTCTGAGAAAGATTTAACAGCAGATTATTGAGAGCAGCTTATCTCACTGTGTTCACTACCCTAGCAGTATCTGTGGTGAAATTAAGACACCCCATCACTTTATTGTTCCGCCAACATTAACTATTATCCATCTGCAGAAGAGTATTAATATCGAGCACCATGATCGTAAGGAAGGCATTGTAACTTTACGGACAAATAATTTGCCACTTTATTTTGTTAAAATGAGCTCCAGCTTAAGGCTTTTCTTATTTGCCTAGTCAGATTCAATCTATAACAAAATGTGAAGCTTTCATTAACCCTGCTTTCAGTGTTGAGATGTTTAATTTCTTATTTAATTCCTTAATTCAGTTGTGGGGTTAAGAGAGTATATCCCATCAACCATGGCCACAAAATACCAACCAACCTCAGTGGAAACTTCAGTCCAATGTAAGGCGCATACGTGAGCACACATACACTCGCACCGTCCAGGCCAGTTTATAGTCATTAGGTTCGGAGCACAAACGTCTTTGAAATGTTACAGAAAAGGAGCGCCCAGAGAAAGCTCAACATCGACAGAACATGCAAATTCAACAAACGGACTAAACTGCCACTTGAAAACCAATACCTGGAGCTGTAAAGCAGCAGCAATGCTAAGCTCTGTGACTGCCATTTATTTATTAATGTATTTATAAAGCACTGTAAAAACAACATCAAGGCTGACCAAAATGCTGTACAATAAAAACCCAACATATCACACACACAATAACCAAAGGGTAAATGAAACAGAAACACATAAACACACAAGAGCTGAAGAGATTCATAATAAAAAGTATACAGATAGCCAACATATCATACTGGGTTAAAAGCCAGAGAAGTAAAGGTGTGTTTTTAAATAAGATTTAAAGACAATTAGTGAAGGAGCCTGCCTAACGTGCAACTGCAAATTGTTCCAGAGTTTGGGGCTGCACCTGAAAAAGCCCGATCACCTCGGAGTTTGCGTCGTGCCTTGGGAACACGTAAAAGCATCTGGTCTGCTGACCTGAGAGAGCGAGACGGTACATAAGGGTGCAGCAGTTCCGACAAATAACTTGGGGCCGTGTGCAAATACAAAGATCCTGAATATGCCATGAAATGATGAAGGGCCCTGCCCCCTTAATGGATGGATGGATACATTAACTCAAGAAACACACCTGAATCAAAAGCAGCAGCAGTAGTAGTAGTGGTGGTTTCTGGGACTAAAGTTGGGGATAGATGGCATAATAAATGCAAAAACAGGTAAACAAAGCAGCTACTATTTCTCCAAATTAAGATTAAAAGGAATTAATCCAAGTTAAGATTAAAAGGAAACCCCAGAGAGAAACTGTGGCTCCTGCTTCAGTTTTTTATTGTAATAAGTGCGGCGGACAGCCGGGACCCATGCCCGGCCAGGATGCCCCTTAGGCACTGGATTCGGGGAGCTGCCATGGGATGCACATTACGTCCCCTGAAACACTTGGTGGCAGCCCCCCTGGGCTGCATCGGGGCCACAATTATGTTACACTGGAGCTCATCCCTGTTGGGCTCTGTGGCCACTGCCAGGTGCAGCCTAATTAGGCCAATTACCACCTGGAGCACTTCCGGGTGGGCTATAAAAGAAGCCTGCAGCCACTAATCAAGGCGCCAGAGTCGGGAGGAGGACGATGAAGCTGCCTTGGAGGAGTGGAGGAAGAAACAGTGTGGTTTTTGCTATTTGTTTGGTGTTTTTGGGACTGTGCTGTGGCTGAAGAAAAATAAATAGTTGTTTTATTTTACGTGTGCCTCCGTGTCCAGTCTGTGTCGGGTTGGGCACCTATACAGTGCCTTTCACATAAGGCATTTACACAGCAAATGCTAATGCAGCTAAACAATTTCTTTTTGCACGTCATTCTTTAAATCTTCAGTAGTGAAATACATAAATTATCAAAAACAAAAATGTTAGAATTATTTCACAAATATCTAAAAAGGACAAAAAAAACCAAAAACTCACCATTATAAACAAGAGGAAAAATCGTAAACAAGGTGCTCTCAGTTTTTGACAACCTTGGGATTTAATAAATGATGCAGCCTTAATGACATTTGGAATAACAGTAAAAAGCCCTTAGGGTAAAAAAAAGTGACTTATTTCTTCTCATTAGTCAGCTCTCAGTATGCACTACTTTTTCTTCATTTTCTCTACAGAAATCTGGATGAAATATCACAAGACACACATACTTTTCAAAGTCATCTGACTTAGTCTTACGTGGAAGTTGAAGAAAGAGTCCCGTGATGCATTCCAACAGCATTTCTGGCAAAAGTCATAATTAGGAAATGCACACTCGTCTGCTCCACTAGACCTGCTCTGTGATTATAGAGCAGCATTTTGTGATAATAACCCAGTTAATAATAATAATACATTTTATTTATTTGTGGGCGCCTTTCTAAACACTCAAGGACACCGAACAATAGATAAAACACAGATTATAAACAAAACTAAAATACAAAAATTAAAATCAGACAGTGCAACTGTAATCAAAGAGAAAAAAACAGTCTTAAACAAATGAGTTTTAAGTTTAGATTTGAAAAGTGAAAATGATTCAATATTTCTAAGCTCAGAATGTAGTGAGTTCCAGAGCTGGGGAGCACAGTAACTGAATGCTCTGCTCCCCATAGTGGTAAGACAGACGAAGGGGACAGTCAAGTGGATGTTAACAACAGACAGCAACGTTGAATCTAAGAGGAACGGTAGAAAAACAATGGCAACATGAACCAAGCACTCTCAGCCCTGCTTAATCCAACTCAAGGCAGTAGGGGGACTGGCACGGACCCAAAAGCATGAGGCACAGGGCAGTAAATAACCCAGGATGGATTATCAGTCCATCACAGGACCAGCTCTCAAATAAGCAGTCACACAATACATCAGAGAAACACATCTGTTAGTAACTTAGTCTTCCAAAATACTCGGTGCAAACATGCTTTATTTAAAAAATAAATATTTAATATTTAAAGATCCAGATATTTTTAAACCCAGTTATCCAAAACAGGTATTCGCGCACTGTATTATTATTTTATACACATAGCATATGTACCCTGAAACATTTCGGTATGTCACCGTATTTGTTTTAGTAGGTCTTTCCAAGGATTTAATAACCTTATTCTTATTTGTAACATTTAACAGTAGTCATCATCTGTCCACACAAAGAAGTCTCTTTTGTCTTTTGCTCATACCTTTGGCATTTCTCTATAAACAGTGCTCTTGGATGACAGACCTTTTTTTCCACTGGGCATGTGTAGTTTATGTGGTTCTGCCTTTTCAGGGTGGATAATAAACATTTTAAAAATGATGAACACACCAGTGTTGATGGAAAACATTTGAAACAAAAATGGCATTTTCAAATTTTTCCATGTTAGTGTGGACCAAGACATACCAAGATCATTTGGCCTAGCAATTCCCTCATTATGTTGAATTTAAAAATTAAAAACTCAAAAATGTATAAATAATCTATACAGGGGGTCCTCGAGTTACAACGTCTCAACATACAAAGTTTCGAGTTTACAACGCTCACTCCCATAAAAACTTTAAAAGATTGAGACATGAGAAGGAATAAAGGTAAGGATTTTTTTTTGTTACACTTTTTCTGTTACTACAGTACAGTATATTTATGTCCTTTTCCTTTTTCTGTGGCTTAGTTGTTTTTTTATGTTCTAGATTATGATTTTGCAAATGTGTTAGGATAGGTAAGTGACTTAGGCTAGGGTGTGTTTCGACTTACACCAAAATTCGGTTTACATCACTGTTGTAGGAACGGAAATGTGTCGTAACCTGAGGACCCCCTGTATACTGTACATAAAATGCTATGTATTGGGCCTGTCGGTTACGAGATTACTCTCAAACCACTGGGGCTACAACATTGATTTTGGTCTTAATGAAAGCTTTAGGCCTTTAACTGAGGCTGGTGAAGCACAACATTTAGCTGATGGCAACTACCATGAAGTTATCAGTTTTCACATCTTTCTTATGGCAAACTGATGAAGCAGGACACATGGCAGAGAGAAAATGAGTAATGACATCTGCTGGGCATGTACACTGCATAAGATATTAATACTGTATGATATGAAGAAGATGAAGTACAAATCAGACATGAACAAGTGCGGCCATGACAACGGCCATGTCATACAACATAACAGATCATATGCTTAATTGCTGAAACATAGAAAGATGGCAAATTAATCTGATCCACTATTTCATGGGAATAAAACCACACTTTTATTTTAGAAGGGAACTTTAAAGGATAACAGATAAAAGATCATTCAAGACATAAGAAATGAAAATATAAAGAAGCACAAGTTTGGGTACGGGCACAAAACTATTACAAAGGCAGTGAACATCCATTGGGGATGAGTGTTGTTGGCCCATTTTTACAAACGTTCAATGAGGCCTAGAACTGATTGAACCAGAGCACTTCTTAGATAAGCCACAGCAAGCAGACTACCGGAGGAGAATTGCATTTTCTTAAAATGAAGTAAACAGCTACTATAATTTTGGAAAAAAGAAATAAAAATACACAGAGACTTCTACAAAACCATTACAGACTCTAATAGCTGCATGTACTGCTACAGAAAAAGGCAGTGAAGCGTCACGTGACCTTTGGGGTTTTCTAGCAGAAGCCTAGGGTGTGATAGCATCTATGCATATTAAATTACCAATTGGTGGGTTATTGCCAGAGAGCAGTTTTGTTGTCTTATCATAGTTTGTGCTTGTTCTTTGCTACACTCAGCAGTTTAGATCTGGGAGTGAAAGACGTCTCATGGAAAAAATTACAAGTGCTAGACATTTACATCCTAGAGCCTCTTAAAATAAATGAGGCAGTGGATTACCGTTAAAAAAAATACAATTTAAAAAGACAAAAATGCCAGTGTTTCTTTTTTAATCATGTAATAATTAAGAAGAGACCAATCAGATTAGGACACTAGCTTGCTCACCCAAGTTTATCCAGGCTGGGCAGTTGCCCCATCAACTCCAAATCTTTCTCCTCCACTGTCCCAGACATCCTTTGAGGCAAGACCCATTTTTCTCAGGTCAGTGTCTCCCGGTCGTCATGACCTCCACTTCCTTTCATCGAAGTACACCTTACTGGCCAATCATCGGCTTCCTTTTGCTTCATATGACCAAACTATTTCAATCTTATTTTTCCCTTAAAAACGACATCCACTACCTTCACACCAAGCCTTGTGTTTAGCTCAGCATTCGTCTTCCTCTCACTTCATGACAGGCCACACATCCAACTGATCGTTCTCATTCCTGCCTTCACTGGCCACATCAGATTCTCATACTACTCCTCACACACCTTTCATAAATGTTTCCCTTCAATGTCAGAAAGGCTACTTTCAAAGTCAGAATGAGGGACAAATCCTTGAATTTCTTCCATGTACGTCTCACTAGTGTGTCAGCACCTCCATCTGCATTCAGTACTTCACTCAAGGAACAGAACTTCCCTACTTTCTCCAAAACAACTCTATTGCCAATACCTAAACCTGCACTTACAATAGCATTACCCCTCCACGCATACTTTAAATAAAGGTCACAATAGCTCTTTGCAGACCACCCTTGAGAACACAACAACTCTTATGTTTCCACTTAAAGTAACCTATAAATTAGACAAACACCTCTACCATAAAGGCTGCAAGGCCATGCACTTGCCACTTCCACACCTTCTGTCCCTTCACCTCCAACTTTCAGCTTGGTCTTTCACTTCCAGACTAGCTTCCTACTCCAGTACCGTCTCCAAATGCTCATGCGGCAATCAATCCTTCACAAGTTTTTTGGTCAACAAACTCCATCAGGCCAGGTCACGTCGATGAGCATGCACTGGTACAGCACGTTGCCGCACCCACCACACGACAAAACAGCTCGGGATCCTGGTTGGCAACCCCCCCAGGCAGAGACACGATCCACTCCCCACCCTCCAGAAATGACCGGCAATCAATCCTTCACAAGTTTTTTGGTCAACAAACTCCATCAGGCCAGGTCACGTCGATGAGCATGCACTGGTACAGCACGTTGCCGCACCCACCACACGACAAAACAGCTCGGGATCCTGGTTGGCAACCCCCCCAGGCAGAGACACGATCCACTCCCCACCCTCCAGAAATGACCGTCTATCTGCCGCAGCCAGGTGTTACGTGGGTGTCTTCTTGGCCTGGTCCAGTCACTCGGGTCCTCAACAATGAGGATCCTGCGAGTCGGATCACCCTCGGGCAATCGCACCACATGGCCATAGTGCCGTAACTGATGCTCCCTCACAATGCAGGTAATGTGCCTCATTCGGGACTCCATGAGCAACACAAAGTCAAAGCAGTGGTACCCAAGGATTCTCCGAAGAGACACAGAGAGTCCAGTCTTCATCTCAGGTCACTGGATAGCATCCATGTCTCACAACGACATAGCAAGAGAGGAAGCACCAGGACTCTAAAGACTTGAACCTTTGTCCTTTTGCATTGATATCATGAGCGCCACACACCCCTTTTGCAGACACCTCATGACCCCCAATGCCCCAATCAGTCTACTGACTTCATAGGAAGAGTCACCAGAGACATGAATGTCTCAGCCAAGGTACGCAAACCTCTCAATGACGAGGTCGACACTCTCTCTGCAGACAGGCACACTGCTGATGGCTGTGCCCAAGAGGTCATTAAAGGCCTGACTCTTTGGTTTATATCAGGACACTCGCAAGCCCAGACACTCAGACCCCTTACTCAGTCTCCGAAGAGCCCTGATCAGAGCCTCCATTGACTCCGTGAAGACCACAGCATCGTCAGCAAAGTCAAGATCAGGGAATCTTTCTTCGCCAACACATGCCTCACAGCTGCTGGACCCCATGACCTTGCCCAACACACAGTCCATGCAAGCACTGAACAGAGTAGGAGTAGAACACACCACTGACGAACCCCAGAATCAACTGGGAAAAATGCAGAGGTTCTGCCTCCACTCTGAACAGCACTCACAGTACAGGCCGGCCATGACATCCAGCAACGTTGAGAGGATCCCACAAAGTGTCAGGATGTCCCACATTGGCAGCTCGATCAACTGAGTCGAACGCTTTACGAAAATTGACAAAGGCTGCAAAGAAACTCCGCTAATATTCGCAACTGTTCTCCATGAGAACCCTCAGTGCCAGGATGAGGGCGATGGTAGACTTCTTAGGTGTAAAACCATCCTGCTCCGGTCGCTGGTAGGCGAGTGTCACTAATCAGAAAAGCAACAACTGGAAAACATATCCCTGGTGCAAAACTTTCGCTATCCCCATCAAATGTCTTTGCCATCATTTGAGTTTCCTAATACATCTACACCATCAGACATACGAGCCATTCAATCACACAAAACTTTCTCAATTCCCAGTTCATCACCTCTCACAGCACCCTGTCAACCAAAGGTCACGGTTTCCTTGCCAGCCATTAAACCAAAGTGCACTTTGCTTTAACCTGATCCCACATCTCTTTTCTCTAACACTCACTCCACCACCATTATTACCCACTCTGAAAGCTTGATTGCTGGATATACCGCACACTACAATGGCTCAGAAAAGCTAAAAATCAATTAAAATTTGAATTTACTACAAATACTTACTGAAATACATACAATCAAACTTATGCAAGCATACATAAATATAAAGCTCTATAAGGGAGGACTGAATTCAATCATATAGGTCAGGGGTCCTCAATCACGGTCCTGGAAGGCCACAGTGGCTGCAGGTTTTAATAAGAAGCCCTTATTGCTCAAGTAACATTTCTGCTTCACTTTAGTGGTCTCGCTCGTTAAGATTTTGAACCCTTATTGCTTATTTTAGTCTTAAACAGCTGATTTCTGGGTTTTTAATGGCTCCTAATTAGCAATAACATGCGCTGCTGCCTCACAGTAAGGAGACCTGTGTTCGCTTCCCGGGTCCTCCCTGCGTGGAGTTTGCATGTTCTCCCCATGCCTGCATGGGTTTCCTCCGGATGCTCCAGTTTCCTCCCACAGTCCAAAGACATGCAGGTTAGGTGGACTGGCGATTCTAAATTGTCCCTAGTGTGTGCTTGGTGTATGGGTGTGTGTGTGTGTACCCTGCGGTGAGTTAGCGCCCTTCCCGGGATTGGTTCCTGCCTTGTGCCCTGTGTTGGCTGGGATTGGCTCCAGCAGACCCCCGTGACCCTGTAGATGGAATATAACAGGTTGGATAATGGATGGATGGATGGATGGATGCAAATGACAAAAGAGACCAGCATTTCTCCATTTAGCTTGTTACCATTTACACCTCTGTGTGTGTATTTATCATGCACTACTGGATTTAAATAAATATTTGGAAGCAAAGTGAAGTGAAAAAAGTGATAGACTGATTGCTCCTCCATTTAAGTCTTCAAATCATTTGGATTATATCCTTAGAAAGGATAAGAAAACCTAGGATATGAAAATGACCTGACATAGCAGAGTTAAAGCACTAACAAGCCATGAAATTAAATTATTGGCAAGAATCGCTTTCTAATTAAGCAACCGGGTTAGAACAAAAACCTGCAGCCACTGCGGCCCTCCAGGACTGTGATTGAGATCCCCTGATATAGGTGAACAAAAAATTAGTAAGGCATTAAATTAGGCCAACAGTTTAAAAAGCATAATAAATTAATACTTGTACTAAGTACACAACCTTTAAAATAACAAATTCATAATTCAGCTGTAATTACATTTTGACACTGTATTGATTTGTACATATTCTTTTTTTTGCAACGTCTTACTAATTTTATGGAGAAAACGGTGACTAATATAGAGAGATTTGCTTAATCCAGTTCAACACTGCTAGGTCATCAAGCCCATCGAGACATCCACTGCAAGGCTGGAACCAACCTTTGAAAATTTAAAGAAAAAGGCCCACAGCCATACATGCTGATTTAGAGTCGCCAATTAACTCACCATGCATTTCTTAAAAGCCATGTCCAGTGATTCAGTCATAGCCTTCATTTTTATTTAGCCTTCTTAGTGAGTCTGAAGCAGCTGACTAAATGCTAACCATGTAGCTCATCCTTACATGCCTTTTCTTTGTAGACTGGAATGAGAACACTTTTTTTCCTCCAACATTGTGAAATTCTCCCTTCACACATAATTGTGTTGTAGACGTCTCTCAGCCATTCAACTCCTGGATAGATAGTACTTAATTTGTCCCAAGAGGGAAATGTAGCTTTTCACAGAAGCTCAAAAAATACATCAAACAGCATTCACACCCTCAAATACACATTAATAACTACAAAAGAAGAAAACTACAAGTTACAAATTCTTCATAACCCTGCTAATCTGAGCACGTTTTGGGTCATATGATTCTTAGTTAACAAGAAAGCCAGGAAGGAGGACAATGAAAAAAAAAATTAGGATTACTAATCAAATGTGAGGTTTAGATTCTTAACCCCATTGCTTCCTGACAGAAATTTTATAAATGAAAGGCACTAAAATCAGCAAATTACAGCTAAGAAAAAAACAAACAAGATAAATAAAGGGCTTCGCATGCAGGCTATTTAGAAGGGAGATGTGCCGAGTCATTTGAAAAACAAACCCTAAGAAGATGCTTAAAAGCGAAAACACATGAAAGTTAGAGGCATCGTTTTTCAGCTAAAAAGCTTCTTTTACATATAGCCACATGTTTTTGTTATACACTGCAAAAAATATCAGTAAATTTAATGGTAAAAATACTGTAAATGGTGAAAGTAAAATATCTTTTGTGAAAAACAGGAAAGTTATGTTATGTTCTACTGAAAATTACCTATATATCTTAAACAAGTTCTGTAAAATCAATATTGTTTTACCTTCAAAATATGCTACATAACGTTTACTGATGCATTACAATTACACTGAAAAAATCTACAGTGTAAAACAGTTAAATAGGGAAGGTAAACAACTGTAAAATGTAAAACGGAAAAGCGCAGTTTCAGGAACACCGAAGTTACGATATTTGTATAAGGACATGCCCCCTTTAACTATATTGTTCCTAGTGAACCACATACCTTTGCACAGTAGGGGGAAAAGAAAAACTTAAAGTTAGCAGACGTTGGGCTGGGCGATTAATCGAAAAGTAATCGAAATCGACATTCAGAACCTATAATCGATCAAATTTTTCCAGGTCAATTATTTCGATTACTTTCCCTTTAAAAACACTACCGCATGTGGAGTCACGTGACCCCGCTCCGTTACGTTATTCCACCGACATGTCGAGCATGGGGAGCTTAAACACTGACACAACTGAGCAACAAGAGCAGCTTGTACCAAAGAAAAACGCAGTCTCCGTCATTTGGACACATTTTGGCTTCAGTAAGGATGACTTCGAACAAAATGAAGTCAGATGTAGACACTGTAGAAAAACAGTTTCGAAGCCCAAAGGTAACACCACCAATTTGTTTCAACACTTGAAGCACAATCACGTTACTGAATATGAACAGTGCATGGCTCAAAAAAAAACAAAAAGTGACTGACAAGCGCCCAGCAACAAGTGCCTCCGCAAAGCAGATGTCGATAACACAAACGTTCACAAATGCCACACAGTATGAGAAGAGTTCAAGAAGATGGAAAGAAATAACTGAAGCTATTTGTTATTACATCGCAAAGGATATGACTCCTTTGGCTACAGTGGAGCGAAGCGAGTTTAAACACCTCGTTAAAACTCTAGACAGAAGATGCACTGTGCCGTCGCGATCACATTTTTCTAAAACTGCGCTGCCAGACATGTACAAGAC